>NC_062565.1:49345431-49714598 GCF_022837055.1 Prionailurus viverrinus
TTCATAAGGATGTTGTAAAGATTAAATAAATTCATGTGTATAAAGTACTTAGAACCTGGCCCATGGTGAATGTTCAATAAGCATGAGCTTCCATTATTATTGCTATTATTATTTAAGATTAGGCAATCTTTGACTCTACTGTATGAACTGAATAATTTGGTTCCATGTGGTATACTGTGTTGCAGTTTCATAAAAATTTCTCTTTGGGGAAAGTAAAAGAAATGTTAATAGAGTATACATGATGATATTTCCACCTCCCCTGATATTTTCATACTGAAAAACAATCTACATACTTCTGCTTTTGCTTTTCTTAAACCAACAGCACACCAGACAGCATAGAGCCAGCCATGAGGCCACTGAGCACAGGGAAACAGCCAAGATGATGGTTGACTTCTCTGACATGGTTGCAGGTGAGACAACGAATGACTTTGATCGAGCTGTAAAATTGGCCCCTGTTAAAAAAAAATCCCAATGATAACATATTAATAAGATGTAAGATGCTCATAGGATAAAAATATTGTGGAAGAGATATGTTTATAATACCTGCCACTTAGTAGGTCCAATAAATTTTTATTGAATTAAATAATTAAATGAACCAATAATAAATCTAAGATCCGCATATCTGAAGAACTACAAGAATCCAATTCCAACAATAACATACAATTGTTCTTTCCAATTCTCTCCATTGCTGAGGGGACATTCTTCCAATTCTCCCCTTTTATTCTCAGACTTACCTTTTCCCCCAATGCAAAATTTCAATTTCACTCTTATGTTCCACTAATTAGAACAGAAATGCTCTCAGCTCTAGAATGTGTGAAATCACTTGCTCTGACATATGTATCCTATTTAAAAAATGGCATGTAACACATCAAAACAGAGCAATGGGGATTCCTACCATGGAGCCAAGAGAATTTCTAATGTCCATGAGAATTTTGTTATCTGGAAAAGTGGGAGGAGGGCAGTGGCAAATAGATAGAGCCACTTTAGTTATGAAGCTGGGGGAAAATGGGCAACTTCCTTTAGAGACAGCATTTTTCTAAGAATTCATCTCAAATCCTTTAATAGAATGAAAAATTTGGTTCTCACTCCATTATTATTTTTGAAATAATTTTGAAATAAAGCTTTAAAAATTCTAAAAAATTAAAAGCTGGGGTGCCTGAGTGGCTCAATCAGTTAAGCGTCTGACTCTTGGTTTCAGCTCAGGTCATGATCGCATGGTTCATGGGTTTGAGCCCCACATTGAGCTCTACATTGACAGTGCATGGCCTGCTTGGGATTCTCTCTCTGTCTCTCCCCTACAAGTGCATGTGTGTGCTTTCTCTCAAAATAAATAAATAAATTAAAAAATAAATAAAAGCTTGCTTATACACATAAAAATTTGTACATAAATGTTTATAGTATCTCTATTCATAATCACCCAAACCAGGAAACAACCCCAGTGTTTTCAACACAGAAATGAATAAACCAACTATGGTTTATCCAGATATTGAAATACTACTTAGCCATAAAAGGGGAAAAATAATAAGGAACAAAAATAGGAAAGGAGGGAGTGAGAGAGGAAGTAATAAAGTCAGGCAGGCAGGCAAAGGAAAGAAAGAAAAAGAAAAAGAAAAGAAAAAAGGAGGGAGGGAAAGAAATAAAAGAAACAGAAAGAAAGAAAAAGAAAGAAAGAAAGAAAGAAAGAAAGAAAGAAAGAGAAAAAAGGAAAGGAAAGGAAAGAAAAGGGAGGAAGGAAGGAAGATAGAGTGGGAGGGAGAAAGAGAGGGAGGGAGGGAGAGAGGAAGGAAGGAAGGAAGGAAGGAAGGAAGGAAGGAAGGAAGGAAAGAAGAAGGAAGGAAGGAAGGAAAGAAGAAGGAAGGAAGGAAGGAAGGAAGGAAGGAAAGGAAGGAAAGGAAAGGAAATGAAAGGAAAGGAAAGGAAAGGAAAAAAGGAAGGAAGGAAGGAAGGAAGGAAGGAAGGAAGGAAGGAGGAAGGAAACAAAGAGAAAGACTATTAATAAAAAAGTAACAACAGGTTTGAACATCAAAGGCATTATACTGAGAGAAGTGTATCTTCAGAGGGTACATACTTTGATTCCATTTATAGGACATTGTAGAAAAGACCAAATGATAGAGATAACTAACAGATAAGTAGTTGTTAGAGATTAGTGGTAGTGGAAAGGAGAATGTGAGGACTGAGGAATAAAATAAGGGAGGTTAGTTAGTTAGTTAGTTAGTTAGTTATGAGAGAATGAGTGAGCTTGCACCAGTTGGGAGAGGCAGAGAGAGAGGGAGAGAGAGAATCCCAGGCAGGCTCAGTGCTGTCAGCACAGAGTCTGATGCAGGACTCAATCTCACCAACATGAGATCACAACCTGAGTCTAGATCAAGAGTTGATCACTTAACTGAGCCAGCCAGGTGCCCCATTTTTTGGAAATGTTATATATCCTGATTGTGGTGGTGATTACATGAATCTGTTAATGCATTTGAATTGATAAAACATATAGAAATACTGTATGTTATTTAAATAGAATAATTTTTAATTTTGCCTATAATTTTGAGGGTGATAGATATGTTCATTATCTTAATTGTGGCGATGTTTTTGTGGGAATATTATAGTCATCAAAATTTATGAAACTGTATGTTTCAAATATGTATGGTTTCTCATATGCCAATTACACCTCAATATAAAAATGAAAAGTTAAAAAAAAAAAGCTTGCCTATGGACATGAGTTAGTGCTAACCAACGATTTTTAAGTAGCACATTTAAAACAAACCAACCAATACCAAACTTCTGCTTTTATCTAAATAGCACAGGAAAAAAACAGAGTTTTTATTTTCCTACTCTAGGAAACATTGTGTTTTTCTTTGTTGTGCTTTCCTTGGGCTGAATCTGATGATTTGATTGAAAGTCACAGTCAGGTTTTCAGTCTCTTGACTCCTGGCTGACTCAGTCCCAAAGCTACCATAACCAAATTAGCTAGAAATGGTTCTCCTGTGTGTACATCTTATACTTGAGACATACTTGGCTTGTTTGTTATTAATTAGTTGCTTTTTATGAGCATGTGAATAAGATAAATCTAGGCCAGAGACGGGGGAATAGATTTTACTGGGGATTTGCACAAGTAAAACAAAATTCCTCATTCTTTTATCCATTTTCCAATGATTGCTCAGTAATTGTTTACTTTGCTAAGTGGATAAGTGTTCTCATTCTGAAGATATTTACAAGCTAGTAAATAAAATGAGATGTATGTACAAACACTTGTTATACAAATCAGAATGTGACACATGCCAACAGAATAAGACCAATCAATTACTCTGGAGGGGGATATTTTCCATCAATGTGGTCATGGAAAGCATCTCAACAGAGAGAGTATCTAAGTGGATCTTTGAAGGCTGAACAAATAAATGCATAAAGGAGAAAAAAGAAAATTGTTTAGGAAATTAGTGTTGAAAAACACTGGGAATTAATGGTGGGAAGCATTTGAGATAAATTTTGGTAGGCAGTAAATGTCAGCTGTAAGGCTCTTGACTATATTCTGAAGGCAGTGAGGTGTCACAGAAGGAAAAACTCTGAGCTGAGAAGTGACATGAACCAAGTGGGATATAGAAGATCAGGACATGGTAGTGTTTAGAAAACAAAGAATGGAAGAGGGGCTGAAGTCAGTGATGCTAGCTTATAAGCCCAGAGAAATACCTGGGTCTAAGGGTAGAGCCCACCAGTAGCTGAACATTGCAAAAGTGTAATCTTAGATGTAATCTCAATGTCTTCACTTACTCATAAACAAATAGTTGTGCCTATGATGTGCCAAGTTTTTCTACTCTCTGAACATGCAGTACTGAACTAAGCAGAATTCCTGTCCTTTCTGGAATGTCATTTCTCATAGGGGACAGAGCACATGGGCAGTGGATGAACAAGCAAATGCACTGATACCCTGATGCCAGGTGGCAGTAAGTGCTGTAAAGGAGACCAGAGAGAGGCTGGCAGACAGAGAAAGACTGGAGATGGACAGGGTTGGGAATGGTGGTGGCATAGACTGAGTGATGCAGAAAAAGCCTCTTGGAGGAAGTGACCTTTGGAAGAAACCTGAGTGGAATGACGCATGAGCCCTGTGCATTTCAGGAGAAAGAGTATTCCAGGCACGGAAATAGCAACTACAAGCCAAGATTCTCTGGATTTGGTGGTAAGGGGCATCCTTAGGTCCCTAGGTCCCAGTAGTCCCCGAGGACCCCTTAAGAACTCCCTGGCTCCAAGGAATGCTCAGAGAAAGCACAGCTAGACCACGGTAGTATTAATGAATGGGGAAAGGCAGGGTGGGAAGTCAGTGGGATAAACACGTAAACCCTTCACTCTTGGCAGTGTCTCAGGACGTTCAGATATGAACACGTGAGCTGGACGAGTCAACATATTAGACAGACTTGTGAGGATCCTATAACACATTTGGTCAGACCTAGTTTCTCAGTTCCTCCATTTCTATAGTTCTACAATAGGAGTAATGATTTACTCTTCTAAAATATTTGTTTTCTATCTTCCATCTGTTCTCTTCTAATGTAAACTTTGTAAAGCTCATTCTGACAGACCCTCACCTCAGTCTTGGTTTTGAGAATTATGAAGAATAATTTAAGGAGAAATACTAAAGAAAAACTTCTCAAGATAATTCCTCAGCCTCTTTTACAAGTTACAGTGAAACCTAAAATAAAGTAGCCGTCTAGTAAATGGGAACACTACAGACGGCTCAAAATCACAAGTGTTACTGAGATCCACCATGTTTTACATTTGGCTTTCTAACTTACTCCTTAATCTTGATGAAATATTTAGTTAGTCTTGGAAATTTAAGGACAGAGGAAATGTAAGGACAAAGGACCTTCAAATAATTGGACAAATCTGGGATAAATTATCCAGCTCTGAACATGTTACTTTTTAAAAGACATACTTGGGGATTCCATGGTCAAGAACACTGAACATGTATTGCCACAAAACTGTACTTCTATAAGGACACTTTCATAGGTACTTAAAGGATATCTTCCCTGCAAAATTAATATTAAGAATAATATACTTGACCTTAGAAGGTATTCCCTTTGTGCAGAAAAACTATTTAAGACTTAGAATTCAGGTAAAAAAGTGATTACAGATCTTATCAATGTCATACCAGAGCATTTTCAAACAGGCCCGTTCAAGGTTTATCAAATTCTATAGAACATAGGGTTTTTTAAAAAATATTTAATATTAATTAGGCTCAGTCTTGTTAACTTGTAGAAGATTGGTAAGCTGTAAATGATTTTTGTCCCAGTAAAGATGCAAATGATATCTGTAGACACGTAACCACAGAGGTTACAGCTTTATTGTTCTGTATCCAGTGTGGTATACTTATCTCAGCTGGCTGGCTATGTGATCGATATCCCTCAAATGTTCTTTTTTTAATGCTTTTTATTATGGTATTCTCAAATGCTCTTGAAACCAGGTTGCCATCTTCCTGGTACTCTCACTAGTGAGTTAAGGAACTTCTTGACAAATGCTGATTCACAAAAGCCACATTTTCACTTTTTGAAAAATATACTGTGACAGTTTTAATCGAAGTTTCATGAGGGAGAACTAATATGTGGCCTTAATTAAGCATTCATGGTTGGTCTTCAGGATATCTCACATCAAAATATGGGATTTCCTGACCATCTCCACTAACTAACTGGTTTAAATCCAGCAATGTTGTTCAAATGTATTATCGCACTGTGCATTAACTGCTTTCCACAGTTGCATAGCTTTATTTTTTTATTTTTTTTTATTTTTGAGAGAGAGAGAGAGAGAGAGAAAGCGAGTGAGCATGAGCAAGGGAGGGGCAGAGAGAGAGGGAGACACAGAATCTGAAGCAGGCTCCAGGCTCTAAGCTGTCAGCACAGAGTCCGACCGATGTGGGGCTTGAACCCAAGAACTGTGAGATTATGACTGAGCCACCCAGCCTTCCCCCAATTGCATGGCTTTAGTATCAGACTAATTTTCCAGACCCAAATTAGTAATTGATTATAAATATGTACTTGTTTAGTTCAAATATAGTGTTAGCATTTTTAGAATTCTTTTTGATACTCTCTTAGGTAAGAAATTTTTTCTGGTAAACATGCAATAATAAATAGAAGAGTTACATCTTATTTTCAATGGATTATTCTGTCTCTGTTAGAGCTCCATATTTTAAAAAGAGGATGTCAAAATCTACACTCTCAAAAAAAAAAAAAAGAGAAAGAAAGAAAGAAATCCATTCTCACTACTCATTCTCTGTAGGAGGAAACTTGGCTCTACCCTTCATGGAAATGCAAAGGAGTGTTTTGCATAGACTCATTTGAAGTTTAATTAATATGTTACCTACTTCAAACTTACTAAGTAGTATTATCCTCTAATAAAGCAAAAATTGTAAAGAACACTTCAGAAGGGAGAAGATTTCTTTTTAAGGTTTTGTCAAGAAGAAGCATATAAGCAATTTACACACACCTGACACCTGTACTTCTAAAGTACCAATACTTTGGAGGGCCTGGGTGGCTCAGTCCATTAAGCATCTTACTCTTGATTTTGGCTCAGGTTACAATCTCAAAGCGTTCGTTGAGTTTGAGCCCCGCATTAGGCTCTGTGACGACAGTGCAAAGCCTGCTTGAGACTCTCTCTCTCCTTCTCTCTCTGGCCCTCCCCTGCTCACTCACTCTCTCTCTCTCTCTCTCTCTCTCTCAAAAAATAAACTTAAAAAAGGTTTTACAAAAGTACCAGGATTTTAAATAGGTATGGTTGTCATTAATGGAATTGGGGGGATGCAGTGGATGAGGAGGGCAGAACTAAAAGATAAGATTGCATCATACTTAATATCCCATGACTCTCTTTCTTATCAATTAAAATTTTCTAATTAATACCCAGCTACATGCCATCACATGTCATAGAAATAATAATACAAAAAGCCCACCCATTCAAAGTGAATTTTCACAACTAGAAGAAAATGTATATTTGGATTCTTCTTCAACAGAATTCTCCTGAGGCTTAATTTCTACATGTGTTCTTGCTTCTCACACCTTAATGATATAACCAAGTGATTTTTTTTTCTCTAAACTATGATGACTTCTTATTCATGATAGGAGCTATTCCCATTATAAAGGAGAAGGGGCTATTTTTTAAAAAAGAAACAGATAGTAAAAACACACTGTGCTGATATTACCTGGAGGGGAAGTGACAGTAAAAATAAAGTGCCAATTTGACCCAGAGATCAAAACTGCCAAGTTGGAGAAGCTCACATAACCATCTTGACTTTCTGCCTGAGTACACCCTACAAACACAGGAACAAAAAGTAAATGTTAGTTACTTATCAAGAGCAATTTCTTCAAGTCTTCTCTATAGAGGCAATTGGACAATAATGGAGAAAAAAAGATTTAATTAAAGAGATAAATCCATCAGGCTTTTCTTAGATAAGTCTTCGAACCAAATAATCCATGGGGCACCTGGGTGGCTCAGTCGGTTGAATGTGTGACTTAGGCTCAGGTCATTTCACAGTCTGTGAGTTTGAGCCCCACGTCGGGCTCTGTGCTGACAGCTCAGAGCCTGGAGCCTGCTTCTGATTCTGGGTCTCCTTCTCTCTCTGCCTGTCCCCTATTCATGCTCTCTGTCTCTCTGTCTCAAAAATAAACATTAAAAAAAAAGAACCTAATAATTCAAGATAGAGTAATAACAGTAATTTAAAGTTTACTATGCCAGACTGTGCTTTATATACATCATTTTAAATAAACTGCTAACAACCCTATAAAATATGCTATTATTATCTAGGAAATAGATAATCTTATAAAAGGTAACATTACTTGGAACTGGGGTTATAGTCCCAAATCTGCCTGATTTTAGGGTTTGCATTCTTAACCACTACTATACATTAACTATTATACCAATGAATGTCTGTCAAGAAAGAAAGTCTATTATCATCCAGGTGTCAGTTTGTAGGCTCTGCCTCTCTTCTATTCAAGGGATCTGTAGTTTATGTGATGGCAGAGTTAGGTCAATAGAGTAGAACCACAGAAATGCATCAAATCATGACTAATAAAGGCTGTCCTGATTTAACAACTTGGATCGTCTGGGCTATGGTTTCCATGAATAAAATGCAAAAAAAGAAAGTTTACATCTTCTGACAATAGGCCATCCATTTATAAAGTGAAAGAAGGCAACTTAACTCAGGATCACATTCACAGTGCCATTAATTAGTCTTCTGACTCCACCACCCTCAAATTACTTTGCTAATTAACAGCTGCTACAGTTCACTCTGGAAATGTCACTATGATTGATATGACGGACAATGAGTTAGCAGAGTGGTCTTAAAGTTTATAAATTGGTTTGAGATCTTTAAGGCTGAAAGGTATCATAAAGATATAATATGCTTAGTGTTACATTTTTCAATTCAATTGCTTAATTCTTTTTGTGGAAACATTGTCTTTCCTCATCAATTTTGCAGAGCTAACTAAAACTTCTTTTTTCAAAAACATCTTTTCCTTCATCTCTTCAGCATCCCAAAATAAATAAAATGCCCAGAAAAAATGGAAATAAATAAGCCAAGCCTCAAATAAATGATAGGCGCCCAAGATAAATGCAGTTTATACTCTTTAAAACCTATATGCATCAAAATTATGGTCAATAAACTCTTGCAAACAATGAACTGCAGAGTACAGATGTTCAACATGAAATCGTTTGCTGCAGTTTTTCCTTTGACAAACGTCCTTATTGTTCCCATCTTTGGAGGAATACAAAGCAGCATTTAATCGAAATGTGTCCGTCGAGCACAGTGAGTCTGCCTCGTAGAACAGCCGCCAAACTGCCTAATGGTAAGTGTTTTAGCTCCAAATGGGTTTGCTTTTGTGTTAAATACCAGCTTGCCTCAGAGATCTCTACAAAGATTCCCATATATATCTATGATATTCTCAGATTTGAAGCATATGTGCCCAAAAGCTGAGGCAGTTGCTGCCAAGTACAGTACATTACTCCAGGGTTCATCATATCACTGGAATGGTAATTGTGAAATATACAAATGCCATCGACAGGCTCCCTGATCAAGCTGGTATAAGCAATGTACTGGCTGAGGGAACTTAGGATGAGATAGGGTGCTAGGCTTGAAGCAAGATTGAAATTCACTACATGACTTACCAGGGAGTGTTACCTGAATATGTTTCTGCAGGGCATATGGTTTACAAAATCCCTTTCAGCCCCAATTCTCCCCCATGTCTATCCCTCTCACCCTGATAACACTAGCAAACTGTTACATCATTAATGTTGAGACTTTATTTTTTTGTAAAAATATTAAGAACATATTTTTTCTACAACTAGGATCTATAATTAAATATGAAAGGTTTATAGGACCCATAAATAATTATCTCAAGTATATAAATTCCCTTTTTTTTAATAGATTACAACCTTCTTTTTATAGAGGAGGACGCACTGAGACAAAAGAACATAAAGTTAAATTATAGAATAAAAGATTTAGACTGGACATATAGGTCTGGTTCTGTTGTTATTATTTTGTGTTTCTCCAGGAAATACTTAGAATAAGTCAGGTAATCCATCCCAAATGATTTTGGTTCCACTCTTTCTGAAGTTAAAGAGAAGTATTTCATTATGGCTTCAAGAAATACTTTCACTCATATGAAAAAGGGTGTTTTGGTGATGTGGGCATTCTAAAACCACCAAACTTCACAAGATTTTTTCCGTACATCATGACATACACAAAAACGTGTGCATAGAAACAACTTCAGCTCATTCCTCATACTTCTTCAGTGGATCTTCCAAGGAGGACAATGATGACAATACTAATCCGGGTGACTCAGCTACCTTGAGCATGACATTGTTAACTGAATAAAATAGCAATTTCATTCATTTTGCGTGGTCATAATACGATTCTAAGTTATTCATTGAGGATATCTTTGGGATAACTGAAAGAAAACTAATAAAGGATTAGGGGAGGGTGTCAGGAGTGGGGCAAAATAAAGCATGGGGTATGAATAAGGTATGGTATAGAATAAGGTATGGAGGATGGGTAAAGGGGAGTATGAGTAAGGTGGTGGGTATAGGTAATATATGAAGAATGGTGAGTTATGGAGTATGAGTGAAGTACAGAATATGAGTAAACTACAAAGGATGAGTAAAGGTATGAAATATGAGTAAGGTAAGGAATATAGGTAACTGAGCTGTACATATAAAAATGGTTATGACAACAAGTTTATGTTGTATATATTTTACCACAATATTAAAAAGGAATATGGGCAAGATACAAACTATGACTAAGGATATGTAGTATGGGTAAGGCATGGAATATAAATAAGGTACTGGATATGGGTAAGTTATAGAGTATACATATGGTATTGCTATGGACTGAAAATTTTTGTGCCTCCAAAATTCAAATGTAGAAACTTAATCTCCAGTGTGTTGGTATTAAGAGGTGGGGCCTTTGGGGAGTGATTATTATTAGAGCCTTCATAAAAAAAAATCCAGAAAGTTCTTTTGCCCCTATTGCTATGTGAGGACAGAGTGAGAAGATGGCCATCTATGAATCAGGAAGCAGGCCTTTACCAGACACCAAATTTGCCAGCACCTTGATCTTGGACTTCCCAGCTTCAGAACTATGAGAAATAAATTTCTTTGTTTATAAGCCACCTTGTCCATGGTGTTCTGTTATAGCAGCCTGAAAGGACAAAGACAGGTATGGAGTGTGTGTAAGGTTTGGAGTGTGGATAAGATATGGAATATGGGCAATATATGGAGTAGAGAATAGGGGTAGATGAGCTTCAGTATCCAGGTGAGGGTAATTGATGTACACATTAGAACATGAAAAAAGCTAAAAATTGATTTTTTTGACACTGTTGTCTTAAGATCAGAAGGTAAGTGAATTACTGTTATATCTTATGAATTTCACACCAAAATGCCAGCAACAGCTAAAAGGCATTGAAGAATGGACCGAATGACATCACCAAAACAGGTAGTTTAAAACTACCTAATGGGGCGCCTGGGTGGTTCAGTCAGTTAAGCGTCCAACTTCAGCTCAGGTCATGATCTCAACATTCATGAGTTCACGCATCAGGCTCTGTGCTGACAGCTCAGAGCCTGAAGCCTGCTTCAGATTCTGTGTCTCCCACTCTCTCTGCTCCTCCCACACTCACACCCTGTCTCTCTCTCTCTCTCTCAAAAATAAACATAAAATAATAAATAAAAATTAAAAAATAAAACTACCTCATAATGCAATTTTGAATGTTTAATTTTCACATTGGCCAACCTTGGATAGCTTTGCTTAATTATCTTACTTTCTTAATGATGTGGCTTGACTTTGCAAATTTGTGCAGAGAACATTTTGAGATGTCCTTTTTCCTGTGATTTTAAACCTAAGGAGTTTCAGAGTTAACTGTGTTAGTAAAGAAATAACCAAGAAGAGCAAAAATATGAGTCAACAATATGGGTGTTACTTTCACCAAAAGTGAGTAAACTATGCATTGCTGTAAGTGGAAGAATAGAAAATATAGAGTCTATGAGATGAGTCTCACAAAATAAGCAGCATTGCCTGGGCCTTTAAACTGCATTGTTCATGGGGCGCCTAAGTGGCTCAGTCGGTTAATCGTGTGACTTCAGCTCAGGTCATGATCTCACGGTCCGTGAGTTGGAGCCCCGCGTCAGGCTCTGTGCTGCCAGCTCAGGGCCTGGAGCCTGCTTCAGATTCTGTGTCTCCCTCTCTCTCTGCCCCTCCCCTGCTCATGCTCTGTCTCTCTCTGTTTCAAAGATAAATAAAAACATTAAAATATTTTTTTCTAAATAAAATAAAATTGCATTGTTCAGGGGTGCCTGGGTGGCTTAGTTGGTTAAGCATCTGACTTTGGCTCAAGTCATGATCTTATGGTTTGTGGGTTCGAGCCCTGCATTGGCTCTGGGCTGATAGCTTGGAGCTTGGAGCCTGGAGCCTGCTAGACAGATTCTGTGTGTGTCTCTCTCTGCTCCTTCCCTGCTTGTGCATGCTCTCTCAAAAATAAATAAACATTTAAAAAATAATAAAAAATAGGTTTTTTAAATAAAATAAAATTAGACTGTACAAAGAAAAAGTGGATAGGGTGCTCAGGAGAGTAACAAGACTATGGAAATTTGAGAAAATTACACAGCACAGGCTGAAAAGATTTAGTTTCTTAATAAGTAGATAAAGTAGGGAATTCTTAGGCCAGAATAGTTGAAAGCCAACTTGAAAAGATATAGCAGGCAAATTTATAGCTCTAATAAGAGAAGAACGGAATGAGACAAGCCTGAAACAGTAAGAGTTTTGTAGCTATGGAATATCTACTCATGAACTGTCAATTACCTCCTTTAAGAAAATTTTCAGAAGGGACTAGTTCTATTTTCTGGAATTACTGTGTAACTTTGCAGGAAAACAAAAGTATAAGCTAAAAAAAAACAGTGATGTAAAAAATATCTGGGATTAATTCATGAAAAATTATGTTGAATGATAGGTCATTAAGTTGGAAACTTTATTATTTTATAGGTTTCCTTTTTTTAAAAATTTTTTTTTATTATTTTTGAGACAGAGAGAGACAGAGCATGAGCAGGGGAGGGGCAGAGAGAGAGGGAGACACAAAATCTGAAGCAGGCTCCAGGCTCTGAGCTGTCAACACAGAGCCTGACACGGGGCTCGAACTCAACAGATTGTGAGATCATGACCTGAGCTGAAGTCGGACACTTCACCAACTGAGCCACCCAGGCACCCCATACGTTTCCTTTTTTAAGGACAAGTAAGAATGAAAGGGGAAGCAGGTGTTCCATACCAGATGATAGTAACAGTTTAGGCCAAAAAATAAATGTAATTAGCAGGAGAGGCAAGATTTAGTATTTCTATGATGGACTTTTCCCCATACATTTTAGTATTTTATTAATTTTTTTTTTTTACAGAATCCATGTGAAAGAGCTTAGGCTCATTAGCCAGGTTAGAGCAAGAAATAATCATAAAGTCATGGCTTATTCTTGGAAGGCAGCAATTTTATAGATAAGCTGATATTTTGAACTGGTGAATAAGTCATTTACAAGTTTGTAAAAAGCATTAAAGGCAACCCAAAAACAATAGAAATGTCCTAACCAATTCATGAAGTATATAAGGAATCTGATAAGCTGATTTTTTAAAAGAGTTATCAACCCTCTAATTTTGCTGCTAGTTGTTGCCTGTGCTTTTAATGTCATATCTATGAAATCATTGCCAAGACCAATGTCAAGAAGATTTCTCTATGTATTTTCTTCTAGGAGTTGTCAGGTCTTATGTTTAGGGCTTTGCTCCATTTTTGAGTTGCTTTTTCTGTATGGTATAAAATAAAGCTCCAAATTCACTCTTTTCCATGTGGATATCAGTTCCCCAGCACTGTTTATTGAAAAGTATGTCCTTTCCTCATTAAGTATTCTTGCCACCCTTGTTGAATATCAGTTGGCCATATGTTTTTGGTGTGAATTTATTTCTAGGGTCTTCATTCTGTCCCATTGATCTATACGTCTATCTTTAGGCCAGTACTCAACTGTTGTAATTACCATAGTTTTGTGATATACTCTGAAACCACAAAGTGTAACACTTTCAGTTTTATTCTTCTTTTTCAAGGGTGCTTTGGCTATTCAGGATCTTTTGTGGTTCCATATAAATTTTAGAATTGCTTTTGATATTTCTGTAAGAAATGCTACTGGTATTTTGGTAGAGATTGCACTGGATCTGTAGATCACTTTGGGTAGTATGGACATGTTAAGTAAAGTTAGAGAAGTAGGATTACTTGTCAAACTCAAAAGCTTCTGCACAGCAATCAACAGAGTAAAAAGGCAACCTACAGAATGGGAGGAAATATTCATAAGATATATGTCTCATAAGGTGTTAATTTTTAAAATATATAAGAAACTCTTGCATCTCAATAGCACAAAAACTCATAACCTGATTTTTAAAAATAGGCTAAAGACTCAAACACACATTTCTCCAAAGAAGACCTACAAATGGCCAACAGGTACAGTATATGAAAAGATGCTCAACATCCGTAATCATCAGGGAAATGCAGACCAAAACTACAATGAGATATAATCTCACACCTATTAGGATGGCTATTATTTAAAAAAAAAAAGAAAGAAAGAAAGACAGCAAGTGTCGGTGAGGATGTAGAGAAGCGATAAGTCTTGTACATTGTTTATGGGAATGCAAAATGGTGCAGCCAATGTGGAAAACAGTATGGAGGTTCCTCACAAAAATAAAAATAGAATTACCACATGATCCAGCAAGTCCTTCTGGGTATTTGTCCAGAAGGATTGAAATCATATCTCAAAGAGATATCCAAACCTCCATGGTCATCACACTGCTATTCATACTAGCCAAGATAAGAAAACGATCTAAATATTCATCAACAGATGAATGGATTTTAAAAATGCAACATATGCATACAATAGCAAACCATTCAGCCTTAAAAAAAGAAATCTGGAAATATGTGACAATATGATTATCCTTGAGGACATGATGCTAAATGAAATATGCTAGTCACAGAAGGACAATTCCATTTATATGAAGGATTCCATTTATATGAAGTATTTAATCAAACTCAGAGAAACAAAGAATAGAATGGTGTTATTTTTACTTTTATTTATTTTATTTTATTTTTTATTTTTATATGCACAAGCCCCAGGAAAAGTAAATGAAGCTACCAGTACCTACCAGTACTAGGAGTGAACAGGAAGGCAACAGAGGACAAAGAATGGTAGAGAGGGGAAAATAAACTGTAAGGGGCTGCTCTGGGCCAGGTGTTTGCATTTGCCATTGCATTTATGCTTCATAACATTGAGAGTGTTTCTGTTTCTCCACAGAAACCACATCATACCTATGACTTGCTCCCTGGGCCAGTCCATGGTACTGTAGTACCAGAACCATTTGTCCTGAGGGACATACCCTTTTTCTTACAGCATTTTGAGGATACAGATATTACGAAAATGTCCCTTCATCAGAAGAGGAGGTAGTTCCTTAAGTATTTAATCCCAGCCAATTCTTCCTTTTTACAGATACGGCACTCTAGACTGAGGAAAAGGAGATCTCTTCCAAATTACCCAAGGTACTGACCATTACTCACCTTGCTATGAATTCTAGTGGTTGCAAACATTTTCTTGCAGATGCAGTACTAACATCTCTGAATGTCACAGGTACCTACCTTTCAGCACTGAATCTGATGTCCCTTCCAGGGAAACAGAAATGGCCCAAGGCTCTGAGGGAGGCCCCAAGGACTCTATTCTCTGATTCTGGAAATAAAAAAAATAAGGTGGGGAGAAGTAGATTGAGAAGAGAACTTGGGGAAGTTATCTAAAACATAAAAAAAAATCAGACAGAATCTTTTATGAAACACATATTCAACAGAGACATGCAAAGGAAGGAAAATGATAAATATTTTCTGTCTTATGTTAAGAATGTATCAAAATTAGCTTATCAAGAAAAGAGAATGGAGATTATCAAAGGAGAAGTTTGGGCAGATCAGTGAAGAGGAGAAAGGAAAGCTAAGTTTACAGAAGAGAGTGGCATTATGTGTTGAAGGTTCACAAGGAAGGTTTGATTGAGAGAAGAGAGCAGGACCACACTGGCCGAGTGTCAGATTACTTCAAAAAGGACAGGTTTCCAAGTGTGGACCTAAATCTCACAGTCTTCCTCCCTGTGCCAACAGGGCAGGGGTACATTTTTACAATAAAGAATAGAAAGCTGATTCAACTATCTCATTTTACTTCTCCCCCACTCCCATGACCTAAATAAATATTAAAAAAACTAGAATCAGAGGGCATGGACACTAAAATTAGAATTAAGCACAGACGCCTTTGTTGATGATTTACTTAACCACATATAAAAGAAATCATTTAAAATAGCAAAAAGCTATAATGCAGATGTGGTAGCATAAATTCCTTCATTAGCATATGAAATGACTTCTTTGAGAAGGCTAGATCTCCAAAAGATATGAGAGACCTGCTTCAAGAATTTGGCTGGGGAGGAAAAGTATCAGGATTTGATTTTTACTCTTGATCACATTCTGGGCACTCAGAGAAAGTAGAAGGAAACCAAGTGTGAGATGGAAGGAAGATGGCAAAAGGGCAAAAGTATTATTAGAGGTTCTCAGTGCAGCAAACACCGCATGGGGCACTCTGTCAATCTGTGACATGGTGGTGAAATCTAAAACATGTGCCAGATATGACATGCTCCCAGCCCTAAAGAGAGGTTGTTACCCATGAACCAGTTACCTGCTTATCCAGAAAAACAAGCTGTGGTTGTACCCTAAGTTCCTTTCCCACTTCTCCATCCGAAGGCTGGACCAGAACCGAGAGAGCATGGGGCCGAATGTATATCAGATTCCTAGTTTTAAAACTGCTTGTATTTCTGGCATGCATAGACAAAAATAGAATAATCCATAAGGTTACGGATATCATGGCAATAACTATTTCTATAATGCATTATTGCCAGTGAAAATATTTGCAGTTGCTTTTGCTTCTAGAAACTTTGTAATGCACTCTATAGAAACATGATCTTAAAATCAAAAAATAATTATATATTTATTGTTTATGCTTGCTTTTAGCATGGGCAATGGATGGACTGGGCGTGTGGGAGGTGTGGGGAGAAGCACAAATTATGAACTTAGATTTTGTCACCATTCATTAATATCAGTCCCAAGAATGCCTTATCAGACTAAAATATTTAGAAGGTGCAGATATGTTCACTACTCTGCTCAAAAACCAGGTCTCCCCACAAAGGCTCTGATTTGTAGTGTTTTCCAATTTTGATGGTATAAATACTTCTACCATGGCTGATTCTATGACACCGAGATGACGTCATTGGAACAAGTTGGCAGAGGTGCCTGACAGCAAGCTCCAGCAACGGCGCTGTGTTACTTGGAATAGTTCATTTAATCCTAACAACAACCCTGTCGTATTTACATTCTCCACAGTGTGCTTGCACGAAATAGGCTCAATAACTGTGGAATTAATTGATTAATGTATTTTAATTGAATGAAGCCCTCAGGGAGAATAATAACTGAAAATTAATATATGCCAAGCACGTATGGTGTACCAGGTGCTATTCTAAGCTTTCCACATATAAACGCGTTGCATCTTCAAAATAACACTGTGATGTAGGTATTTCTACTTAAACATGAAGAGACTGAGGCCCACAAAGGCTTAAATGCCTTGCCAGAGGTCTCACAAATGGTTAAGTGTATGATCAGGGTCTAGAGCAGTTAACCAATGAGCTGTATCATTTTTTACCTTTCAAGTACATTAATAACTGATGTGACTTAGCAATAAAATGCAATATATATATATATACATATATATATATGTATATATATATATAACAAAATGCTTATGTAATTCATGATACCTCAAAACAGCTTTTTACCAAAGCTTTGGTGTTTCTGATGACCAAGATAGCTTCATTAAAAGAACATTATACATTATATATCTATTATCTTATTGTCTATTGTATATTATGTATCACAGTCATGCAATAGATTTCTAGCAATTGAATGGAGATATATAGACATCATGTAGCACATATATCACCCTAGTATAGAGCATCCATTGTTGACTTGTTCTCAAAATAGCCTAGGTCAGGTATAATAAGGCTTTGATTAAAAAAAAGAAAAGAAAAAAAAAAAAGAGTAGCCTACCCTGCCCCGAATGCTTGTAAGTCAACTACTTTATTCCCTAACCCTTTTTTCCCTCTTATCTAAAGAGAAAAAATAAAATATTTATTTAACATGGAAGGTGTATGTCAGGTGTATGCCCCTTTTTGGGACAATTAGTCCCAAAAAGAGGAAAGAGTGAAAGAGCAAATAGAGTGGATCAGGAACCATGAAGGTTCTGTAGGAAGCACTTTCTCTTTCCCCCAAGATTCCTGGGAAATGGGGACAGAGTGGGAACATGTGGTTCTAAGAGTCCCCTTTGGTCATCTACCAGTTAAGGCCCTGACCTCTGTGCTAGAATCACTCACTGGGAATTTAACATACACCAGCCTAATCTCATTTATTACTTTGCTTAGCCTGAGTGGGTAAGGATCCTTTTTTTTTTTTTTTTAAGGGGAACAATTTAAATTGGATTTTTAAAATCCATGCTATTAATTCTAACCTTCCATGGGGCCCAGGTTATTGGAAAATTCTAACATTGTTACAAGATCCTATCTCTCCCCTAACCCATTTCTTAAATGCTTTCTCATGTGGGATAGGGTGCAGGCTAGCAATGCGGTTAAAGAAGCTGGAAGACCCCACCAAAGATCCTGACACATGTACAGTAATGTCTGGAAACGAAGAGATGGGAGCCACCGGTCTCAGCACCCGCTGAAAGGCCTATCCCTGACACACTTTAAAGTTTATTGTGAGCAAACATCTCTTATTAAATGTAAACAGCATCTTACTGGAGGTCAGAGACTTGCTGCTACAGCATATCCCAAGGTAATACCACTTTAAGCTCCACATAAACTCTTAAGCAGTTTCTATCCTAAAACCTGACCGTAGGTGGTACAGTTTTTTACGATATGTTATAATAGTGCAATAAATCTGTTAGCTTAAAATCGAATCTCCGTGGCCTTTTAGAGAAATCATCATTAAATGCAGGGTCCTGTTAATGATGCCATCGAAGTGAAATTGTTTAATCTGCTAAGGGGGTGAAAGGTCACCAAATGAATTTTTTATAATACATCAACTTGACACGCAATAGGGAAAACTGTAATAGATAAAAGCAAAGGAAAAGGGCACTGTCTTCTTCTGATAGGTCAATAGCAGCCAAGAGAGTCACTCATCCACTTTCCTTTCACGATGGGGCTCCTTTTGCATTTAATATGGACACCCAATTAATACCTCAGCACCACAGACAACCTCATTTTAGGTGACTTATAGCAATTTCTCCCCCTTCCCTGAAATGAAAGTGATCACAATACATCATAGCATTGTGCGAATTAACGTTAATTGATTCAAGTTACCAAGCAATGATGGGCCACTTATATAATCTAGGCGTTATTGGGTGCTAGAAGGGATGGAGGGAAGATTAGATTCCAGTGTCCGTTGCTGTGACGACGGGAGTCACCTGACGCCTTGTTAGACAGTTGTAAGGTTCTATTGCTGGCCCCAGTGGGGTCGTCAGTAAACTGGAGTGATGTCCAAACATCATTATACGCTGCTCCGATATTAAAGCAAAGGGATTAGCAACTTATTGCAAGCAACCTGGATTTGTCATGGTGCTGTCGTTATCCAATTTCCAACTGCTAATGTGACTGTAGCCTGCAGGCAGAAGGACCTACAGCCAAACTTTAAAAAATGGGGGAGGAGAGTTCCCTCCAACCCTCCCAGTTGTAACTGCTATTTAACAGCTTCCAATACCAAGTCAGGTATGTGAAAGAATTTTTTTTCCCTTCAGTGCTTAAGTACCAGCTAAAAAATAAGTAAAGATCAAGAGAATACAGACGTTTCCCAGTTCTGAGATCACCACTATTTACTCTAACTCTTGCTTTTCAATCTGCCAGACCCGAAATGCTTCCTCTGTAGAGGAGGGGATTGTTTCTATTTGTATGGCAAACCTACCAAGCAAACAAACAAATCCTACTGAAAGCTGGCTCTGGGCAAGACCTGTGGGGATGGGCTGAGGGTAGGGGCCTTAGAGATAGTACCTCATTCTTTCTTCAGACTTCACCTTCTCAAAGTTACTAAGTCAGGTTGGTATAATAGTGCCCCATGTTTTGATCAAATGTTTCAGATGTCCTGCATTTTCATTCATTCCTGTTTTAAATAGGCTAGACAGGGAAGAATCTCTATGTGTCCTGAGGGGGCTTGAATTCCAAAGTTTTCAAGATTCCACACTGCAGCAGAAGAAAGTAAGCTCTCTAATCGACTCAGTTTAACAAACATTTTAACCCTTCTATTATGTACAAACATTGTTCTAGGCACCGTGAGATGTGCAAAGATAAATAAAACACCATGGCCTCTGCCCCTGAGAAACATAGTCACCCCCTCCTCCACCATATAGTTTGTAAGGCAAGAATGACTTTCCTGGCTATCTCTCAGAGGACACACATACCATTTTCCTTATATTTCATAGTCCTTATGCTCCCTATTAAGATTAGCCAGATGCCTTTAGCTGCTGTCAAGTACTAGGGAGAGAAGAGGGAAGAAATGTCTTATGATCTGACAGTTTCCTTCTGGCACTGTAACATGGTGGTTCCAAACCTTATATATTGCAAACACCCAATACATGTTACTGTACTAACACTGTGACAAATCAGTACCCACTATGTACTTCCTCTGCTCTTAGGTCATTACGTGCCTCTGAAAAGCTACTACCTATCTTGGCCTGGCTAATTTCAAGTTCTGGTACATCCCTCAATTGGTGTGCTTACTGCTATGCTCTTATACTTGTTGTTCTTTGAAATTACTCATTTCAAATTGAGATTTGAACAGCCCTAGGTACAGGTGGCAATGTGCCAGGAGTAAATAAAGACACAGAATAAACATGGCACATCTTCCAACATGGTCAATTGAATGGTTAAAACCTAAGTATCTTAGATGAAAATTTTTAAATACTATTTTATAATAAATTTATCATGACTATCTTATCTGGGATAATGAAAACTCTGAATGCACTTATCAAGATCACACACAAACTATTCAAAATGTCCTGTTTGCCTTAGGGTACTGTAGCCTTAGTCTGATCAGGAAAGCAAGATCCAAGATCTATATAATGGATGAGATTTAATATGGGATATTGGTTACACAGGAGTATTAGGATAGCAGAAAAGCCAAACAGGTTACATTTCACTATTTGAAGCAAATATTTGATGATCACTTACTATTCATAGGCACTCTTGGGAACATACTAGTAAGTTCAAGTGTTGACCATCTAATAACTGTTATACAGATAAAAATATACTAAAGTTAATATAACTGAAGTTAATTTTATGGAAAGCTAGATTAATGGTGAAGAAGGTTCATATTGAATCAATTTCTTTGTAATTATATATAGAATGAGATTTCAGATAACATATTCTTATTAAATAGTTCTGCAAATGTTTGTTTTGCCTACCCATGGATTTTAAATCTCTACATTTTCACTTGAGCCATATAATATTTTGGACATAATAGCTGTTCAATGAATGTCTGGAAAATAAAACACATTGAAATGCAGGCTTTTATGAGTCCTTATTATATTTACCTCCAACTTTGCCATCTGTACACAGAAATCTTAGTTACTTGATTTTAAGGTAGCATGGTTTAGTTTTGGGATTCAAACTACATGTGGATGTGATGGGTTAATTGTAATCCAGCAGCACTGGATTACAATTAACATCCTATTTATAAGAAAAATTGTAGAAAAATATAACCTGCAGAAGTGGAGTCAAGGATTTAGCAGTCTGGGGCCATTTAATATAAGAACAATGGTACTGAAAGGTATCACTGAAGAAACAGGGCTATGAAATAAATGATAGTTTTAACGATGACCATGAAACATCAATAAAAACTGTGAATGGTCCACATTATTTCCCATTTAATAAGGCTGGATAATATGTTGTTGTTGTTGTTTTGTTTGTTTTTACTTTAAGAGATGAAGGTTTTTTAAGAATGTAGTGACAAAAGGAACAATTTTTTTTTTTTTTAAATTTTTTTTCAACGTTTTTATTTATTTTTGGGACAGAGAGAGACAGAGCATGAACGGGGGAGGGGCAGAGAGAGAGGGAGACACAGAATCGGAAACAGGTTCCAGGCTCCGAGCCATCAGCCCAGAGCCTGATGCGGGGCTCGAACTCACGGACCGCGAGATCGTGACCTGGCTGAAGTCGGACGCTTAACCGACTGCGCCACCCAGGCGCCCCAAAGGAACAATTTTTAATTAAATGGAAGGTTTGCCTATGTAGAGCGTCTCATTTTCCCACAAAACCACATATATGAAATACCATTGTGACAATTTTGCCATTCACCTAACAAAGCAGAGAATTTGTATTCTAGTGAAAAGAAGAAATAGCGTAGAAACATTCTTTCATGGCAGATCTGTGATTTTGTCACGAAGGAGGAAACAGGCAGCTGGCAGTACAGAAATCTCTTCCAGGAAGAACATTCTGCCAGTCTTGGGAAGAACGTCCTTCCCTGTTGAAAGAAGGATTCTGTTCTTGTATACTGTTTCCTAGAACAGCTAGGAAACAGTTCTTGTAGCTTTTCTAGGAAACAGTATATAAGAACTATACTGTATACTGTTCTAGCTGTTTCCTAGACAGCAGGTGACCAGGGGGTATGGAGTGGTTGCACAAGAGAAGATGCTAAATGAGACTGAGTGACAATAGACTTGTTAGTCTTACCAATGGTCTCAGCTAGTTCTCTATTCTATGTCTGCCTGGAAAGTGCTACTTACACACAGGGAACTTAAAAAGGTACTAAGTTGATGGGCTCAAAAACACACATACATACACTCCTCTAATGTCTTGCTCACCTTCACTAGAACTGTTTTCAGGAGCCAAGGATCATGGCAATGTCATAAACAGAGAGCTTAACTGGAGATAACATATTGGGTTTCTACTGCTGTGTAACAAATTAACACAAACTTAATGGCTTAAAATAATACAAATGTATTATCTTTGGGTTGTGGGTCAAGACTCCAGACAGGCTTGGCTGGGTTTACTGCTGGAGCCTCTCAGGAAGAACCCACTTCTAAACTCATTCAGATTGTTGCTGGAAGTTATTTCCCTGTGGCTATAGAATGAAGGTCCCTGTTTCCTCACTGGCTGCCAGCCAAAGTCCATTCTCTACTCATTCCACCTGCTTTTTTTCCCATGTGATCCCTTCCAACTTAAAAACAGTGACACTTTAGGTCCTTCTTACACTTTGAATCTCTCTGTCTTCCTATTCTGCCATGCAGGAGAAAGCTCTCTTGTTTTAAGGGCTCATGTTATTATTTGGGCCCACCTTGAAAATCTTGGATAGTCTATCTTAGGGTCAACCATGCCACATAACATAGTATATTCAATAAAGTGCAATCTGACCATACTCATAGTTTCCTGGGCTAAGGGCAGTATGCATCTTTGGAAGGCCATTTTAGAAATTTCACCAATGCTTTGTTATTTCAGTATTAAACTTCCATAAAAGATACAGATAGGTTTAATTTTACTGTATGACAAAGAATAGTATTTAAAGGTGTTTTTAATTGTTTTTTTTTTTGTAATGAAGCAGAGGAAAAGGAGAGAGAAGAGAAAGGAGAGAAAATTAAGAGAGTAAAAATCAAGTTTCTTCTGAAAGAAAGGTAAGGAACATAAAATATGTCTTTCTGGGATTCCAGATAAAGGATAAAATATATAAGTAAGACTCCTGTAGAGAACTGTCAGTTTAAAAAGCTAGACTGAACTTATGTTTATCTCTGTGCCCTCTCCCTCTACACTCCACTGAAATTACTTAAAAGAAAAAAAAATTTTAGGATGTCCCTGGAACCACAGTGGAGGGGACGGCCATCTTGCCAGCGCAACCCAACAAAGCCCCAAGCAGCACTCGCGACCTGGCGTGAAAAAAGCACCCCCCCCCCAAATGCTGCAGCTTAAAAACCCCACCCCACCACACCTGGGCGCGACTTCCCTGACTCCTCTCTCTCTCTCCCTGAGTCACAGAACCTCGCCAGAGACCTTAGTTCCCAATAAAGCCTTTGACTGCTAAAATTTTTTAGCTTCTGACTCTTATCTTTACCCTGCCCTATGCCTGACTTTAACAAAAATAAATAAAAATGGTGCAAAACATGGGCATAAACGGTGTAAACCAACAAATACAAAGAAGGCAAGAGAGAAGTATTGGCAACAGAGGTCAATGAAGTTTTGGAAGATGGAAAACAGGTTCATGAAATTGACTTAGCCAAGCAGACAAAATTTAAATCCAGATGCCACTAGAAGAGGATAAAGACCAGGAGAGGCCAATTCACTGTATATTATTTAATTAAAAAGTAGAAAGCACTCCATTTCTCTCCCACCATAAGAAGTTGATTGCTTTTTGAAAGCTGGTAGTACTCCCCTTGAAAACTAAATGCCAGCATGGTCTCAATTTGTTGAAATGCATACAAACCCATTAAGTTAACAAGAGTGAACCTCTCAACATTCTTGGTGCTTTTCACTGAAAGGCAAGTGTCCCTATACTGATTCTTCTGTCTCAAGGTCAGTTCATTAGCTTGTCAATGGCTCTCCAGTGAGTTCAATGGAAGTCCCAACTGACACTGATCAAAGTTGAAAGAAACAGGGCTGGCCGGAGGCTTCCACAAGGCTTCAGGGTTGTTTAGCATATTGTGCAATTCTTAGGACCAGGGGAAATCTTGTTAATTTTCATTCAGTCCCTTAGGACAAGGCATTTCTCATTCTGCAGAGATTTATTCAGATATACTCAAGAAGCAGCTTTTCCTTATCTTCAGAAGATTTGCTTTTTACCTTATGTTTGGAAACTCTCTCTTAAAATACCAGAGGGACAGAGAGAGATGGAGAAATGGAACACATCCCAACAGAAAATTGATGCTATAATATACATGTTCAGCAGTTTCTTATTAAATCAGAAATATCGGAGTCAAAAGTGAAAACATAATGGCTATGATGGATGGTGGGCCATAAAGGTGATCTCTGAAGCTGTCTTGCTTCTCCATAACAGAATGATATCCCCCACATAGATGTGTGTGTACCTGAACTTATGCTGGTTCCACTTTCTTGGCTGGGCTTCCTCTGCTATACCTCCATTGCTTCTACTCTGACTTTTTCCTCTCCTTCTAGTTAAAGGCTCAATATTCACTGAGTCTTTTTTTATACATAATACAAAAATCAGTTGTTTGGGGATGATGACCTGTTAGAAAAGCTAAGAATTGTAAAATCTAAATAGAATTAAGCAGTGGACTGGACTTTTTCCTCTCTAGTCACCTACATATATTTGTTAGAACTTGGTGGGATCTAAATGAAACTGGGCTAAAGGAAAAATGATTAAACATAAGCTAAGATGCATTGGCAATTTTTTTTCAGATTACCATGCATTATGTTATAATGACATTGATAACATGGTGAAGGTTTGGTGGTTGGTAAAAATATCCAAGATTTAATAGATTCTGAACAATCACTTAACTAAGAGTATCTTTTAATTCTATAACAATTCATAAATCCCTTCAAGTTTTCTTTTCATATCTCCTATATATATTAATGTGCTGTCCAGAAGAGGAACAACCATTTATACTGTAAGTCAGGTGAAATATGATACAAAAACACTAGCTAAGCTTTCATTTGGATATGTTGCTCTGTATATAAAAAGGCAATCAATGTATTAGTTAGATATGCCTAATGATGTGATGGTGTCTCTTTTTTGTTTTTGTTCTTATTTTATAGCAAATCCCACATCCACTGAAGATGATATGTGGAAGTAAGTAACATCCCTTAAATATCAATTGTTTATTTATTAGCACTACCACAAATAAGATGAAAAAGCAGTAATAACAGAGTAATCTAAAAGAATACGAATGTTCTAAAATCTCATTGAATAATAAAAATCAGAATCTAAATAATTTTATCTATTTCAGGGACCTAATATCAACTGAATTTGTGCATGAGTTTGAGCTTATTTTTCCAGTGATGGTGACAAGCTTATAGGGAATATCTGTGTTGCTCACCTCTAACCCTCTATAACCAGCAGCAGTCATTTGTGAGATGGTTAGTATTATCTATATTTCTTAAGCATTACAACAAGTTCATCATGTCTCTCAGTCTAGGGTATCATTTTTGGTTCTTTTGCATCTGCTAAAAACTGGAGCTTGGGACTCTAAAAGCCTTGACCCTGTGACAGATATCTTAGATGCACTTGGGCTGGTCACTTTATCCTTTAACTAACAGAACCTATAACATTGAGAGTAATTTACACTTGTTTTCCCTTATTGTGCACTTCCCATGCTTCTTCATTTACTAAGCTCAGAAAAACATTCAGGTATATTTATGTCTGAAATGTCTGTTGAATAGAAATCTGGTGGAGGACTCCAAAATAAAAGCATTTAGAGTAAGTATAACATAGCACAAAGGATGTTGCAGATCTTACACAGCTCTGTGTCATAAACATAGTTGACAACAGTGATATTCCTGCCTCATACAATTTAACAAAGGCATCCCTTTCATGGCTTTATAATCCTAGGTTAAATAAGACCCAATCAGGGTCACTGAATTAGCCTAGTAAACTCCTAGTCATCCTTCAAAACTTTCCTAAATAGAAGTCTTTTTCCCAGTCCCTATAAGAATTATCATCACCCTCCTCAGGATTCAAGTTTTAGCTTATAGCTCTTTGGAATTATGATAGGTAGTGCTTTTGTCCCTCAAGGCAAAGATCGTATCTGTTTCACCTTAGCCATCCAGGAATCCAGCCTACTACTTAAATTCATTACATGTACATTCTTTCAATAAATGAATGAACAAATGAACTGAAAACAGTTGTTTTAGAAAAATTTCTTCCTTCAGGCTTTTTACTTTAAGGTACTGAAATATAACATCTTCAACAATCCAAAATATAGAATACTCATAAGAATACAGACTTAATTTAAAAAAGTCTTAATTGAGAATTTATGTCTATAAATGACTCTCTGAGTTTTTATTCTTATCTTCAGAAACAAACAGATTATGTGACTCAGTGGAAGTAGATTAACATTTGCAATACACGCGCTAGAGATCAGCCCTTGTTTAGATGTTTTTATAATTAGTACTTACCCATAGCCAGTGATTCCCTTTGACTGAGTTACCAGTAAGGCACCAATAGTTGTATTCAGAACATTCTCTAGTACTCCAGTTTGTTGAGCAGTGATAATCTGGTGAGCCAAATTCTGTAATTTCTTACTTGATAAAGATGAAATCAGTCCAGTGCTCCTTATTGTTGCCAGGTCACCAATTTCAACGACTACTACTTTTGAGATGGTTTCCATAGTAGTTGGTGGCGGGATCCTATATGAGCTCGTTTGCATCATGAGAGGTCTACGTTGACCAACTCTGTAATGACTGGCACAAGTCACAGTTGGGCAATTGAGCTTTCTCTTTGCTTTATTGTCAGCAATGGCCTTTAAGGTTGCTTCACTGCCAGGCATCTCATGAATAAATCTGATTTGGTTTTGGCTAACTTGCAAGAAGTTAGTTAGTCTTTCAAGGATGAGGATTTCCCAGCCTTTTTCTAGGACTGGAAATATCACAGTGAAGGCCAAATGAATGGAAACACCTGAGCGTATTTCAATAGGCTCTTGTCCTTGTAGGACAACATACAAGAGGTTATCCAAGATGCTGAAATAGTTGGAACCAGAAGACTCATCCAGCAATGAGGAAGTTGATTGAACCAGAACAGGTGGAATGAAACTTTTCCCTATGAAAACACGGGGGCTCTGGAGTTCATGGTAGAATATAGCTAAGAGAAGCTTGGAGGTATTTTTGTTCCCCGACAGAAGAAAACGCAAAACTTGGGGAGTCTGATCCACAAAGCACACCTTGGTGATTTCCCTGATGGGTAAAATGGAATAGAAACTAGATACAGACCCTAAAGTAGAACAAGGGGTATTGGCATTTACACTACTAAAGGTGTCAACAAAACCATTAGTAACAGATACAACTGGATATAACTTCTGCATTGTCCAAGTGGCATCAGCATTGTCAAGAATTAAGATCACCTGGTCAGTTTGTTTGCAGATGTAGCCTTGTATGAAGGGTTGGTATGTGCATTTCTGTTCTTCTCTAAATGTACCTATAAAATAAAGGAAAATAAGTGATGTATAAACTACAATGTCTCAAAGATAATTTGTAATCCATTACTCTTATTATCATCTGTAACCTCATGAAACATTTATTGAACTTTTAAGTGTGTTAGATACTGACTATGCAAAGCAGTCTGGGTAAAATATGAAAGGGTAAAATATGTTACATCACCTGTATTATTTAAAGGTAATAATGGACATAATAGCTAGGTGAAAAAAGAATTGAATAAGTAAAATTATTAAGGAAAAGGAATAATCACTAAGGCCTCCATAGTGGGAAAAGGATAGGGGAGATGGGCATAGTAATATTTGAGTCAATGAAAAAAGAGGTAGATTGAGGGGGCTGGAAAAGAGATTTTATAGAGATATATTAAAATTGAAGAGATATACTGAGTCCAGATTGTGAAAGAGTTTGGATTTCAGACTATATAATTTACTCATTCTCTTTTTTTCCAAACATGAAGAGTAAAAACAATACAAAAGGAAAAGAAGAAAGTAGCAATTTGGGGAGTCCTGACATTAAATAGAGCCCAAGTTGAGGATTATTGGGGCTAATCAAGACATTTAGACAAACAGCGTTGTCCATTATTCCCATAATTCCTTTCATTTTTTTAAAGTAGACTCCATGCCTAACATGGGACTCGAACTCACAACCCCAAGATTAAGAGTTGTATGCTCTACTGACTGAGCCAGCCAGTCACCCCATATTCCTACCATTCCTAATCCACTTGTCTCTGAACCATGAGTAATTCTTATTCTGAATCTACAGGGATAGTTTAACTTCTAACAAACAGAATTCCTTCAATTTAAAAGCAATATTCACAAAATTATGTTCTGTTATTTTCAAGATATTTTAATTTTCCTTCAAGTCCAATGTCATCAATTTAGCCTAAGGATTGGAACAAAAAAAATCTAATTATTAATGGAGGGTGTACTACATTTGGGCATGATACCTCCTCCATATCATACCTTCCATATGATATGTGCCAAAGCTGCCTATGATATTAATAAATTTAATTACCTAAGTGTTGCTTTAGGAGTAGGCCACATTGCATACTTGTGCCTCAACAATAATAGCAACAGTAGTAAAAAATATGAGTCAATATTTCAAACTGAATAATAATGAAATTCTAGCATATCAAAATTTGTGTGATTAAGTGCTTATATTACAAAAGAATTGTGTAAAAGCAATGTATTAATGTTCTGCCTTACAAATACAAATTTAGCAAACAAGTAAAGCAAATCCAGAGTAATGAGGAGAAAGGAAATAATAAGTATAACAACAGAAGTCAGTGAAATAGAAAAGAGAGAAACAAAGAAACAAAAACATAGAAAGTAAACAAAGCTAAAATTTGGTTCTTGGAAAACATCAACAAATTAGTTAACCAACAACCCCCCCCCAACCCCCCGCTAGACTGATCAAGATAAAAAGAAAGAAGGGTGCCTGGGTAGCTCAGTCAGTCAAGAGTCCAACTCTTGATTTTGGCTCAGGCCATGATCACACAGTTCATGAGATCAAGCCCTGTGTTGACTCTGCATTGACAGCAAGGAGTCTGCTTAGAATTCTCTCTCTGCCGCTCCCCTGCTCACACTTGCTTTCTCTCTCTCTCTCTCTCTCTCTCTCTCTCTCTCTCTGAAAATAAACAAATAAACTTAAAAAAAAGATAAAAGAACTCATAAATCACCAATTTCAGGGAGGAAAGGATTATTACTACAGACCCTACAGACAAAGGTTTAGACTATTACAGACTTCATGCCAACAAATTCAGCAACTAAGAGGAAACAGACAAATAGAAAACAGACACATTATAAAACAGAAAATTCAAATTGCTCTAATTTTCTTAAGTAAATTGAGTTTACTAAATTGACTACTAAGTTATTAATTTAGAGATTTAATTATCAAATATAAAAGAATGGCCACTTTTACATAATATGTTTTCTCCCTGTGGTCATATAATATGGAAACACTAATGTTAAATCACGAATTGTTTTCAAACGCATCACACCAGTCTGAAGGGAATTAATTGCTTGATCTTAACAGACATGGAAATTGTGCCCTGAGATTCTGATACAACGGTCTCTACTATAGATACATCATTTTCAAATAAGATAGTTAGGTAGACTTCCCTCATGAAAAACCCTTCAATCACACTAGTTCCCCTTTTCTAGACTTTACAAATTTTTTACCTTGTTTTAACACATTTTTTTCCAGTCATGTTGATTCCTGTTGATTAATCATTCACCTTTCCATTCAGTTTTATAGATCTCTGATTTTGTTCTCCCTTCTTTTGATTCAGGAGATATATTGTCTTTTAAAGTCATCTCTACAGATCGCTAAATTTTTGGAAGTGTCCCTAAATAATCACTCTCTTAGTTGAAATGATTCTCAATCATTCTCTGCTCTTAGCTATATGTAGTTTGATAAATTATATAGACTTAGTAGGCTTCAGTGTCCTTAAGGTGTTATTTCTCAAGGCCAGGGACTATATCTCCTATTTAAATTACCACAGGCCTAACACCCTAACTCAAATACAGTAGATGCTTCTTAATATGTATTAGTTGATTGGTGTGTAAGAACTCTTATTTTTCAAATATGTTTTATCTATTCTTGCCAGGTATCTAGTTATAAGATTATTAGTCTATAGCTTGAATACATTTTAAACCAACATATAACAATAACTAAATATACTACAAAAAAATATTGTGAGAATTGCCCCGAGTTGGTGCTAATACATGAGATAGCTGAATACTTTGAGAAATCCATCTATTTTCACATGAAACCTTAAGATTGAAATTATGACTGATTATATTTATATTAATTTTCTTATGTTCCTAAATTACATTGATTTGACCCTAAAAGAATTCTGTTGTGACAAAGCATTTTTTTCTTGACTAATTCATTAAATAAATACATATGGAGAAACTTGAGGTTTTATTTATTTCTATTCCTGATGTCAGGTGCCTTCCAAAGCTAAAATTAAAAAAAAATGCGATGATTTATAATGTAGTTCAAATATTCTTTTATATAATAAGGTATAGGAGCTATACTAGTAGAATACACACCTTCAAAGTAGTCCTGTGATAGAGTTCTTTTCATTCATTTATTTATTTTTATTTATGACTCCGAGAAGCTAGTCCACTAGAAGGCTGGACTCCCAAGCCATCTCTACCCTCAGCATCCAAAGCTCCCTATTCCCTTTTTCAGCAATGACATTGAAGGGAGAAGAATATGATAAACCCCATGTTGCAGGTGAGACCTTAAGAGGAAGAATAGGAAGGAAAAAAGAAGGGTTTGAATAGGAAGGGTAAGAGAAGGTTTGAATGCACAAGTTCCAGAAAACACAATCTGTGCTTAATGTCTGTGTTGCAAAGCACATGTACACACTGGAGGACCTAGGACTCAGGCCCATGAACAAGCTCAGGAATAAGATGAGAGAAGTCACTGTCAAGTTTTCATAATCTGTTGGAATTTTGTATGAGTTAGATTATGAACCCCAGAAACCCAGGCAAGAAGTTTAATAAACATTTGCTGAATTCCTTTTGCATGCTTAATCTGTTAACAGGAAGAAGATTTTGTCACTATGTCACCTCTCTCTTCACTGTTAGGAGTGAGTTACCTTGTCATTATTAAGCACTGTGATGTGATTAAAGATTAAATGCCAGGCACATATGGCTACTCAGATATGCAGGAATTATTTGTTTATTTAAACTTAGTTATCTTTCTTATTCAGATTAACTAGTGCAATGCCAATTATATGCATTGTGTCTAATCCTAATGTCTTCCTTTTTTATATTCTGAAACTGTGTGTGAATATTTTACTTTAAAAGGAACACATGCTTTCTGATGTCTGAGACATTTGGTTGGAGACTTACCACTATGACCTCCATGAAGTCAAATTACTATTTCCTAAGTAAAAAAAAAACTTCATGAAGCATTGGTTATTATAAAATATTATCTCTATGCTTTCCTTCCCATACCCCCATAAAATGGAAGACATACCTGTTTGATCCAATTTCAGTATAAAGATTTAAATTATTTGTTTCAGTTCTTCTTGACAAAATATAAAACAAACAGGACACTTTTTTCTCCAAAATCAAATACCCTACAATTTTTGCTATCCTATGAATAACACTATAGAAAACTATAATAAATAATGTATTAATGGGGAGACTTCATGGCTCAGTCAGTTGTGTGTCTGACTTGATTTCAGCTCAGGTCATGACTAGGGACATGGGATTGAACACTGCATTGGGCTCTATGCTGAGCATGGAACCTGGTTGGGTTTCATGTTTGTTCTCATTCTCTCTCTCTCTCTCTCTCTCCCTCCCCTCCCCCCCTCTCACCCCTACTGCCCCTCTTCCCCGCTCATGCTCGCTATCTCCTTTTCTCTAAAATAATAATAATAATAATAATAACACATTAATTATATATCAAGGCTTTCCAGCTTAGGAAAGAGTGATTTCTAGCCCACATGTCTCAGAAATCAGAGCTGAGTTTGTTTGACGGTAGCAGGAGAAAGATGATTGGGATGTGATTGCCCCAACTCTTTGTAAAGGAAATAAAGCTACACACAAATAACAATTACCCACTGAGAAAATAAATTATTTACATGGTGGATAAATTATTATAGTTAAGTAGAAAATTTTTCTTTCTTAAGGAAGTTAAAACAGACAAAACCAAAACCAAAACAATTCCACTCAACCATTATATAGTCATCTCTGGTAGTAAAGGCTCACTTCTAGTAGGGATTTCTGCCTTAGAGTTGTGACAGTAAGGATTCTATACAAAGGAAGCAACTTATGCAAGCTTTAAGGTAGGTTCTTTTAAAATGATACTTAATTTTATTGAAGTACATCAGTCTAGCATTCAAGATGAGATTGTGAAAAGCAGCTAGTGCATAACTATGATAATTCAGAGCTTCATAACATGTACTATGAACTTGTGTTTAGACTTGTATTTAGACCCTAGCTGAAATTCTGCAGATTAATAGAGAACCCATAAAAAGGGAGAGACTGGTATTGGGGAAAGTAGAAGAATGACAGAGTAAACTTGAGAAGCTAAGGGGGAACAGTGTCCCAAGCCTTTTAAAAACACGTGGGATATGGTAGGTCAAAAGACTCCATGTCTTCTGGAGCAGAAAGACAGACAGAAAGTGTTTGTGCAGATAGAGATGGAAGACTGAAAGCACTCATCGGCTGGGACATGTGAGGCAAGACAAGGTCATCAACTGGAAGTGTGAGGATGTATATTGGGGTCTGGGGATGTGTGAAGAGAGGATGGGTAGAATACTTGCAGATTGAGAAAAAATTTTTTTTTAATTTTTTTTCAACGTTTATTTATTTTGGGGACAGAGAGACAGAGCATGAACGGGGGAGGGGCAGAGAGAGAGGGAGACACAGAATCGGAAACAGGCTCCAGGCTCTGAGCCATCAGCCCAGAGCCTGACACGGGTCTCGAACTCACGGACCGTGAGATCGTGACCTGGCTGAAGTCGGACGCTTAACCGACTGCGCCACCCAGGCGCCCCAGAGAAAATTTGAAATGGTCATTTCAAGAGGGGTGAACCCAGTCTTTCTGTATTTTAGTGCTTATACAATAAGTGAATGCTATTTAAAATGAGAAATAGGGGCGCCTGGGTGGCTCAGTCGGTTAAGCATCCGACTTCAGTTCAGGTCATGATCTCGCGGTTTGTGGGTTCGAGCCCCGTGTCGGGCTCTGTACAGACAGTTCAGATTCTGTGTCTCCTTCTCTCTCTGCCCCTCCCATGCTCATGCTCTGTCTCTCTCTGTCTCTCAATAATAAATAAACATTAAAAAAAATTAAAATGAGAAATGTAAATGTACTATAAACATGATAAAATCTAGGGAAAATTAATATTATTAACTAATTACCCAGCATATCACAGTATTACTTTTTCCTATTTTTTGGTTGCACACTTTTGTGTTGCTTTTTAAAGTGACAACAATGTTGTAATATCTTCTACAGGAGGATAGAAAGGTAATTCAGTCTTGCCTTTAACCTGGAAGATTAACATTTATTTTCTATCACTAGTAGTTCAGAAAAGTTACTTTTAGCTTCACAACTAATGACTGGTAATGCATCAATGTTTAGAGTTATTGTCAAATGTGGGAAATTCCTTACAAAGTTTTTGTCATGTAGGAGAGCTGTAATACCTGGATAAATTTTTATAGAGTAACTTTTGTGGCATTGTCATTCAAAAACATAGTTCTCTACTTCTTACTTTCTTCTCATGCCTTAGAATACATTCATAATACATGAGACCTAGGGGCTGGCTCCCATGTGTCACAGTATGGGTGAGTTGACATAAGTGGCTAGTAACAACTTTATATGGAAGTGAATTGGGGATGCCTGGGTGGCTCACTCAGTTGAGTGTCCAACTCTTGGTTTTGGCTAGAGAGCACTAGCTGCAGAGAGGGGCAGAGGGAGAGAGAATCCTAAGTAGGCTCCACACTCAGCTCAGAGACCTACACAGAGCTCGATTCCACAACCCTGGGATCATGACCTGAGCCAAAATCAAGAGCTGGACTCTCAACCAACTGAGCCTCCCAGGCACCCCCAGGAAGTCAAATTTCCATCTGCATCAACTAGCCTAGGATTATCAAACAATAACCTTTGAAACAATCAGCCCCAAACAGTTAGCATTTGATTAATAACTACTGACTTCCCTAATTTCCAACTTAGCACCAAATGAAGAAAGCCAAATACGTGTCTCTAATTAATCACATAGGATGCCCCATTTCTAATTAGCCTGCCTCCAACTTCACTGTGCCAACAACAGCATCCAATCACCATATACCTGAAGTCTTCCTTTTTTTTCGACCATAAAGCTTTCTCACTCTCTGCCTTTAAGTCTCTGCCAAATGCAAGTGATGATAGCTAACTCCCTTGCAATAGAAAACTAAGAATAAATAGCCTTTGCTTATTCTCATTTGGGTAGTCTATATTTCCACAAAAGTCAAGGTTTTGGATGAGTTATTCACCTTGATAAGAGTGGTTGCAGAGTTAAAATGGAGAAGGAAACTGTGAACTAGTTTCCATGGCTTTCAGGATGAAAAACAGTGCCTACTATGTGAAATAACACACATATCAAGTAGGGAGAGCAGGTAATGAGTCTAATGACATCAGCCTCAGAGAAGCAGGGGTTTTTTACTTAGTGTTAAAGAATACTCCATGAAAATGTAAAAGTTTGTTGACTCCAGTTTCAGAGTTCCACACAGTACCAGGAGCAAGATTTGGAGAAAGAGAATCAAAGGTTGGGTAAGCCTATGAAAGAATCAGGAAAGAGATGTGTATTCTGGAGATGTAGATTGTGGTGTTGACTGAAGCAAGAAGGGATGCTATGCAAAATATTTTGTACCCTGATACTCTCTAAGGTGGTGTGGAAGTTGGTAAGTATCAGATGGGTCCTATAGATTTCACAGCGTGTCAGTGGAGGACTCTGGTTACTACTTAAATAAGTCTCAGGTACCTAGATGGTGAAGACCCAGGGTTGTTTCAACTAATATAAAATGGTTGCTCAGGAGAGCTTCAGGTACAGAAATATCTGACAGGAAGTCCACAGACTAATGGAAATGGTACCTGGAAGGGGGACAGGATGGAATAGGGATTAGAATGGCAGAGAAGACTTATTACTTCACTACAAAGATGCCCTCAAGCCCTAAGGTTGGTAGCCCTTCTTCTCTATTACTTTCCTTCCTTCTTCCTTCCTTCCTTTCTCTTTCCTTTCCTTCCTCCTTTACTAAAATTTCCTCACAGCACATTTTATTACCCCTAGTTCATAGACAGAAAAAATGACTCGCAATTTTGCCTCACATAATTACTTAGCAATAGTAATGAGGAAAAGGGGGAAGAGAAAAGCACACTTGTAGACTTCTACCTATGCTTCTGGAAAAACTAAACATAATCCAAATGACTTCATTTTGGCTTGTATTTAGATGCAGGGTCAGCTGTGATGAGTCATACTAGTAGATAAGTGCTGTAATCATCAGGAATTCTCTCTACACAGTCTTGTGAAAGCAACTCACCAAGAGGTTTCAGTTATTTGTCATATCACATACTTGGTGAGAGTCCATTTGCTTTTCTGTACTGCCACTTGGGCTTTTTAACATTTTAGCATACGATCCCTGAAGTCTAAACATATAGCTACAGGGGCACCTAGGTGGCTCAGTTGGTTAAGCATCTGACTTCAGTTCAGGTTGTGATCTCATGGCTTGGGAGTTCAAGACCCACATCAGGCTCAGCACTGACAGTATGGAGTCTGCTTCAGATTCTCTGTCTCCCTCTCTCTCTCTCTGCCCCTCCCACACTCACACACTCTCTCTCAAATATAAATATTTAAAATAAAATAAAATCATATAGCCACAAATTTAACAAATCACGTCTAAAGACTGTAACATTGATCATGCAGTTTTATAGCCAAACTTGGAAACCTGGTGTTCATAAATAAGAACTTTTATTTTTATTTCTCCAGCCATTAGCAATGATTAAGAGACTGGGTGGTTTATCAGTATCTTTCCATCCACATTCCTATGTCATCTTCAGAGTTAATCAATTCTAGTATTTTAATTTTGATGTGAGGCAAAAATAAAGCACAGGTAAGCAATGCCTTGGGGTCCCAGAGCTGCTATGCGAGTGTAGTTCTTAATTGTAAAGAGAATACACACTAACCACTTAAGAGAGGTGTGCACAAAGCCAGTAGATATCATCATGCACTGTCCCGGCCACAGCTGACAAAAGCCCATGGTGACAGTCTACCTTCCCTTCTAAATAGCATTTCATCATTTCTTCCTCTGGATTTCTTTCCCTCTTGGTTCCCTCAGTTGGGGAAGGTTTAGTTTTAAGTAATGATCATCCTTCTCACTTGTTTCTGTCTTTTCTTTTCCCACCTCTCCAAATGGCCTTATCTGCCAGTCACAATTTTTGTGGTCTGCAATTCTGATCACTTTTAAATGAAACCCATGCTGGCTTTGGTAATCATAATGTCATTTACAATTTACCACTAAACACGTTTATTCAGTTAGTAGCACACTGGAGAAAGAGAACTCCATATGAACTCACCGTGAAAGGCCTAATCTGATTATTTCCTCATGAAAATCCAGGCAGGGGTGCTTGTAAGAGGGGCTGAGAGGAGAAGGGGAAAAAAGCAAGGTCTGGCCACAGCTGACTTTCATAATCAATGGGAATAGATAAGTGGCACAGCCTGTCAGGGGCGGCCACCCAGTCACCCCAGGGCATTCTTCTCAAAAAGGCAAGAGTGGACAGGACTTAATAAATGCTGAGTGACCAGTGAGTATTGGTTTGGCATATGCTATTGCATTCAAGGTGGACAAGCACAGTGATAAAGTCCAGAAGCTCTTCTGTAAGTGAGGGAAATTAGATTAAGCAGGTTGTATTTGTGTGTGCATGTGTGCACATGAGCCCTTGCTTTGTGTATATTTTAACATTCTAAAATATCCTAGACATACACTATGCTCCATCCACCTTTCTCTAGATTGGAAACCACAGACCTAAACCATAGACCTAAACACCAGGAAAGGAAGTGAGTTAGTTATGTCCGGTGATGGAGGGGAAAGAGGAAGGGGTGTGTGTGTGTGTGTGTGTGTGTGTGTGTGTGCGCGCGCGCGCGGGTGCGCGCGCACGCTCAGGTTGCTTCCAGGGTTCTAACAAATATTAACTTTGTGTCAATATTTGTCCTTCCTGTCGTGAAATGAGGATTTTCCACCTCATTTCACATTTGAAAAGAAAATATGCCAAAGGGGTCGTCTTTGCTAGGAAAAAAAATTAAAAGAAAAGGAAAAAAAGAAACAACTTCTATCTATTATTTAGAAAAATGGGTCAGAAGGAAAGAAAAAAAGTATTTTTAAAATAAATGTTTTGACTCAAAGGCACATAAAATCCTTCCATCTTCCCCTTTCAACAAAAGGGAAAAATTTATATGTTTAAAATTGAATGAAATACATCAACATTAATGATTTTTTTCCTCGAGGTTAACATCAACATTTCCCTCAATAATTTTTTTAGCCATTTTGTGATAGATTTCCCAATTTGTGGTACAGTAAAGTATAGGAGATTTTGACAAAAACAAAATATATAATCATTCTCTTATTTTCAAGAAACGAAAAGAAATCATTTACAATTCTTTTCTGTCAAACAACATTTACACCTCATTATTTCTAATTTAACAAATATATATGGCCACATATCAAATAAAGTGTAGACAGGTTGAATTTATCCCCATTTATATATGTTATTGTAGACCCTCAGGCTATGAAGAGTGAAACTCCAAAATCTCAAAGCTGCGTTCCTAACTAAATACACGGAGAGTAACTGAAATCTTGGAAAGAAGTATTTAAAAAAGTATTTTGTTCATACTAGAAATAATAGACAAAAATTGTCCACTTTTTTAGAATGGGGAATTCTAGTTAAACGTTTAAAAAAAAACTTCAAAAAATAATGGCTGTGTGTTATATTTACATGGTGAACTTAGAATGGTGTCTTTATGCATCATAGATTCAATGTAGATGACAGAAACATAAGCTTGCTAATTTGGAGTCTAGAATTAGAGGTATGTAAAGTCTATTGAGTGACCACAATATGGTGTACTAGTCAGTATAAAAGAGATAAGGTAGATATGCTTGCACATACACTCATTGACACAGATAGTATTACAAGAAAATGTAATTTGAGAAACAAAGTTCATTTATTAAAAAATTAGTATATTTAGAATTCAGATCTAGGAGCTTCAAAATTAAGGTATTTCCACGTTGTCTTTCATAATTTGTTGAACAGTGGTGCTTAGGAACATAGTCTCCCCTGACATCATTCTAACTGAAAAATCATTCTTGTTAGAATGGTGATTGGTATAGTGAAGTGGCTTCCAATCCATGGGAGTTATGAGGGGGTGGAAAAGAGAAATCCAAGTGCGGAGATAGCAGTATAGGACTATAGGACTACAGATACTGCACAGGAGGGGTGCCTGAGTGGCTCAGTCAGTTTAAGGGTCTGACTTCAGCTCAGGTCATGATCTCGCAGTCCCTGAGTTTGAGCCCCATGTCAGGCTCTGTGCTGATAGCTCAGAGCCTGGAGCCTGCTTCAGATTCCGTGTCTCCTCCTCTCTGCCCTTCCTCTGCTTGCTCTTTGTCTCTCTCCCTCAAAAATAAGTAAATGTTAAAAAAAAATACTGCACAGGAACAGCAAGCTGGAAGTTGTTAGAGGACAAATACATATCTCTGCAGGCATAATGGGCAGATGGACTTCAGGGGCTACAGATTATACTAGGATTTGCCACAACTTCATGAACAATCTCACCAGAGTTCTTGAACCTGTGTCTATTTTCAATAGGAATACATTTCCAATCTAATCTGAGAAAAATAGAAAACTATATAAAACCAACCATTACATGAAGGAAGGATGCCTGTAAGGCTTTCTGTGAAAGGTCTTTCTGTCTTTATTAAGTTCTTTTGATGAATATTTCCAAATACTTATTTTCTTTTTATACAGGTGTGACTTTGAGGGGAAAAATGATCAGGAGATTAAGTGATAAAATGACAATGAAGATGAGGGAAGAGCATCAGATTCATATCAAATAGACCCTTCTTCTGAATCAATCATTTTTAAATTAAAAAAAAAGTTGTATCGATAAAGTCCATACAAATTTCAGAAGACTAGGGGCGCCTGGGTGGCGCAGTCGGTTAGGCGTCCGACTTCAGCCAGGTCACGATCTCGCGGTCCGTGAGTTCGAGCCCCGCGTCAGGCTCTGGGCTGATGGCTCAGAGCCTGGAGCCTGTTTCCGATTCTGTGTCTCCCTCTCTCTCTGCCCCTCCCCCGTTCATGCTCTGTCTCTCTCTGTCCCAAAAATAAATGTTGAAAAAAACAAAACAAAAAAAAAAAAATTTCAGAAGACTATTTTGTATTACTTTACCATATTGAAATGTCACGTATATTTTGGTTAAAATAAGTGGCTTAGAAAAAGTTTTTGTATCTTTGTTATGTGTTGTATTATGATTTGCCCTGCAAACACCAGTGGGCATGTATGGTCTCAATTATGACTTTTATTCTTTGAATACTACATTGAAAACAGCCAAAGCAAATGCAAGGGTTAAGAGATCAGGTTTTCTAGCCAGAGAGATTGTCATTGGACTTCCTAGCTGCAAAACCACAGTCAAGTTACTTATCCATTGACTCAGTTAACTCATTTATAAAAGGGATTGAAAATAACACTCAATCCATTGGCAGATGGACAGGAATAAATGAGATGATATATGTGCAGAGTCGATAAAAAACACATGTTAATAAATATAAGCTGCTACATTAACCATAATCAAACAAGGAGTATTTTTAAAGATAGTTTGCACCCTTCTTTTATGGCACTATCCTTATCTCAAACTACTAACATTTGCCTTGTAGTCTGAAACCACATCTAGAGGTGTTGCAAGCATTCATGATGAACAGTGTTGAAAAGATACAAGTTACAGGTGAATAAAATGCCAAAATGTAGACATACTATCTAAAATTTTAGAAAATATGTGCAGAAAGAAATACACGCACACACACACATACATGTCTCTAAGTAAGATATCTATTTTTTTCCACCAATAAAGACATCAATAAAAACCTGCAAAATTGAAGATGGTTTCAACCCTTTAATCTAATCTTAACTTTCCCCTTATTCTTTTGGAAATACTCTCCACCTCTCTCCCGCTTTCTCTCCACCCTCGGATTTCTTTTTTTGCTAGCAAACCTTGCCTGCCATCTTTGAAAAAAGTGATGTTCATGGTTAGATTATAGGCAGGGGCAGCCAACAGCATTCTTTACAAATACAGGCTGAACACACTCTTTCCCCGGAATGATAAACCTATCACCTCTCCCACCCTCAGTTTGAAGCGGCAGCAGTAATTCTGTTGGATGCCAAAACTAAAATCAATGTGCCTGTGCCATGCCCAGCTCTGAGCTGTGGCTGTAATGAGATTTGAATGGGAAGCCCCGGACACAATAAATCTGCGCCATATGTGACCATTTCCTGTGTCAGTTCCTTTCTCATAACCAGTGGAGACTTTTTTCCCCTCTCATGACCCCACACCATGACTCTGAAATCTTTCATGGCTGCTTATGGGCCTCGGGCTTTTTACAGCAGTTGTATAAATAAATGAATTTGACAGCAAACATCATAACAGTTAGCAGTAATGTGTGTTTGCCACAAGTGCCTATACTACTCACTGGAGAAATGGCAGAGGAAACAGCTTGTTTTGTTACCTAAACAAAAGTAGTTTCGTTTGACAAGTGCTGAAAGAATTAGTCAAATAAACTTGAAATCCACTAGGACTGTTTCTGCCAATTCTCCCTGCCAGTGAAATGTTCCCAGCTCCTCTGTGCCCATGACTCACAAGAGATAAATTTCCCTCTTTTATTCTGAGATAAAGATCTGGGCTGGGAATACAAAACCTTTGCCTGATATTTTATATTAATCTCCTTTGCAAGGCAAGACTGTCATTTAGGGGAACTCAGGTACAGCAAAGAGTTTCCAAAGGAACTTGTGGCAGACAGACCAAGGAAGATAGTTCAGGTAGGTAGGAGGGGAGGTGACAGTAATGACCCACCCCACTGATTACCTGTTGAAAGCAAATTGGAGGTTATGAGGGTTTCCTTTTCCTTCACATTTCCTACATTCAAGAAACAAAAATCTCTACACCAGAAAGTTGCTAAAAGAAAGCAACTTCATTTTCCCTGTATCTCCACAGTCCCAGGAAAATGAAGTTGCCTATACTGGGGGAATTTGTGGTCAATTTAGATAATCACAAAAAAGCATAGATTTTTCTCAGTCATATGGACTGGTTGTCTATTAAGTCCTTAAATTTTTCTACTCCTCTATGGGAATTTCAATAACTTCTCCATTGTTCCAGCTGTGAAAGAAAGATGTTATAGCTTAGTGATTATTGCTATGGACTCTAGTCCCAACTGCTTAGGTTCAAATCCCAGGTCTGCTACTGACTCTCTGTGTGATTTCAGGCAAGTAACTTACATTCCCCCTGTGCTTCAGTTTTCTCTTTTGCAAAGTAGGATGAAAAATGGTATGGTATCAAGCTCATAAGGTGGCTGTGTCAAGTGTATTTTAAAGGGCTCAGGACACAAAGGATAAATGAGGACATTATGCTAAGTGAAACAAGCTGGTTTAAAAAAATAAATACTGCATGATAATACTTATATTTGTAGTAGTCAAACTCATAGAAGCAGAGAATAGAATGGTGGTTGCCAGAGGCTAGAGAAAAAAGGCTCAGAACAGTGGCTGAGACATAATAAGTGTTGTCATTGTTATTATTATTCCAAACAAAGAAACTTGGATAATGGTCTGTTTAAAAACACTAGAGTTCTGGGGTGCCTGGGTGGCTTGGTCGGTTAAGCGTCCGACTTCAGCCAGGTCACGATCTCGCGGTCCGTGGGTTCGAGCCCCGCGTCAGGCTCTGGGCTGATGGCTCAGAGCCTGGAGCCTGTTTCCGATTCTGTGTCTCCCTCTCTCTCTGCCCCTCCCCTGTTCATGCTCTGTCTCTCTCTGTCCCAAAAATAAATAAAAGTTGAAAAAAAAAATTAAAAAAAAAAAACCACTAGAGTTCTTCCCTAGGATAGCTTGATGTTGGCAGCTGATCTGGTAAATAAAATTAAAAATGTTGGTGAGAAAACTATAAGAGCACCTTCACTGAAGTCAATTACAATTAGTTGCAAGATATAGTATATCACTATTTAAATAAAAATATCATCTGGACCTTGAAAATATTTTTTACATGTAGGTTATTTTCATTCTTTTTTAAAGTAGTACTCTTTGTCATGGTCAAGTAACTGTTACCTCTAGAATCTTCTTATACTCAACAAAAGTATCACTGATTAGGGGAATAAAAGTTGAGAGTTGTTCCCAACTAACAGATCTTAGGCAGAATCTACATTCTTCTCTCTGTTTCTATCTTTTTTACATTTACGTATTAAAATGGCTCAATAAAGTGTTTTGTTTATGTGATTATATGCAAGAAAGCACCCTAATATTTTAGAAGATATAGATTATAATCAATATAATAGAAATATTTCAATATAGAAAGAGCCTACTACCTACACAATAAATTCCTAATGTCTCTGTCTTAACTGACTGACAAATCCATTTAAATATCCATTTTTCCATATCTAGTCAACTATTTCTATGGAGAAAGTCAGAAACATTATTAAATGGAACTGTTTAAAAATAAAGACTCTTTAAGCTTTGCTCTTAGAGCAGTGCCTAAAAATGGAAAGAAGTGTGTCAGCTGAAGGTAAGGAACCATGTGACTTTATAAAACAATGATGAGCCAGGAGCAGGCAAAGTAGGTTTTGGTTTTGATTTGCCAGGGTGGGTTTTGCTAGAAAACCAAATACATAAAGTGACTTCATCCTATGGTAAAACAGCTTTAATTGAGACTCCTTTTACAGTAAAATAAATTGAAAATCTCATCTTACCATTGATTCCTGTGTACAGGCCATAATACTACATCTAGGAAACACCTCTGAAACTGGTCTATGAGAGAATAACTTTGTGCTCTAGGAGCTTTACTGTTGAGGAAAGTCATCTGACAAAATGTTTCCCTTGCTACATCTAAATCCTTTTCCAAGATCTGCTCCTAGGATGCATATTCTGATTCACCTTAGGAATCACAAAGGTGAAGAGCACATGAAATGGATAACTCCAGCTATTCACACTCCACATGGCCACCAAGGATGAATGAATAAACACAAAGCAGAGCCATGTCCCCTTTGGCCACTTCTACTGACTCTCAATTAGCAAAAGAATACTGCCACCTTGTAAAGTCTGTTTTGCTGAGTTAAAGAGAAAACTGAGAAGGTAGAGAAATTCTAAAAGACCAGTAGGCTTAATCAAGCATTATGCAACTGTGAAAATAACCTCTCATCTATTTCTTCATCATTTTCTGGATATAGGTATGAACACCTATACAGGCTAGGCTTATCTCAGGAAGTGACAGGCTTGTATTTTCCCATCCTCTTGTGGTTGAGTAGAATCATCATTTAGTCATCTATCATTGAGCAGAGGTAAAAAGTGTCTCTTTGGGGCCATAAAATTTAACTGAAAGAGTTTGCAAACTATAGGCCATAGGTCAAGTCCAGCCCACTGGCTACTGTAAATAAAGTTTTATTGGAACACAGCCCATATTATAAACTATTGTAAACTCTGCTTTTGCACTGCAATAGCAGAGTTGAGTAATTGTGACAGAAACTCTATGGACTTGAAGGTGAAATTGGAAATGCTTACTGTCTAGCCCTTTACAGAAAATGTATGTCAATCCCTACTCTAAGAGTTCTAAGTCTGTCTCTGAGGCAGTGAGCAGCAAAGTACAAGATGAAAGCTTATCTCAGCCTAGGTCCCTGCCAACCAGAGATAGACAAGAGTAAGCAACAAATAGACCTTTGTTGTTTTAAGCTATTGAGATTTGCAAGTTGTGCATTATGGCATCCTAACCTACCTTACTCTGATGGATATAGCATCCTTACAATTCTTATGTGTATCTTTTTCTCTGCACATACATAATATATCCTGCTTTAGGGAAGGGAACAAAAAGCATAAGAGGACTTTGTTTTTCTTTTTCTTTTCTTTTTTTTTTTTTCTTGTCCTCAGGAGACAGGATGAGGACATGAAATGTTTGAGTTCTCAGTCAACATTTGGACTGGAATTTTTCCCTTCCTAAAGCTTATCCCAATATATGTCTCATTTAATACCTGAGAATCCATCTTCTCTGTTAAAGCTCTTTGAAAATTTGTCCCACAAATCTCTACAAACCTGCTTTCTTTGCCATGGCAATATAAAGATGAAATTTCCTAAATATATTGCACACAGAAGGTTGTTGAAGTAATTAGGGGAAAAGATTTCCATAAGCCCAGAATTGGCATGCTGAAGTCTTTCAGAATGAGCTCCTGCATTTGGGCTTTGGCAGTTCTAATATGGGTGGAAAATGCATAGAGCTGGCTATCCTTGCTTATTTTGCTATGTTCAGATCTTCTCCTTTGGAGGAAAAAGAAACAGGTCCATTTTTTGGCAGAAAACAATGTGATCTCTTTCAACTTCACAGAAGAGCAAGCTAACTGGAGAGCCTGACACTGATACTGCTTTTTGGAAGCAGGAAGTGATGGAGGCCATAATGACAGCATCATGTTCCCAGTGTCAGCCATCAAAGGGAGAGCCAAGGGAAATCTTGTCAAGATAAGTGCTGTGATCTGATGGATAGGGACACTAGTTTGAAGATGGCAATTCCAATTTATTTTCTTCTTACTCCTGGTGACCTCTGACAACAAACAGACTACCATGCACCTCAGTTTCCTCATCATACAATAGAAAGCCATATACATGGATATTTACCTACAGAGAGATTGCATAAAAGTTAACTGCACTAATATTTAGGAAATACTACAGGGAAAAGTGAATTGAAAGAGGAGGCAGCCACTCAAGCAATCTGCTCGCTGAAGGCAATAGATATGAGCCAGGAGGGAGAGCGGATGGCAAACATGATTGGATTAACCTGCTACTGTTCAGTCATTTGAATAAATAATTTGTAAGGAGACTTTCAATTAAGATGCTGGGCCAGGGGCTCCCAGGTAAGCCACTTCCAAGTCATCTCTCAAGTTCAGTAGCTTCCCTTAAAACTGGTACAATGAAATTCAGCAAGGTGAAAGGGTTTTAAGGACATTTGGAACTCAACTTTTAGGCACAAAACATAGCTGTATTACTGAGATGCACAACTGGTACCAACATTCAGACAAAATGGCTTATTTATAGCAAAGGTTGTATACAAACTGGGAGGCAAAGTAGTGGCTGGAGATGTAAAAACAGATACTGCAAAACATATCTACAGATGCCAACAAACACTCTATACAGATTCAACTTGGGAAAGAATAACTGATTGGGGAGCCTGGGTGGCTAAGTCGGTTAAGCGTCTGACTTCAGCTCAGGTCATGATCTCACGGTTCATGGGTACAAGCCCCGCATCAGGCTCTGTACTGACAGCTCAGAGCCTGAAGCCTGCTTCAGATTCTGTGTCCTCCCTTCTCTCTGCCCCATCCCTACTTGTGCTCTGTCTCTCTCTGTATTTCAAAAATGAATAAACATTAAAAAATAAAAAAGAATGGTTTTAAAAAAAAGAATAACTGATTAAGCAAAATTTTAGTTATGCTCAACCATATATAAGATTTAAAAGTTTTTAACAGCTATGTACTATGGTTTATATGCAGGGATAATTCACAATGAGTATCAATTGGATGAAGTCTGGTATAGAATCAGGAAGGCAACAGTGATCCAATGAGTTATCATTTTTAATCTTTGTAAATTCGGGGGGGGGGTGGTGATGAGAAAAAACAGGAAATGAGTATCATTTTCTAGTTTCTTCATTGTATAGTTCTGACATATTAAGCACTGATTTAACACTATATTTTGAGCATTTACCATTATCCTGATTGTGACCTAGACCCTGGGAATATGTAGTTAAAAATAAAAGGAAAGTCACAATGCTTGTCTTCATGGAACGTACTTAGAGTCAAGTTTCTAGTTTTAAAAAAAATGCCTTGTTTTCAGATAGTGAACTCAAGAGAAATCTGAGTACAGATATCTGCCTTATTCATCTTAGTATGTCTTGCTCCTGTCTCAGTGCCTGGTACAGTCAAAGGGAAGAAACATCAACATTTTATGAGTGGGTCCTATGCACCAGGTACTGTGAGAGCCATTCAACGTGTCTTATTTTACTTAGTCATCACACCCAGCTGTGGTGTGTTTTTATCGCTTCTATTTTCCAAATAAGGAAACTGCACTTGAAGCTGGACATAAAGGACCCTCAAATGGCAGAGCCAGAGTAGAAGCAGCCTAGATCTCAGAATCACCACCAGGAGCACAACTGCCAGGGGAGCCACCTAGCCTTCTTTAGGCTGAGATGTGAGTGAAAAAAAAATTGTTTTTTCCTTTTGTTGAACAACAGAGATTTGGGCATTACCTGCTAATTGGAGTTAATTACTCTGTGTCACACAATATCCATGTTTTATATGAATAAAGAAATGAATAAGTACACAGATATAAAGAACAAACAAGGCTAAGGTCCCAGTTGGTTTAGAAGAGGTATTAACAGGAAAGGCTGGATATCCTGACTTTCTGACCTAGACTATACTTATCATTTAAGGAAACTCCATTTAGGGAGGGTATTGTTGCCCTCTCTATGAAGTTCACTGAGAACTGGCTACAGATGAGTTTGCCCTCTAGGTGATCCCTAGATGGCCAGCTCAAAACTAATTTGGGTAGCCCTTAAAGACAGTGAAAATTCAAAGTTACCCTAAGTTCTGGAAGACAAGAACACAAACAGCATACCGCATGCCAGGAAAGAAAGTCAGAAGCTATAAGCACCTGGTTTAAACTTTGAAGAAAGCATGGCAAAAGGTCAAGAGCCTATTTATAATTCCTTAGTGATAGCTCATGTGCTTTCTATTGGACCTGCTCTGTGTCAAAGGCCAATTTCCATCCAGCACAATACACTAAGTTAGTTATATGAATATTATTTTAAGAGAAATTCACACACTGAGTCAAAAGCAAAATTAGACCACATCCATCATTGGGGACTTTATCATTCCAGCAACTACAAAATTCTTTTTGCTTGGAATTAAGGCTGATTTCTCCTGAAATGTAGGATTTTCCAGATAAAACTAGCCACCAGTCTTTCAAGAATGGCTTTACAGGTTAATAGAGGCTGCCTCCTGAGAAAAACTATACCCCATCATGCATCTGGCCAGTTCTTTGGTGCCATTCAAATTGTTAGGGGTAAGAGTGGGAGAATTCCTTCCATATCCTCTGAGACGATCATTTTATGCCCCAAAGCTTCAACCTCATTATTCTTATCTTAGAGCATAATTACAATGTTATTATTGGTCATAAAGTTAACCAGATTTTCCTCTCTTTTCTTTTCCTCTTCAACATTTGACTCCATGACCTCCCTCCGCAGAAAAGTCTATGGACTGATTATATGGGAAGAATAGAAGTATTTCCTTCTATTTGTTTAAAATTTTCCCATTGTTAATTTCATTGAGGGCATACTTGCTCTCATATTATGAAACAAGGTAAAGAAAAAATAAAAGAATTTTTACTGCTCCTATAAAATGTGAAAATTTTCACTGCTGTATCTCAGTGCTTCTAAGAGTCTTTACTTTTATTACCTCACCACACAGATCCTGTTCCGCATTTCTATCAACCTGTGGTACATGGTTCACATTATGACACAAGATCCTTTGCCAATGGCTCCCCTGTACTTTGTGCAACTATTCTCCCCTAACTATCCTCCAAAGTAACTTCTTTCTTCTAGCTAAAATCAGTGGCAGAAAGGTTTTATTTCAAGGGCTGGTGGCAGTGGCTGCCAAAGTACTGTCCTAGAAAGGATTATGAAGTCATGTAAGGACTCAGTAGAAATGTGCAATGATGAATTAGTCTACTGGGGTGAGGGGTGGTATATATAGCGGAGTCTCAACAAACTTGCTGTCAGGACAAATGTCACTATATCCACTATGCAAACACCTCTTATGTGTTACGTGAGCTCTCCTTGTTCACATACCCAAATTTCTAGCCAGAGTCCAATATCCAGAATTCTATCCAAATGCTATCCACCAATCCACATCTGATACTTTTTAATATTCTAAAAAGATTTTTCTAACATTCCTCCTGTGCTGATCTCTGGCTCCCTAAATTTATTCCATAATTTGCTGTAATGTTGAAAGTCATGATCACTGGCTGACAAGACCCATTATACAATTTACTCTAAAATTCAAAGTGTTGTTCCAGATAGATGGCAGCTTTGGCTGACAACACCTAAATCTTACCTCATCTGAATTTAGGAAGGCATTAGAGATTCAAGGTAAAATGTCTTTTGAACCACTGATTTATGCTCTCCTCTAAGAAAGGATAATTGCCCTTTTACTTTGTATGTTCAGGGAATTAGACTTGGTAATCTTTAGAAACACATAAAAGCTGGACTTCTTTGCAAAGAATCAGAGTGCCTTACAACACAGAATTTTCTGCTACTTCTTTTGGTCACTCTTCTCAGACCATTCACCCCATCTGGGGCCGCTACCAGTGCATATCTCTCCACTCTTCTTCCAGATAATCATGTGGCTCATTTCCACAATTCTTCCCACTTAGCTCATGTTTCCTCCTCAGTGACGTTCACCTCGATCAGCCTATCCACATGCATGTTCTCATTGTCTCTTACAACACTCTACATTTTAAAATTTTGTCCATAGCATTTATCACTTTCCAACTTGGAAGATAATCTACTGATTTGTTATAGGTGTCGCTTAGTATCTCTCTCCTCTAAAATGTAAGCTCCATAAGGACAGGGATCTTTGTCTAGTTTTACACTTATATAACCCAAGTAACTAGAAGAGTACCAGAAACACAGTCCACACTCAATAAATACTGAATGTTCATGATCTGTTCATTTGTAGCTGAATTTCCTTTTCACATAGAAGATATATATTTAAACTCTATAAGTAAATCTTCCTAAAAATATTTTCTAAGAACGACTGAGTGTCAAGGCTACCATATCTTTCCGGTGTCAGTATTTTCTCAAATACTTCATTTTCCTTTGGTTTTCAGAAAAGCAGATGTTCTTAGCTTCCTGAAATTCTAATACCACAACTGAAGACATAAGATATCTCATTGTAAAAAGTGAATGAGAAGGAGAGGGACAAAGAGAAACAAGGAAGAAGCAGATTAAAGTATTTCCAGTGCTTCCTCCACAGAGAGGAATGAATTATACACGAGGCAAGAAGGTCACTAAGTTAGGTGTACGATTTCATCAGATTGCCTGAACTGCAACAAGATTTCAACAAGAATTAGAAGGTAAAAAAAGAAAAAAAATTCTTTTAATTTTTTTAATGTTTATTCATTTTTGAGGGAGAGAGATAGAGTGCAAGCAGGGGAGGGGCAGAGAAGAGGGAAACACAGAATCTGAAGCAGGCTCCAGGCTCTAAGCTTTCAGCACAGAGCCTGATGCGGGGCTCAAACCCACAAACCATGAGATCCTGACGTGAGTGGAAGTCGGACTCCTAACTGACTAAGCCACCCAGGCGCCCGAGAAGTAAACTTTACATTTGTATGGTACCTTTTAATATCCAGACAATTTTAATTCTTGCTATTATATGTGAATATAGATCCTTTATGTAACAGATATATTGTATGCATTGCATTTTAACAACAACATGAAGGATAGTATCTTTACTTATATTTTACAGATGAAGAAACTGATGCACAGAGAGGTTAAATAACCATAGACACCTATCTATTCAATGGCAGAGTCAGCATCTGAAGCCCTGTTTTAGTCACCAATCCATGAATTTTGCTACCATTTTACCTGCCACCATTTGCCCTTCACAGCAACAAGGCAGGTATGGGAGGTGGTATTTACATTTGCTTGATGAGAAAACAGTTTTAGATAGTTTAGTACTTGCCTAAAGATAGAGTGAATTAATCAAAAATAATATTTCTCCTGACATCTTAGCCCAATATTCTTGCCACAACATGATGGTCTTTATGTTAGCTATAAAATTAATGATTTACCCAATAGTCACCCAAATAGTGGATGGACTTAATGAGTGAAAAATTCAGCCAGGGCTTGATTCTGTAATCTCTGTGACCCTGAAATTATTTTATATTTTAAAACTATGTGGATTAATACTCAAAACATTTTTTAATTATAACATAGAGGGTAATTAAAATATCAGGCTGAATTCTATAAATAGTATTGCCTTGAGGTCCATCCACTTGAATTAACCAAAAAGCACCACTAATTAGCTAGACTTAAGCAAGGGCTGGTGCTAGGCAATGTGACCTTTTTATGTCACATGTCACCAGGATTACATTTTCTCTCTGATATACAAGTCATCGGTCACAATAGGCTGCCAGGATTTGACACCATGGATTTATTTGATGAAGTGTGCAGAAAGTGTGCCTATTGATTCATTAATTTCTATGCTATCTAGAATCATTTTGCCTTATGTGTCCTCCTTTACAGTGTGTTGAGTATATCACCAGGTGATTTATTAAACACAGCCCCGTATGGAAACAAGGGGACTTGGGTTCTACTAGCACTTTTGCCAAAATCCACTGTTCTTAAACAAGTTACCTTGGCTCTCAGAACTCCCAACTTACTTGGAGTTTAAATGATAAACTTAAAAATTATCTGAGACTAAATAAGTCATCATTGAGGTCCCTTTAAACATTCAGCACAAAAAGGATTCGATCACTCAGAGACCATCCCACTAGTCTCCACTCTAATGACTGGACCCCAGCCCTTTCATTTCTAAGGACCCCTCCATCTCTGACATCTTAAAAAAGAAAACTCATCCTCCAGCCAAACCTCCTGCTTTTCAATTAAAAAAGTCTCCTTTTATTTATGATTCTGCTGCATCTATTCCCTCTCCTGACTTCCTTCCATTACTCACCTAAAGGCTACTTCCTTCCATCCTGCCTTGACCCTCTCTTTCATTAGCATTCTCTGACCTCCCCATCTCTCAACTCTCATTCTTCACTCATGTTCACATATAAAATCCCTGACTCTGACAAAGCTATGCATTCACTTCCATCACTTTTGCTCCCAGGAAGTTCAAGAACTCTATAGAAAATCACATAGCTGAAAAGAGTAAAACCACCTATACCTGAAAACTGTGTCATTTGGTGCTATCACAAATACTTGACCTCCAACCTCAATCAGGCCTTTAATGTTAATGAACCCCTCTTCCAGTCACCTCTAGTAGAAGTTTTCTTCTGTTTAAGTCTTTGGTGTTCCCTATATTTCTACCTGTATGACCAAGTCATCAACTTCATAAATAGATTTGGGGACACAGAGAATTCATGATCACATTTTTATTTCTAAACTTTTCAAATATTCATTATTTTTTATCTCCTTCTCATCTGACTCACAGAAATGGATATCTTTCCTATTTCCCAAGCTAACCTCTACAAAGGTGATCTCATCCCTGTCTCCTCCTGCTCAAACACCACAAATTAGCCTCATCAATCATTCTCTGTTTCTTAGATCTTCAAACTTCTTCCCATAAACTAAAAGCCTGTGTAAATTTCCCATATGATAAACACTGCCTTTCCTCTTTTCCCTTTACTCTCAAATTCCTTGAAAAGATAGGTTTTCTTTTTTCTTTTGATTTATATTACTTATTATTTAGTTTTTCTCATCTTTTATACAGGTCTCAATCTACTGTAGTCTACATGTTGCCCCAGTCACTCTACCAATACTATTCCCAGTAAAGCTATTAGTAGCCTAAGCTTCAGGTCTAGTTCCAAGGCCCACTTGCTTTTTTTGCTGATTTAATTATATTTCCCATAATTATAGCATTTGTTATTAGGGTTCTTAAGGTTCTCTCTCGCCTTAATTTCTAGGACATCATTATGTCCTGTTTCTCTCTAAACCCTGTTATTCCTTAACTGTTATTGTTTTGTTGGGGAGCCCTCTTTCATCCAACCTTTAAGGGAAGGTGTTCTTCAGGATTCAGTTCTTTGCCTTCTTTTCCTAACACATATTCCTTTTGGACAACCTCATACACACAAGAAAGAGGGAGAGAGAAACAGACAATCGAGACAGAGAAAGATAATAGAGAGACAGACAGCATGAGAGAGAAAGAGACAGATGGATTCTTGTGCTAATGGGCCCTAAACTCATTATCTCTCCTGAATGATAAAATTGTAGTGTCACCTACCCTCTCTTTCAAGGAATTTCACACACACCTCAAACACACTATCCTGCAGCCACTCCATGCTTCAATAGGGACTATGTGTTCCTACCTACCTACTTACTTAAGAAATGATTAGATTTAGGGGACCTAGAAAGTCACTAGCTTACTTGTCCCTTATCATTTATAGGAACTTATTGGAAGAGGTTCCAACAGAACAGCTTCTAACATTTAAGCACTGATCATGTGCCTAAGACTGCATGGAGTGGTTTTACAAGGACTGTAACAAGTCTAACCTAAAAGTCTATGCTATTTTTTCTCTCCATATAAAAATGCAGAGACAAACTAAAGAGAAGTTCAACAATTTTCTAACAAATAAATGATAGAGAGAGGAATCCCACCTAGCCCATGGGGTTGCAGAGCTGTTCAGTGTGCTATATTGCATCCAGGACGCATATGGGCACTTTCATTTAAGTTACTAAGCAACAGTGGTATAGCCATTACCTCCTTTGCTCACTGAAAACAATAACAACAATAGTAACAATAGCAGACTGTGTGGATGAAGTGCTTACAATGTGATAAACACTGCTTTATAAGCGTTAACTCATTTAATCTTCATAGTAACTCTGTGGCATAGGTATTATTCTTATTCCCATTTTACAGATGAGTAAAATGAGGCATATATGGTTTAAGCATCTTTTCCCTTTTTAACTAGCTTGAGGAAAGCGAACACTAGGCAGTCTGTTCCAAAGCCCATGTCCGTGACCTCTATGCTATACTCTCTTGCTATGAAAGCACTTTGTTGTGTTTCTTCAAGTTGCATGGAGTGCTAGTTTCCACCATCCCTTCCCTCACTAGCAGCACCAAACCACCTGGCTTTGCCCCAATAATTAATAGCCCTGCTATTATGATGCTTACTTTTTTCTTTCTCCTTCTCCCTGTTTTGGCTTCTGCAAATGTTTTCCTTCTCAGTCCCCCCAGAAACCTACCATATTCTGTTTCATCCTGGATCATCTAATTTTGCTGATCTTTTTACAAGCTACATACTACCTCTACCATCGAAAATAAGAACCACTTGAACCATGACCACTCTCTCCATATAGCCTTCTAAGTTTGGAATGGCCATGTAATTTATTGTTTACACCAAGACACTTTTGAGAGAGATTATATTTACAAGTATGCTGGGGCAGCAAGCGTGGACATGGGTTGTCCTGGGCAAACAGGCAGTATGGTCACATCACTTTAGACCCACGGAAGATGCAATTCAGCTGCACCAGCACACTGTTGCCTCAGGAGATTTAGCTAACAGCTTCCCCACTGGCAATGACCTCATGGTTTCTTCCAACAGCACCGACTACATAAGAAAATTCTGCAGAGGCCTTCAAATAACAACAAGCACAAAGAAAACAAGCTTGCCAAAATTTTAAAACAGAAAATGAAGAATAAAAGAATATGATTTAAGGTTCTAAGTCTATATAACCAATGGCAAGTAGACAGAACTGAATAAAAATGGACTTAAAAGTATTTAGTGATATTTCTTTAAATCAGCAGGGTTTAAAGAACAGAGACCTTACTTCTTAAAGTCTTTCCAATAAAATCCTCGGTTTAATCTCAGTGAAAACACTCATTTCTTGTTAAATAAACATTATCTAATGAACAAAGGATTTTCACAAAATCCTTTCATATCTTGTTATTCTCAAGTATAAATTAAAGCTTTTAACTCATCTTTTTAATGCAACCTCAATCTCAACCCTCTAACCTTTCTCTACAGCATTTAATACTGTTATTTCTGAAACATAAAGAAAGACCAACTTGCCAAAAAAAAAAAAGGATATAATACGAAATCTTGAAATTTATAATCCATTAGATTTGTGGTGATCAAGGAATAACTTTTACCTATTCCACCTAGTTTTACCATTCATTTCTATAGATCTTCAGCTTGAGCCAATGCTGCATTTACTGGAGTCTCAGAAATCAATACTCAAGAACATTTTTTCCCTAGGCTGCGATGTTGATAACTGGTGGCCATTTAACATCATTGGTTTAAAATAATAACATATGGATATATGTGGAGATCTCTGAGAAGTACGTTAATTATAAATTCCTCGGTTTTGTGGACACTGTAATGTGTATAAGATTCTATTATGTAACAGTGAACTCTAGCATGGAAATCTTAATTCCTTCTCCTTCCTGCCTTACTATCTTGTATCTGCTGTACATCTGGATGTGAAGAGTAGAAGGAAAATGGCACAATCCCAAAGTGAAATTGTGAAATTGGAAAAGTTTGCCTTTGATGGCTTTTGGTTCTTGGAAAAACAACCTCTCCCACTTTTGGGTTCCCCCAAATATCCTCTATTCCTACAGAAGAAGAAAGAATCTGTTATCCTTACTTGAATTTTGATGAAAACTTGTTTCATAAGATAAGCTAGCATTCCCAGTTTCTATTTACAAGTTTGAACTTTTAAACTCTCCAGTGGATTTAGAAGTCTATGAGTAAAGGAATTATAAGCACCAAGTTTCAAGCAGTGTGACTTTTAGAAAGGGGTTCTTCCCTAGTCTGCAGACCCTTAGCATCCTGAAGGCTGAACTGAAGCCTGCTTTAAGAATTTGACAGTGATGGACACACTAAGTTAGCCAAGAATGGTTTCTGGTCTGTGGCCCACAGATGCATTATTGATCCCCAAGAAAAGGGGAAATGGGGCTAAAAATTTTAGAAGGCTAGCTCTCACGAGCAGCACAGCAAGATTCATGAAAGCCATCATGAGCACCCCTTCACTAAGCAAAAATCTGCCCAAATGTGATAAAAAGTGATTTCTTTAGTCCCAAACCAAGGACTGAGATACTCAATCCTGCCCCCTATGCACTCTGCCCCCAGCTGATTATTTATGTAAAATCATGTTCTGGTCCAGAGAACCTACTGTTTACTATCTTATTATAAAGAGTTTATTTTCCAGATCCAGAATTCAGAGAGAGAGAGACAGGCAAATCAACAGAATTTTCTGCTCCAAAATGCTTCAAGTTTAAAGATCAAACAGCTGAAGAGAGGATTAGCAAACTAGACAATTATAGGTGAAACCGAGAACTGCAGCCCACAGCTCTGGAGAACTGTCAGGGGAGCAAGAGAATCCCAGCTGGTAGGACATGAGTCCCAGAAACAGTATGCCATTGATAGTAAGAGAGGGGGAAAAACTGATGACTGATCCTTGAAAACTAACTCTAACGGAGAGGAGAGGAAAACAATGCTAACTCGCCCAGGTTAAAACCTGATACTGGTAACAGTCCTCTTAAGGAGCTGTGCTCCATGTGTGGCTAATCAAACATGCTGCAAAATAATTGTAATGCATATCATGAAATTTGTGATTTTGTATTAGATTAACATTGCTTTGCAATTTGCTTGATTACAATAATAAATACTCTCCCTCTATGCTCTGAGTCTGATCTGAGAAGTCCCTAATGAAAATCTCTTCAATCCATATTCTGTACCTACCACGTCTCAGGCACTGTGCTCCATGCTAAAAGCACACATTTTCTTTGTTTTATACAGTGGGGTTTCTCAACCTTGGCACTAATGACATATTGGACTGAATAAATTATTTGTTGTAGAGTCTGTGTGCACTGCAGGATATTTAGCAGCATCCCTGGTCTCTACCTACTAAATGCCAGTAAGTACACTCCCCCCAGCCTCCAGTTGTCACACAAAGATGTCTCCAGATTTTCCAAATGTCCCCAGCGGGGGGGGTGGGGGGTGGGGGGGTGGGGGGGGACAAAGTTATGTCAGTTGAGAACACACTACTGTAGAAGTATTCTCTACATACCTGGTCCTCAGGTTATTTACTGTCTTGTAACACAGCTGCCTTCTTACCAATTAAAAACCTCAGCTAGGAGGCACCTGGGTGGCCTCCTACTCTTAATTTCTACTCCTGATTTTGGCTCAGGTCATGATCTCAAGGTTTATGGGTTTGAGCCCTGCATCAGGCTCCCCACTGACAGCGCAGAGCCTTTTTGGGTGAGATTCTCTCTACCTTCCTCTCTTTCTGTCCCTCCCCTGCTTGTGCTCTCTTTCTCTCTCTCTCTAAGTAAACAAACTTAAAACAAACAAACAAACAAAAACAAAACTTCAGCTAGAACTCTGCTTATAAATAACAACAACAAATATTCTCACTGAGTAGAATGCCTAAATTCCAACCCCTGAATGTTTGCAGAAGTTTGTCTCTCACCTGGCATTCATTTAAAAAAAAATCTTCATTAAGAAGCTGTACATGCTAAATAAATTTGCCGGCTCTAAAGCAATGCCAACACACTTAACATCTACCTAGGAGACAGGCAGGTAGAAAAGGATCAAATTATATTGGCCAATTAAAATGTCCCATTCTTAAGGAATCAAAGCATTATATTAGAAAGAAAATGGCAAAAAGTAAATGAAGAGTTACCAGTTTGAGAACTCTGGGGAAGATTTTGGGAATAATTTGTTCTGAGACCGTAACACAAAAAGCACTGAGCAGTCATCTTACAAATGTAGAGAGGCTCATTTCCTTTTTCTCTTATACAATATGGGACTTCTAACATATATTAAACCCATTAGGTGAGATGGATTTTTTATCTACCAATTCTCACAGCCTCATAGCAGAACAGAAAATCAAATCCTTGAGAATTAGATCAAGTGTATCACAACATTCCTATCATTTGTGATCTAACCAGTAGCATCAAATGGTCAAAATAAACTTAGCTTTTAAGAATATAAAAGAACTTAGTTGTATTACTTTGTTTCTCTTTAGCCCAGGTTTCTCACCTATATCTCAGCAATGAGAATCAACACTATGTGAAACAATGGTCAATGGTTTATAAGGAAGATTTAAATGTCCCTCAAAAGCATCAGATAATTACCTCAGCCAGAAGCAAGATGTTAGACTAGGCAGACTAATGATGTGATCTAGGATGTAATTCCCATGGTTCTTAAGGAGCACAAACATCAATCATTTAGTAAATACATGGTTTCCATTGGTCTCCAGACTGGGTGGGGAAAAAGAAAAAGAAAAGAAAATCTCAGCAGTGAGAAAACTGCCTAAGTTTTCCTGGCATATCAATATGCATGTCCCTTAAAGCAAGGCTATTTCTAACAACATATTTCTAATCTTTCTTTCAAATTCTGTTATGTTCATAAATGCCAGAATAAACACCAGAGGGGGAAATCTACATAAATGAACAACAAAATGATGGGTTCAAACAAGATTCCAAGACTCTGCTTCAAAATTTGTATTTTTATTTAAAAATTTTTAATTTTATATATTTGTTTTGAGACAGTGAGAGAGTGGGTCCCCAAGTGGGGGAGGGACAGAGAGAGAGGGAGAGAGAGAGAACCCCAGTTTCCACACTGTCAACACAGAGCCTGACATGGGGATCGAACCTACAAAGTGTGAGATCATGACCTGGGTCAAAATCAAGAGTCAGATGCTTGCTTAACCAACTGAGCCACCCAGGTGCCTTTCTGCTTCAAATTTTGAATAATTATAGGAGTTCCCTTCTCAAAAATAGTATTTTATGTCTTTTTGAAAAAATTATACTAGGGGCTCCTGGATGGCTGTCGATATAACATGTGACTGTTGATCTCAGGGTTGTGAGTTCAAGCCCCACATTGGGCATAGAATTTAATTTAAAAAATAATAATAAAATAAAATAAAAATTCTATAGGTGAATTTATACCTTTTCACTGCTCCGAAAACTATCCCATGGCTTTCAAAACCCATGGTCTTCCAGTTGCTATGTGCCTAAGAAGTTACCACCTGATTGTAAGTAAGTCTCAGTTGCTTAAATAATTATCTAAATCTTACAGGCTGAGAGACTTTCTTTATTGTATTTTTTAAATATCATACGGTGTTTTTTTTTCTTTTGGTGCTCATTTATGTGGGGTTCAATAATGTATCCACAATGAAGATACAAGACAATTCCTTTATGCCACAAAACTCCCTGTGCTACAACTTTATAGCAATATTATCACCATGCCCATACCTTTGGCAATCACTAACCTCCTCACTGGTTTTATGGTTTTGTTTTTTTGAAAATGTCACGTGGCTGAAATCATACAATATGTATCCTTTTCATATGGTGTGTTACTCCCACATGTCTTTGAGAATTACCTATTCTACACTATCGATATCAATACATATTGATAGTTTGTTCCTTTTTACTGAGTAGTATCACATGGTATGCACTTACCATAACTTGTTTATCCATACCACTGTTGAAGGGCACTGGGTTGTTTCCAGTTTTTGACTTCCACAAATAAAGCTGCTCTGAACATTTGCCTATAGGATTTAGTGTGAACATAAATTTTCATTTCTCTATGGTAAGTAACCAGAAGTAGGATTACTGGACAATATGTTAAGTAAATGCGTAACTCTATAAGAAAAAAAAAAAACCTGCCAAATTGGGGCACCTGCGTGGCTCAGTCACTTAAGCCTCTGACTCTTCATTTCAGCTCAAGTCATGATCTCACGGTTCATGGGTCCGAGCCCTGCATAAGGCTCTGTGCTAACAGTGCAGAGCCTGCTCGGGACCCTCTCTCTCTCCCTCACTCTCTGCCCCTCCTGAACGTGCATGCTCTCTCTCCTCTCCCCAAAAATAAATAAACTATACAAAAAAAGCCCTGCCAAACGGTTTTCCAGAGTATCAGTTATTTTGCACTCCTACCAACAGTGTATGAGAATTCCATTTGTTCCACATCTTCACCAGCACTTGGTACTCTAGGCTGGCAGTTTCAATCTAACAATGCCAGAATGCCTTTATTAAAAAATATCTTTATCAACTGTTGTAAGATACTACATGCTTAGTATAAAGCAACTATCTCTCCAATTAAAAAATAGCATTATTTTCCAATAAAGTGCTTTGTAGCAAGTACTTTGATATCACACATTTGAAACCACATAAGGGGCACCTACCTGGGTGACTCAGTCAGCTAAGCATCCCACTTCAGCTCAGGTCATGATCTCACAGTTTGTGGGTTCAGGCCCCCAATTGTGCTGACAGTTCAGATTTTGGGTCTCCCTCTCTCTGCCCCTCCCCTGCTTGCACTCTGTTGCTCTCTCAAAAATATTTTTTTTAAAAACATAATAAAATGTTGTATTTAAACTATAAGATCTTCTAATATTGTATTATCTAATTTATCAGGTGAGCTCTAATGCCCCTGAACTACTTATTTAATTCTTTTTTTGTGTCTATGGTAACTATGAAATGGACTCTATGCTTTTGGGCAGCCACAAGGTCCAGAGTCACATTCATTAGTTCAACATATATTTGGTAAGAGCTGTTATAATAATAATTAACTGCATGAGTAATCAACATAAAGATGTGCATAGGAAATATTAGCTAAAGATATTTTAGAAGAACCTGGTCTCAGTTCGATCAGTGTTGGGTACTCACAGGAAGCTGAGCTTTAATTCTAATTTCATAGCAATTAATGAAATGACCAAGTGTTGCTGAGAAATTAGTACATATTAGAAACTAAAATATAACACAAATTGTGATAACTGAACAAAGCCCTTCAATTCCAAGCTTCTGGAGAAAGCAGATCAAAAATGCAAACAGAAAGAAAACAACGAATGGCAGTTTAAAATATCAAACCTCTTTTGATAAATGGAGGGAGACATTTTAAAACTTAATTCTCATCTCTGCTGAAAAGTGTCACCAGACCCCATCTCCTTCCCCCCACCATTCTTTCTGTGAATGTTCTCTATCTTGTCCACAGTCCCTGTTTCCATCTCATTATTAAGGATCACACCTCGGCTCTTATTCTCTAACTCCCCTGGATCAGGTCTGCAACTTCCTCGTGTTGGGGAACTGCCCACGAGGGATTGCACCTGCCCCCATTTCAGACTCCTAATTCCCTGCACCTGGCCCCTCCACTGGGTCATCCAGAGAGGGAGCCAGACATTCATAGCTCATTTGTGATTCACTAAGGAAGGGATAATCTGCCAGAACCATTCTTCCGCACGCACTTAACACTGCTCCCTTTGGTAAAATGCAGTCCATTACCTGAAAGCCCTGTGAAATTGGCGGGGAATTGAAAACCTCATGCTTATACAGAAGGCTGAGTTGCTTCCTAAGGGTTAGGCAAGTAACTCAGAGGGCTCTACTGCTAACACGATTCTTCAGAACTGAAGCGGCCTGAACATAATCAGTTCACCCTAATTGATTGCATACAGTTTATTACATAACTGATGGTTTTAAACCCCCAGCCAATTAGTTTGTCAAACAGAGGTTAAATTCTTGACTGGTTTATTCAAACTACATTTAGGCAGGATATACAATACAACCCGCCTAATCCAGGCAGTGGAAAATGCAATCTTTTAACAAGTGAAATTAGCAAGAACTTCCCTAGAACCCAAAGGGAAGAAGGAAAGTTTCACTAAAATGCTAATTAGCCTTAACTGACCAAACCATTAACTCTAAGTTTCATTTTACCTGGTACCATTCCTTTGCTGTGTAGTTACAGGATTTTGAGATCTTTAAAACTATTCGTACGGCTGATGTCACTGGTAATGCTGCATTTCAAAGTATTAAATTAGAATTAAGCAAAACCCCATCTCATTGGCCCGATGTGTTAATTCAGACTAATCTCTTAGCTGTCTGAGTTATCACCTCTAGTCCTTCACAGATTTTACCAACTTGTAATGTTTGGCAGAGAGATAAGTCTGTCTGATGATTCTTGCATTTATTTCTGAGCATATCCCTCATAGTCCAGCCCAGCCATTTAAAATCATTATAAATATTTGTGTTTACATTGCATTTTTAGGATTCCATTAATTAAGATTTAAAAAAAAAAAATTTTTTTAACGTTTATTTATTTTTGAGACAGAGAGAGACAGAGCATGAATGGGGGAGAGTCAGAGAGAGGGAGACACAGAATCTGAAACAGGCTCCAGGCTCTGAGCTGTCAGCACAGAGCCTGACGCAGGGCTCAAACTCACGGACCACGAGATCATGGCCTGAGCCGAAGTTGGCCGCTTAACCGACTGAGACACCCAGGCGCCCCAACCGTTAATTAAGATTCTAATAAGGTAAGTCCAAGTCTTTTCCTAAAACTGAGCAGCTAGAGAATTAAATCAGATAACCACTTTTTACTCAGTACCTGTTGAGCATTCAGCCCTGTGTCAAGTCAAATAGCACACAAAAGAAGGGTCAGACATAGATGTAGATGAGAAGCAATATTCAGGATTTCAGTGTCCAGGCCAGTGTTATAATGTTGCATTAGGGAAATTTTTACAGACCAATTGTTTCTTAAACCTATAAAGTATTTTATAGGATAGGGATCAGAAAACTTTTCCTGTAAGTATTTTAGTTTTTTGCAGATAGAGGCAAAATTGAGAATATTATATGCATACTTATATAATAAGAAAACAAATTTCTACAATTTTTAATTGATAAGATTAAAAATGTTCAGACTTACTGTGTCTCAGATAATATAATTAGCAAAGTAATGGCTATATATTTTCCTTCTAAAACCTCAACAAAGAATAGGGAATTCAAATATAGAAAATTTTCTCTGGGACTCAGAATTATCAGAAATTCATTTTTTATCTTGGAATTGCCAATTTTAAAAACGACTTTGGGGCATTTGTTTTTAATTAACTAGTTTTTTAAGTAATCTCTACATGCAATGTGAGCCTTGAACTCACAACCCCAAGGTCGAGAGTTGCAAGCTCTACCTACTGAGCCAGCCAGGTGCCCCCAGAATTGCCTTTGATTAAATAGGTTTCAATTAAATATTTACTACAATTCTCTTGGAATTTGTGCTAGTTTATGAGGACATGAAGAGCAATGGCCCCCTAACTTCAAAGCACTCAAATTCAAGGGGAGACAGACAAATAGAACAAAGTACAATAATGGCATATAATGTGTGCTACAACAAAAGTATGTATATAGTGCTACATAAACATTTGTATAAAGTGCTATGTAAACACAGATGGAGGGATTAAGAAAATATTGTTGAAATTTTTTCTAATAATGTGTATTTCACCCCTGGCAGTCTTAGTAATAAGGACATCGAACCTCCAGAATATTTACTTGATTAAGAATTACTGTGTTGCTTCTGAATAATCATTCTGATCCATTTTAATTGTATAGCTTTATAGAGGTGAACAATCTAGGTAATTTCCCTAAATTGGAAGAAACAATGAGGACATGGTCAAGAAGTATTTTATCTATATCCTACATCTATCATAGTACGTTTTATTTTCTCCTGACAATTAAGATTCTGATTATGTGAGGACTCTAATTCATGGAGAATTTTCCCCTAGAAGTCTCAAAAAAGAAAATGAGGATTTATAAGAAGAAAGAAACAGAAATCCAGATTATTCAATATAAATCCAAATCAGAAGAAACAGGGAGAAACGTTTAATAGTATTAGTATTAGTTTTTATCTTTCAAACTAATATAGCATACAACAAGCAATATACCACCAAGGTCACACACTTATAAATTCAGAAGGAAACCAAAGTCTACTGTCTTCTCTCTCCTGGGGAGGCCTGTGGTGGATTATTACCTGACATGTGACATATGCCTGATCGATGAAGTATTCAAGACTCTCATAGCGTTTTACTCTTCAGATATCAATCAGATGATGACTTCAGCATCTCCTTGTACTAGACCAAAAGGCCCACCTTTGGTTTTAAATGCTGGAAAGCTTATCTGGCAAAAGACGTAAAGACAAGGGTCTAGAAGGTAAGATGTGAATTTCCTAAGGAATGTAGGCTATTCACATCTCTGCTATGATTATCCTACTGTGGAGGGTGCTTGGGACATCTCCAAAGTTATTTGTACATCAGAGTCAGGCTAGTCAGGCCAATCCTGATGAAAGGCAGTAGTCACCAGATGAGAAATGATACATTCTTTGCCTTTCCTTATCCTTCCCCTGACATCCACTTCAGTCAATCCATACCTGCACAAAGGGAGTTCACTCTACAATCCCTTCTCTCATGGAGCCTATTTTCTAGATAGGTAGATGAGACACAGACAGTCATGAAACTAAAAGAATGATCCAGAAGAACATACTGTCCAAACGTTGTACTGTGAAGGGATGTGGTGCCTGAAGAGGATGCCAGAGCCTTGTGAAGGTGGTTAGATCACAAAGCATCAGATGTTATGCTAATGAACCAAGAGTTTATTCTGTAAAATAAAGGGAAGCAGGTACATAGTTTTGTGCCAATGTTTACAGATAAGATTTGCATTTTAGAAAACTTCGTCCTTGTGCAAACTCTAGAATTATAGAGGTTTAAAGTAGCAAACAAGATAATACTTGTTTACTGCTTTAGCTCAGTAAAGGCTCACACCAAGGCAGTAGTGAGAAAATGAAAACGTATGAATTTAACAGCTATTAAGGAGATAGATTTAGCAAGACTTTGGGACTGTATGAAGGAAGCCACTGAAAGGGCAAGGTGGCAAAGAATTACTAATTTGGGATACAAAATTAGTATACACCCTGTATACAGGGTGGAGGGCAGAAGATAAGGTAGAATGGAGGTATCTGATAGGTGACTGGATGTGCAGATCTGGAAGAGAGGTGAGCCTGGAACAGAGGTAGAGATTTGGGACCCTGAAGTCAAAAGCCAGGGTAGTGACAAGGTCAGGAGGGGAAAAAAGAGGAAAAGGAGGTGGTTCATGAGGCAACTTTAGTGATCACTAACCTTGGAAGTAAGGGTAGAAGGAGACTCAGATGGAGAATATGAGGGTGAGGCAATGCCTGGGGAAGTGGTGGGTCCAAAATTTCCATTCTGAAAGGATCTAGACCAGCAAACAGGTCAGAAGGGGGCTTGAACATTCATTTGCATAGTACTTGAACTAAGAATTAAGAAAATGCAATTGTCCATATCAAGAAAGGGGAATGAATGCTGCTGGATATTATGTACTCACCCAACCCTGGGCCCACTGGTTCCTCTAGAACTGAGAGGTTGGAGAACCAGGGGAGCACATTCCCATGGAAAGAAACCAAAGAAGGATGAGATTGCAAGAATCAGAGAGCAGACTCAAAGTGAAATTCAGCAGAGATCCCATATGTAAGAAAAAAATATCCAGTCAATTTACAATTGCTAATGTTTGCCAGGGCGAGTTCATTGAAGTGATGGGAGAAGAAGCAAAAATGAGTGGGGAAAGATAGAGTAAGAAGAATGAGTCAGTGAGGGCAGATTTTTCTTCAAAGACATTTGACTATGAAGAGATGAAGAAAAATATGGCAATAGTCACAGGGAAATGCAGAGTCAAAGAGCCTCGAGAATAGTTTGAAGACCTAGGTAGAGACTCTGTCTCAGAGCTACACCTCAGAACCCCAAGTGCTAGACCTGCAATGCCTGTAGTACAAACTGATGGCTGCTCTTCTCCAGAAAATGTCTCTCCCACAGGGCCCATTTCCCTCTCAAAGTCCACTAAGAAAGAATCATTTAGTTGGGCCTTGAAAGCTTTTTACAGGTAGCAGTTTTCTATTAGAGTACAAATACCTGAGTAACAACTGGAAATGAGGCCAGGATGGATGCTTAAAGCAGAAAGGGAACGTGAGAAGGCAAATGTCAGAGAAAACCTTTGCCTACCTCACACTTTTGCCTGAGTTGGCCCCAAATTCAGTCACTAGTAATGACAGAAAATTACGTGTTCTGTAATGGATAGAGTACACTGATAAATCACAGATGCTGTTTAGCTGAAATTATCCTCCACATCCTACATACAGAGAGGCATCATACATAGATTATCAACCTCTAAGAATAAAAATTCAACTTAATAAATGTAATACTAGTTTGGATCAAAATTAAATCACTTAGGGGATACAGATGGCACTTAAAAATGTTAAATGCCCCAGGGTCAAACTTATAGGAATCAATTGTAATCTTCCCTCATTACAATCACAGAAATGAAGTAAGAATGTGGGGAAATCTAAGTCTGACAGTGGTTACTAGGTGACTTTTGAAAGGTACCAGAACATACCTCCCCAAAATATGCCACCTTGGCATATTGATTATTTTGAGCTGAAGACAACTGAGAAGTAGCAGAAACAAGAAAAGCTCTCTGCATTTCCCTCTCTTTACCTAAAGGTAGGAGATAAATTTGTAAAGGTATCTCCCCTCCTCTCCCTATCAGGAAGGACTGAAGTTAATCATCTGAGACTCTAGACCCCTATCATCTCAGACATGATACAGAGGAATCTACATAACAAACTTAGCATTGTCACCCTTGTCTATCATTAATTTCTTCATGTATTTACCTTCCTACAATTTGCCATCCTTAGATGTGAAGTCCCTTTATTTTGTCTTGCTACTTTTCTACACAATTAGTGTTCTATGCTAACATGTTTTAGAAGTTCAAGTTCTTTTTTTATTTTTTTTAATGTTTAGTTATTTTTGAGAGAGAGAGAAACAGAGTGTGAGTGGGGGAGAGGCAGAGAAAGAGGCAGACCCAGAATCCAAACAAGGCTCTAGGCTCTGAGCTGTCAGCACAGAGCCTGATGTGGAACTCGAACTCATGAAGTGTGAGTTCGTGACCTGAGCCAAAGTTGGACGCTTAACCAGCTGAGCCACTCAGGGACCCCTAGAAGTTCAAGTTCTAACCACCCTTTTGTGTTACTTATCACTGAGTCCTCCATGCATATGTGTGATGTACATGTTAGTAAACTTGAGTTTGTTTTTATCTCGTTAATCTGTTTATGTTGGTCTAATTTGCTGGACCCCAGCCAATGAACTTAAGATGGGTAGAATTTCTTCCTCCTCTACACATTCCTCTCTTGATATTTCTTCAACAATTGAAACAACTCACTTACATTTGTGTCTGTTGTGTCTGCTGTCCCCATCCTGAGTTCTCCTTTGGATCATCAATCCTTAGGAAAAACATTGTTTACTCATATATTGAAGAAAAGTCATTCACAGTTTATGTATGCCCAACCTGATGAGGTTGTGGGGTAATGGTGGGGTTCGTGGGGTTCAGAGCTGACAACCAAGAAAGAATTCTTGAAGATGTCTTTTGTGCAAAAAGGTGATTTTATTAAAGCATGGGGATAGGACCTGTGGGCAGGAAGAGCTGCACTGGGGTTGGGAAGAGTGGCTCCTTATATACTATGGGGCTGGGGGAGGTAAAGTCAAGAGGAAGTTTCATAAGGGGATTTTCCATATGCTAAAGACTCATGAATTACTGAAGGCCTAGCTATTGTCAAGCTAAGGTTGTTTTCCCCTCTGTTAAAGCATTAACACTAAGACAGTAGGGAGTTTCTGGAGAAATGTTTTGCTCTGCTTGACTCAAGTATTTGTCAATGGTCTGCAGGTTATAAGGAAATTCAATTTTGTCTGCCATTTCCTTCTTGCCTTTGTTCCCCACATCACTATGGAGGGGAGGGTGATGTTGGGGCTCCAGAAAACTGAGGCTATAGGCTTCTAGAGATTAGGCTATTGATAAGATTGCCTTTTTTCTTGTAATTTACTAGGATTTTTGTAAACAGATAGAAACTCTATCAGTTCAACCATTTGTTTTCTGTCCTTTCCTTTGTCCTTGGGCAGCCAGGAGTGCCTGAGGAATGTCACACATATCCCACAGGGCAGCAGAAGGAGTGCTGTTAGCCTGTACTTTGCCCTCAGCTTGCACTCTGCTCCCTCATCAAACCTAGGCATGTCCCTAGGTACACATGAGCAACTGGAAAAAAAAAAAACACTTCTAACCTATATAAGAGGTACTGCAACCCCAAGAAGGATCTTACTCTCTACTTGCAATTGAGTGTCTTTCCCCATCTCTATCAAGGACAACTTTATACACCATCTATAATTCCCATTTCACTCTAGGATTTGTCTATATTGGCAGAAAACGTGCAGCATGACTGGTAACAAAAGGGAGAAGAAGGAAGAAGAGAAGGAACATGTAGAAGAAGAGGAGCAACTGGAATAGGTGGAAGAAGACTCCATGAACACCAGAAACCACTTTCTAGCTATTCAATCCTAACACTCACCCTCAGTCCCTAACCTCTGTCCCATTTTCTCTCTAGTCCCATCCCTGGCCAAACTCTTACATGAAAAGCCTAGGAAAATGTGAATCTGATTCTCCTCTGGGATAAAAATGAATTTGACTTCAATTCATTGAAAGTCAAGGAAGTACTATTACCTTCTATATGTGATATTGCCTTTCTCAAAAGTAATAGTTGAGCCCATGACCCTGTCTTGTGCTCTGAGCTGTGGTTGAGTTGCTAAAAGTTGAGTCATTGTTATCAAAATGATTGCAAAGGATCTAAGGATTCATATGCTAATCAAGCATTGTGTCCACTGGAAAAGTAGTATTTGACATGTAGACTCCTACGTTTTTTCAAATTTACATGGCTGCATGGTGATTACTGAAATATGTTCCTTTAAAAGACTTGCTGAATATAGAGTAGCTTTATGTCAACATGCATTTTTCCAATATTAATAGATAGTCAAGAAATTATTACTACAGTGATATTCTTATAAGTTTTTCACGGTTGAAAGTGGGACAGTCACGTGACTGGGAGTCACACTAAGGAAGAACACTGAACTGTAAATTCTGTCTGAAAAAAAAAATTGAGCAGCATCTTAAGCATCCTTTCTACTTTCTATTGCCTCATTTGAGATGTTCCTATTCTTGCATAAGGCCACCTCTAGCTCAAAGCCTCCTTTTTCTAAAAATAAGAACAAGGAACTCCAGTATGATGCAGCCCCATGCTAGGAAGGATGTCTTAGTGAGCAGAGGATGAGCTGGGGAGCTGCCTTGTGGCCCCACTGGCAACTTTGCATGCTTCCACCTGTGCTCTGAACCCTACATCCTCCTGGTTTCTCAAATAACCTTGCTCCTGTACCTTTACTTTATGGCTATTGACTTTTTCTCCTGCATGTTAAAACATGTACAAGACCACCCCTATTTTAGCGAACCCCGTCCCCATTCCCACATCCACCTCTAGCTACCTCCCAATTTCCCTTTTTCCTCCAACCTTTCAACTTGCTAGGCTTCTTGATAAAATGTTTTACTTTCACCATCTCTATGTACTCTCACTCACTCCTCATCCCACTGTTGACTGACTTCCAGCCCTACCATTTCTCTGAAATTTCTTGTATCAAGATCACCAGTGAAGTCTATGTTACCATATCCAATAATTTCTTCTGAAACCTTATTTTGTTTACCCTAGTTGCAGGATTTTATATTGGCACTACCCCACCCATCTTGAAATACATTCATTCCTTGAATTTACTTCTCTACATTATCTAAATTTTCCTCCTAACATGACTGTCTATTCCTGCTTGGGTGCTTTGTGAGATCTTCCTTGCTTTGCCATTCCTTCAACACTGGGAGGCTCTTCTTACTCTATACACACAATTTCATTTAGTCCCGTGGTCTTGGTTCTCATCTATATGATGATCTTCAAATCTGTGACCTCCCATGTGAACTACAGAGCTGAACATCTAACTCCTTATTTTATATCACCATTTGGGTATCTAGCATATCTCTTATTTACCATGTCCAAACTGCATTCTTATTCTCTAAACCTGCTCCTCCAAGGTTGGTTTTCAGTCAGTGTCACCACCAGCCACCTAGTTGTTTCAGGAGGAAAACTAGTTGTTTAAGGAAGAACCTGGAAGTCATCATTGCCTCCTTTCTCTTCCCCATCCCTTACATTCAATCAACCAACAAATCCATCCAATTTCCCCTCACAAATATCACTGAACCCATATATTCGTCAGGTCATCATCCCAGTCTATGCTGCCTCATTGTCTCTATTTTGGTGTTTGACCACCATACTGGACTGCTTTCCCCCATGCAGGTCTGATCACGATACCCCTTCACTTGAAATCCTTTGTGAATCTGTCTCGACCATCAGGATCTAGCCCAAAGGCCTTAACATGGATCATAAAACATTCTAGGAACAGATCTCTCACATATCAGTGTCATCTTGGGCCATCCTCAGCCCTGTTGGATTTCTCTGGATTCTTTAAAGTATTGCAGTACAGTGTCTGGGCTCTATGCTTTGGTACATATTATCCCTCTATCTCATATTTTTATTCCTATAATGATTTACCTGACTAACTCATTCATCTTTCAAATCTCAGCTTGCCTGGCACTTGTTCCAAAAAGCTCTCCTGACTGCTTAGATAAAAGATTGATGAACTATGGCCCATGGGCCAAATTTGCCCATGGTTTGTTTGGTTATAGGCCTCATGCTAAGAGTTGCTTTAAAACTTTTAAAGGATTTTAAAAGAAGAAAAAGAGGAGGGAGAGGAAGACAAGGAGGAAGAAGAGAAATACCATATATGGCCCTTAAAGCCTAAAATAGTGAAAACCTTGCATAGTTAACTACCTGGCACTTTATAGAAAAGTTTGCTAACTTCTGCCTTAGATCACCAGCTGAGGGCTCCCTACTGTGTGTTCCCTTAACACCATGCATTTCTTCAGTTATCACAGTCATGCTTCAGTACAATTAGTTATATAGGGTCTCCATCTAACACTAGACTCCAAGCTTTGTAGACAGGTACCATGTTCTTTATCACACTATATCCCCAGATGCTGTACATATTTACTATATATCCCCAGTAAACATTTGAAAATAACCACAATGAAAATGAAAATAAATGACAGCTTCCATATCGCTGTGTCTACAAATAGGCCATGGAAGCACTTTGAGGGGCATATGACGAGGACAATCATACATCCCTGTCCTCATAGGACAATGATGATTTATGCTTGTCATCCCAGCAAAATGGTTAGTAGTCCCCCCCTTTCCCTCTCAAAAGTGTCCCACTTTGGAGGAAGTTAGGATATTTGGGAAAATGTCATAGGTCTTACTCCCTGGGAAAGAGAGGCTTCCTAAGATCATTGGAACAGAAACCACAGTGACCTTTGTATCAAAAGGCAGAACTCTTCCTATGGGGAAAAGAATCATTCTAACACAGTGTTCAAGATCCAGAAAAATATTTATAAAATACTGAGCTTATGGAACATCATAATTAAAAAAGATTTTTGTGGGGCGCCTAGGTGGCTCAGGTGGTTAAGCATCCGACTCTTGATATCAGCTCAGGTCATGATCTCATGGTATCATCGTTTGCAGGTTCAAGCTCTGCATCAGGATTCTCTCTCTCTCCATACTTCTACCTCTTCCCTTCTCTCTCTCTCTCAAAAGAAATAAACTTTTTTTTAATTAAAAAAAAAAGGTTTTTGTTCACTGACCTGGAAATTTGCCTATTTTCCAACATAATCCTTGTGTGAAAACACATCCCATATTATAAGTAACAAATATTTAGAAATCAATCCATCTTGAATTTGGAACAGTCAGTATAACTACATTTAAGGAATATATTTATAACAAGTTCTTTTATTGTCTATGCCGTATACAGGTGAGTCACTTTTTTTGGGGGGTGGGTGCATGACTGGGAAATCATACATTCTAGCTAACCGATATTCAGGAGTGGTAAAATAAGTTATTTTGGAGTACAAAAATTAAGAATTGAAATTAACTTCAAGAATCATCTAGTTCAACACCCTTATTTTATGAGTATGCATATTGAGGACAAGGGAAGCAAATGTTCCTACAGTATGTAAGGCTCCTTTGGAATCAGTGATAGCCCTATTTAAATTTTTTCCTGTAAATTTGAATAAAATTAAACATATATAACAACAAAATATCATATTTATATTGTACTCCTTTTTAAGGATTTTGAATGACTTTGAGATTTTCACAACTGAGATTCATCTTAAAGAACATCACACTTCATGTGCACAGGAAACATACCTATCCAATGAAGGGTATGAATTTTACATCTCTTCAAAATTTCATTTTCCCTTCTCTAAATAGTGTTTTGCCACCACTGAGAAGAGCTGCAGAACAAACTCATCAAATATATATTTAATATTAATACTATTAAATATCAATGATAGTATTTATTGAATATGCGCAATGTATTAGGCACTAAGCTTATGTGATTCACTTACTCATCAAAACAACCAGATAAATGCCACTAATTAAAAATGAGAAAACTGGAGTTAGGAGCAAATGACTTGCCCCAGATACAGAGCTGGGAAGCAATCCAGATGGGGCCTCAACTCATATCTGAGTTAACTCTGAATCACAACCCTATAATTACCATCTCTTGAGGAGGCTTATGTTGGATACCTCTCTATGCCACTTCAAATCCCCATGGTGAGAACTTTTTCTCCAGCTACCACTGTGGTTCCCAGTTCCATGCAGGAGAGATCTACTTGCCTTCTGCCTCCAGGTCTCTCTGATGCTACTGCATGATGAACCACCTTTCATTCATACATGTGCAACCAGGAAATGTTTGAGTTGGGGTTACCTTTGACCAATCAGAGACATGAATCTGTGTCTTGTGTCTTCTCTCTTTGTGCATGGTTAGTATTGAGATACATTTCATAAGGGTTTTCAGAAGGTCTCACAAGATCAAGTATCTCCTGCAGGCATCTTGAGTTGTTTTCCCTCCTTTATTTCACTACTGCTGTCCCCGACACTTGTTCCCTGGAATCACCTCCCAAATAAATAACCTATGTGCAAGCCTTTGTCTCAGGCTATGTTTTCAGAGGCATCCAGGATAAGAAGGGGCTATTTCCCCCACCATCTGAAACCATCTTGTCTCTACTCCTGAGCTTTATATCACTAATATGCAACAGCTAACATACTTTATCTGAGGAGGAAATCCCCTGTCTCTGATGGACCTGACTTCTTCATTTCCTGTGAATAGCAGAGCTATCTGCATCTGTAGAGTCTCAGGACAGCATTCAGAATATTTGTCTACCTCTGCTGGAAGCCCTTCTGATTAGTCAGGCTCCTTGAGTTGGAAACATAAGGATTTATAATGAAAAAGAATCACACAGTAAAAACAGAAAGAATGAAAAGAAAACAAACCAATAAAGAACCTATCCTATCATAACATTTGAGGTTCTGGTATTTGCTGGCTTTGGAGGGAGTTCAAAATAAATGAAAGAAATGTGTATTTTATTAAATGCTAATATTTAGAAGATGTGAGGGTGGGGGGGAGAAAGGAAAGATAAATGCTTCCAATCACATTTGCAAATATGAAGTATCTGCTAGCTCCTTTAAAATGGTTGGATGTTTTCCTTGCATTTGAGCCACCTACTCAGCTTTGGAAGTATTGCCCAGAACAACCAGAAAATTGTGTGAGGAGTCGCAAATTTGCACGAGCAACCAGCCAACAGAGATGGGCACTGCACTGTGCTCTCAGCCTGGATGTAATATAATAACCAGTCTTTTCTAGCCAAGCTGCAGCTGCCCATCTGACTTTCTCCACAGGAAGAGCCTATTGCTTCTGACCCCACATAGATCTGCCTATAATAAACTCTATCCTTCCTTTGCAACATCTGCTATTGTTAACATGATCTCTGTTTGTCTTGAAGTATAAATAGGCCCCAAGTTTCAAGAGTTCAGAATACACTGAACCATAACAGCATAGCTTCTTCCTTTTCTTCTTGGTAAGATTCTTAGCCCTCTCTTGGATTGTGGAATTCATTTTAAGAACAACAATGAAATAAACTGGAGAGGAGGAAGATTTGGAAGGATCAGGAGTACTTAAGGCAGTCAGAAATGAAGAGTTGCCCCTTGCTTTTGTTTTTCCTATTTTGTAGTAATACAGATTGACCTTCAATGTGAGACATTTTCTGTATTCACTTTTCTCCACATGAAAGTTAAAAGTTTGGGGCAAAAGAAGAAACTAATTTTATTATTAATTAGTACACCAAGTGTTTTTCACTTTTTATTTTACCAAATTTACAAATTTAAATTTTTGCTTGAGCAAGACACTTCTTCTTGATAATAGATAGTGCTTGTTTTCAACAAGTGAAAAGAGATGAGCATTGGTCCTTTCCTCCTAAGTAAAGTATGGATAAAGAGCAAGACACTGAGACCCAAAAGCCCTAGATTTTCAGCCTAGACCTGCCATTAGGTAAATTGACTTCACTCCCCTAAATCTCAATTACTTATCAAAAAAAATGTATGAAATGAGTATTTCATAGCACTGCTAAAGTAGTAAATGAAATAATGCATGTGAAATACTTGATAAGTGGGCTTAATAAATATTAGATGATAATGATTGTCCAGTAGGTGTGATTTTTATCTTCCAGTGAGACTCCAAAAATCTAACAGTTCAGTTTGCTGAACTACCTTAGATAGAGAGAAATCAGTTCTATATGTATCTCCTGCTGAGGGGCTAAAACAAATAAATTGCTTAGAAGAGTGCCTAGCAGGTTGTAAATGCTTGATAATAAATGTTAGTTATTCATCACCATCACTATTAATTTATCATTAATAATGTACAATTATCCTTAGTATTATAATCAGTTTATTGAATGAGCTGGACCCAGTGGGTGCAAGAGAGGAAATTTAGTGTTTCTAACCAATTCTCATTTAAATTCATGCTATCAAATGATTTTTCTCAGATCCAGAATGAAACCCTAGGTAGATGACATTGCTTTTTGATTAATTTCACATGAGAAATTCTAGTCTAATACAATCTCAAATTCTTCTGAAAATGTCTTCCTTCCCTCAGTTTGGGTCTGCTTCAGGCTGAGCAAATTTGTGATAGAAAAAAGTATTGTTGGCTTTGCACCACTTCCCTCCCTTGATTCCTCTTCCTCTACTCACTATGAAGCCACTGGTTCTCCAGGGTTGAGCCTGGGGCCCGGGATCAAGAGAAGAAAGAGCAATATAGGATAGAAGAGGTCTTCCTTTACCAAAACCATTTGTACAATCTAGCATTGATATCATCTGAGTATTGCAGATTTCTAAAACAGTCTTTTTGGAGTAAGCAACTCCTACGGGTTCCACAGAGATTTATACTAAGGATCTACAATTGCCTGCTTGACATGGTGACCCCTATTCCTGCTAGCTGTTTAAGACTCCTTTAGTAGGGCCCGCTCTCTGATGTCTACCTCTCACATGGGGTCACCCCACACCTCTTGGGTGGGTCTCTGTTAAAATGATGCACAATACTCTCCCCTAATAGGCCCATACCTCGACTACCGTTGGCCATCTTTGTTCAGCAAGATGGGAAGAAGGGCCCTCTTCAGCATCAGCCACTTTAGCCAGTATCTCACATGTAGACTCTTTTTCAGCATGTCAAACAGTCTCTGTCTGAAAACCTCTCCTGGTGGTGCTTTAAACACCAACTCGTTTGGATAGAAATATGAGGGCAAGTACTATGCTCTGCCCCTCTGTGAGAAGAGATGGAGAATTCATAGCACACTGAAATTATCTACAATGTGACTCTCAGAACAGTCTTCTTTCACCTCCCACTGAATGTCCATCTTCTCTTATATACCCTGGGAGTACATAAGGGCTGGGTAGGCAGAGGCTGCACCAAGTTTTAGCCACTTCCTTTGTAAGATCAGCATCAACTGTCTTAGTCTGCACTGTCCAACACAGTAACCACTCATCATATGTGCCTATGTAAGTTTACATTTTAATTAATCACAATAAAATAAAATAAAATTCAGTACCTCAGTCTAGTGAGTCACATTTCAGGTGCTCAATTCTCACATGTGGCTACTGGCTAGCATATTCGACAACACAGATAATGAAAATTTTCATTGATGCAGAAAGTTCCATGGACAGAGGTAGAATTCTGGCATCTCACTTTAGTAGGTGAACTTTTTGTCATTACTTTTGTTGTTTTTGCTATGGTTCTCAGACCTTGGAGCCTCTCCTGAAGCTATAATACAAGTGAAAATTCACATTTATCACTTTTTTATGTAATCAGTAAGTAGATAGATTTTGACATTTGGATTCTGGACAAGGGCTATGTCAAAGCAAATGAATACAAGACCATTTTTCACAATGCTAAAATCTTAGATAAAATGGAAATAATTAGAGTTCTCATGATTAAGCCTCAAGTCTAAAAAATATTTACTCAGGCAGAATTAGCACGTCCATCATTTCTGTCCCTATGACAGGACACAGAACAGCATCCACCAAAGCTATTATCCTTTATATTTATGGTGTTTTATAGTTTATGAACCACATGAATTAATCTCATTTTTTTTCAAAAGGCAACTATGAAAAGTAGATAGACAGGTATCACTGTAACAGACTAATGGAGCATAAGTGACCTTCCCAAGGTTACAGAGCCAGTAATTGGGAGAGCCACTGTACCCAAGGTTCTTCCATTTCACTATGCACCTTCCTGGAAGGCCAGAAAATTCTAAAAACCAATTCTTACTAACATATAGAGAAAGCAGGAATTCAGAGTTGAATTACTTTCAAAGACCTCCCCAATTTTGATTTATCCATCATGTATGTTCTTCCAGATACCTAGTATGCTTAGAATTAAAATTAAATGCTCTTCTATTAGCAGGATATTGAGAAACACCTGGTCTGATCAAGAATACGTATTCCATTTCCGTCAACAAAATTGGGAGCTGTGTTTTCTCCTTGAGTATATTCCTACTTTGCCTCTCTGCAGCTTCTTGTCATTTACACAACAATACTAATAGAGTTGATGCCAGTACCTTGGGAGGACATGCGGAGAAATGTATGACCTAATCTGGAAAGGCATTTGAATACAGATGAGAACAGATTGAGAAATGTCACTGATACTGGTACATTCCTGTGCAGGGTAGAAGCTTGTTTACCCATTCTTTTCTAACCAGACTTAATAAAGAAGAAAAAGTATGAATAAGAAATACCAAACTCAAGATAGTTATCTCTGGGAGGGGCAGTGGAGGGGAGTCAATTGAAATCAAGGAGGAGCCTAAAGGGGCTTCAACTATCCTTGTAACTTTGTAATGTTTTACTTCTAAAGATGGATGGTAGGTACCTGGGTCTTCATTATGTCGTGATTTTTTTTTAATACCATTGAACAATAAAATCCTTCAAAAGCAACTTTTAGTAATAAGAAAGGAAAGTTAGCAAAGGCCCATTTGCTAGAACACAGATTATTTTTAAAGGCCCTTTTGTCTTAAATTGTTTGTTGAAACAAGTTTACTCACGTTGTTTGAAGTGTTTTCACAGAACAAGGGCAATAGAAGGTGTAAACCAAGAATGTTCTCTGAATTGGGCTGGCTTTGCCCAAGTGGGCTGATAAAGTGTGGCATGGAATTGAGATGACTTTCTTGTCATTCAGTTTGACCACATGCTTCCTACCAGTCACTAATACACTCCTGAATCTAGGAGAAGGAGCGTTTATCTGAAAACATTCCAAAAGCACTATCAACTTTTTCAAGCTTGGAGTGTAAATATATGTAAATACAAAATATAATACAATGAGTGGTTCAGATTTATTGATAGGCCAGAGACACAAGGGAAGGGCACTCATTCACAATGCAGGGTCAGGAGAAGCTTCACAAAGTACCTCTTCAGATGAGTCTCAAGAGCTGACTATAGTATACTGTACAGCTCCTGTTTAGCTTCTCATTTGTCTTTACCCTTTCCCATTCTCCAGGCTATGGATCCTAAGCTCTGGCCATAGGAGCGGATCCATCACCAAGCACTGTCCAATCATATGCCCCCCATCTCTTTGGACCCAGTGATTGGTCCAAAGAGGCATAAAAGCCAAATAGGAATTATCAGTATTTCCCTAGGCTTGATATACAAATATTGGGAGACAAAAATTCTTTCTCAGCAGGGATTACTAAACTCAACTAGATAGAAAAGGTCCTTTGGGAGCAGAAGGGAATGAGGCCAAGAGTCAAGAGGAGCAGAGACAGACAGCAAGAACAGAGAGAGGGGCTGACAGCATTGAATCCTTGGTTCCAATTCCTGGTAGGCTGCAAGGGTCAGGTCCTTCTAACTCTTTCTTCTATTCTGTCAGGAACTGGAATATCCTTGTCAGAGGCATAAGCCTACATATTGCTTAAGGTTCTTAGAATAGTGATTGACCACCTTGCTCTGATTGATATTTTTGAGTGAACAATCAGCTGATAGGCAGGGAAGGGGATTTTGAGAACAGACTGGAAAGGACACAGGCATGAACGCATGAAAGAGCATAAAAGAGGGTAGCTTAGGTTCAAGGGGACTGGGTCTTAAGAAATAAAGCCAATACTGTAGGCAAAATTCAAGCCAAGAAGACAGTTATTTTGCTTTGACCCTCACTATAAGTACCTACCACATGTATCTCATTTCCAAAGGTTAAAAGACCTCAGCAAGGTATTCCAGCGTACAAACCTTTGTTGGATGAAACCTTGCTAATTAGTTTTTCTTGCTACTGGTTAAAAATCTCTGCTGAAAGAAAAAATTCTGCTGCATCTCAGAGCATTAACATTTTAATAGTGGCCTGTGTTAGACAACATTCTTCATTATGCTTAGTGATCAATCTTTTCTATTAGAATGCAGGGCTGAGTTGAAGTTGTGGGAGGGATAGGAACCTCTTTGCAGCATCCTTCAAATCATGCCATATAGACCACTGTTTGCTTGGCCTACACACAAACCATACTCTCTCAGAAACTGTTCTCTTCCACTGTGTATACCTCACTGCATCTGCCCAATGATGTGGGCCATTCTTTGGTATTCTAGTAACATTGGAATGCTTAACTCTGTTGCTTACTCTGGGAAAACAAAATGGGGGAAAAGTTGTCTTAATGGAATTGAATCATGAAATATTGTCATTAATGTTCACAGCCTAGAAATGTGGGTGTAGTCACTGTTGCTTTGGAGGTAAAATCTCTAAAGGATACATAAATATATTAAAAACTTCTTTGCAGATTATTTAGTTGAAGTTTAAGCAATAAGGGTATTACTGGCGGGATTTGAAGTTGAACATTCCCCCATTTATTATCTGTCATATGATTTATAGATAAATAGAGATAGTATCAATGAAAGTGATTTATGATATTTCCAGCTTCTTTCACATAAAATGGAACAAGTACAAATGGATATATAATCAAATAAAAAAGCCTGTAAACAGCATCTAAAGTTGATAATGCAGTTCAATGTGATGATGCATGCATCAAGACGAAGAGAAATATAAATGCAATGCTCATGTGTTTGGAGTTTATTTCTTATTTATGTTGTGGTAAATTATCATTTAAGTATTTATATAATATAACAGCATGAAGGTTATACTATTTTTGTGTTTATGCCGTTAAGATATTTCATTGTTTTATTTAATTCACTCTACAGCCTACCTGGCTAGAATGACCAGGTCTTAATATATTGACACTGCTGTTTCATAGAAACACATAAGAAATAGCCAATTTTAACTACATCTATGAATACATATTTAACTTGAATGTCAGATACTAAAACTTCTGAGACAGGTAATGCAAAATAGAGAATGTGTCAAATTAGGAGTCAGCTTACATTTTAGGCAATTATTTTTCTTACAGGTAAGAAAGGAAATAACGTAGAGCAAAGTTTCTCATCCTCCTCAGCACAACTAACATTTGGGGCTGGATAATTCCTTATCAAGCGGGGGCGGCGGGGCTAGATTGTGCATTGTAGGATGCATAGCAGCCTGTCTGGTCTCTACCCATGAGCTGCCAGTAGCACACCTCCAGTTATGACAACAAATGAAATGCCTTCAAATACAGATGGTTCCTGACTTACAAGGGTTTGACTTAATGATTTTTTGACTTTACGATGGTGTGAAAGCAATATGCATTCAGTAGAAATCATACTGGGAATGTTGAAATTTAGTCTTTTCCTGGACTAGTGATATGTAGTACTATCCTTTTCTGTGATGCCAGGGAGCAGCCATGAGCACAGCTCCCACATCAGCCACATGATCATGGTGATAAACAACTGTACAGGTACAGTCACTTGTACCCGTACAACCACACTGTTTTTCACTTTCCATACAGTATTCAATAAATTACATAAGATATTCAACACTGTATTATAAAATAGACTCTGTGTTAGGTGATTTTGTCCAACTGTAAGCTGATGTATGTGTTTTGAGAAAATTTAAGGTAGTCTAGGCTAAGCTATGATGTTGGGTAGGTTAGGTGTATTAAATGGAATTTTGACTCAAGATATTTTCAACTTATGAAGGGTAACCCCATCATAAATTGAGGAAGATCTGTATTTCCAAATGTCCCCTCAGAGCAAACTCAATCAGCCCATTGAGAACCACAGACTTGGAGGACTTTTGTGAGAACCAAAGAGACAATATCTGTTACTATCTTTATAATGTGTAAATTACCTTCCAGATATTATATCTCTTATAATAGCAGAACTAATTTTCCAATATTTTAATCAGACTAATTACACTGTACAATAAATGGCATCACTCTCTTGTAGCAAAAACTTTATCATGTTCTTGGCAAAATTCATAAACCAAGCAAGGTCTAGCATCTCTTCAAGAGCAGGATCATTCTTTATTCATAGTTGTATCTACAGTATCTAATACAGCTTCTGACACATGTCTTATCACCATAAATTTTTGTGAAATAAAAGAAAGTCTTAAAGGAGATATTACTATGTGTGTTTTAAAGAATGCTTTAACTTTAGTGAATCTCAACGTATGACATGTATGTGGCATTCCAATTAGGAAAGCTTTCAGATGTACGTGCATGGAGTCAGGGCAAGGGGGCATTGCTGAAGAACAAAACATTTTTAATCAGTTCTGTCACCAATCATATTTTGATATCTTCTACTAAATATATTCCAAATTATTAGAAAATTGGATCTCCACTGCTACAAGAACAATCCATGTCACCATATTTTATCACCTGGATCACTGCAGTAGAACTACTAATTCATCTCTCTCTTATCTATTGTTGCAAACTTCTATTTCTTCTTCCATAGTTTAAAGTTATTTTTAATGTTTATTTATTTTCGAGAGAGAGACAGAGTATGAGTGGGGGAGGGGCAGAAAGAGAGGGAGATACAGAATCTGAAGCAGGCTCCAGACTCCAGGCTCCAAGCTGTCAACCCAGAACCCTCTATGGGACTCAAACTCACACACCATGAGATCATGACATGAACTGAACTGAAGTCAGATGCTTAACCAACTGAGCCACCCACGCACCCCTATTCTCCCAAAGTTTTAAAAAGGCTAAGTCAATTACATCAGTCTCCATTGCAGATAGAATACAATCTTATGTTCTCAAAATATCTCACAAGGCTCCTCAGGATCTGGCTCTCAACCACTTGTCCAACCCCATCACAGGCTACTCATTTGTGTCCCCACCATTATGCAGTCCCTCTGGCTTTCCTTCCTCCAGTGTTCCTCCCCTCCTGTCTTGGGGTGTGTTTCTGCCTAGAAGGCTTTCTCCTCCACACATAACCTGGTCAATGCCTATTCAATTTCGGTTTCAATTTAAATATCACTTCCAAGAGCATGTTTCATTGATTCCCTGCCACCCATCTCTACCATTCTAAATTATGGTGCACTTATGACACTCCTATTATAGCATTTATCATATATATAATCAAATATTCACTTATTTTTATGTATACATTTGTCTCTTACTGTTTACTTTCCCTAATAAGATATGAGGGGTGGGAATTTTGACGTTCTGTACACCCAGCTCTATCACAATACCTGGTATATAGTAGCTGCCAATAAATACCTGCTGAAAAAATAAATGAATGAATGAATGTGTACACCTTAACACTGACTTTCTAAGGACCTTCTCTAGCAGCAAAGATAGCAGTTCTAGGCTAAAAAGGAGAAGGCAGTATGGCTAGGGGAAGTATTTAGGGGCTGGCAAGACCCAGGATGAACCAATCTCCTACCTCACACTGTATCTGCACCTATTTCTACCATCAGTGCACAAGACTGGCCCAGCTTCTCCTCCCATTGGATGACACCCCCTCCCATCTTTGTCATAGTTATTATTTTTCCTTGAGTACCCCAGAACCCAGCAACTAAGCATATAGTGAGAAATTTAGCTCCCATGGTGGGTAGTCCTACCTTTGTGCCTCCTTGTCTCTATAATAAACCACATGATGCCATGCATCACTCATCTGCTCACCCACTTTCAAACAAAAGTTTTCCTCAATGCCATGCACTCATCAGCACTGTGACTTCAGTTTATTTGCTTTCTCCTTCCTTGGCATCTTTTTTCCCCCTAATGTTTCACCTACCACCTAATTCCAGATAAATTTCAATTTTTATCTCTAGCTGCAATTTACCTTCTAGTCTCTAATCCCAGAGATTCCAGCCACCAGATGCATATGTGAATAACTCCTGCCCCATACAGTGGGCACCCCAAAATGACTAAAGGCACAGCTTAAGCAATCATCCTCTGTATCTTACTTCCCCATATCTGCTATTAGAACCTCCATTCCCCCAAAATATGCTATGTTGACCTCCTCAAGTCAGGAGTAGGGAAGCCCTTTCTACTTCCTCTCTTTTGCATTTCTTTAATCTGTACCATCCTCTCCATTCTGATTGCCATCAATCTCCTCTAGATACTCAATGCATTTCCTCTAAATCTAAACAACTGAAACAGTGTCCTAACAAGTCTAACATTTGGTCCCTGCTCCCACTCAATCTTCACCCTACTTCCTACAGCCTGAGTAATCTTTGTAAACTACAGCTTCCTATAGGCTCCTCCTCTATTCAAAAATCTTCAAAGTCACCCACACCCCCACAGCTACTGAAGTAAATAGAAATACTTGAGTCCAGCACTCAAGGGGATCCAAAAATATGGCTCTGCTCTCCCTTTCTTTTCAATGTCTCTCATACTTTAATCTGTGAAAATAACCACACCCTGTGTTATCTGTGTCCTTTATTCATGCCCCAGTGTAGGAAGTTCTTTATTCCTCTGTCAAAATCCCACCCATCCAGTCTGCTCAAAGGACTCTTCCTGTATTTGCAGGTGCTTACCTTATATTGCTTCATTTTAGTCAGATGTTTGGATTACTGTATTAAATGATCTCCTTGAGGGTCAAAGATGAATCTCACTTACATATAATTCTCCAGACAGCCTATGTACAGGAAGGGTCATGGGCATTTAGAAAAAAAACTTAGGCATTGAATTCAGACAGATTTGGATATAAATTTTGACTTTACCACTGGACATATCATCGTAAACAAAGTCCCTAAATTCTGAGAGCCTCAGTTTAACTCATAGAATAATGAAAATTAGGCTTACTTTGCAAGTTATTATAAAGATATGATATATAAAATACCTAACACAAGGGCTGTCATGTGAGAGATACCCAGTAAATGAAAGCTACCATAATAGTAGTATATATTATTACTTTGTTTTAATTTTTTTTTTATTTTTAAGTAATCTCTACACCCAACGTGGGGTTTGAACTTTCAACCCTGAGATCAAGAGTCCCATGTCCTACCAACTGAGCTAGCCAAGCACCCCTATTATTACTTTGTAATAGAGAATAAACACATATTGGTTAAATAACTAAAATTAGCATAATATATCTATCCTGTCCTCCATGAGGTTATAATCAAACTGGGGAAAGAAGTCACCACCATATGCCAACATAATTAACCATTCTAAAAAAATGTAATATGAATGATTGTCAGAGTACATGGTTAGGTTTTAATAGGATGCCTGGAGGCCAGCAAAGAGGAAGTCAAGCTCCACTATGAAGAAGCCAGAGGCCTGTCCTGGTAGCCCTCCAAAACAAAACCACAAGAAACTGGATCAAACCAGACATGCCCAAGATGGCTGACAAGATAAGCCAAAGGTCACATTATTTCTTCTTTACAGTACATGAACATGCTAAAATCTCCTCCTTAATGATGCCATGATAGGAACCGCTGACCAAATACAGAAGAAAAAGCACATAGCCCTGCTTCCAAGAAATTCCCACCTCAAGTAATAAATATTATAGCCCTTGTTAACAACTGTCAGTAAAAGACAGAAATCCAAACCCCTCCTGGGCTCTCCTTTGAGCTTACCCTCTCTCACATCTTGAGAATATACTTTCACTTTGCAATAAAGCTTCTTCTGCTATACTTTACTCTGACTAATGCTTGAATTCTTTCTCACAACAAAGTCAAAAACCTGGAATGGGCTGGTGGTTGAGATCTCACTGAGGTCCTAAGAATTCTTCCAGTCAGTTATCATGATGACATCCCCAGTAAGTTCCAAGGTTTTCTGAGGAGAAAGACTTCATTTGTTCCTGGAGTGGAAAGGGCATCCCCTTGAAGGACAGGTAGGCCCTCCTTAAACTCTTGAAAGATGAAATAGCCATAGTAACAGGTACACTCTGAACAGTAAAGGGTTACTCTCAATTGATTTTCATTTTTTTAAGGAAAAAAAAGGAGAAGTTTGTTTTAAATGAACCATTAATCACTTATTTACTTTACTAATTACTTTACTAATTTATTTTTTAATTAACTTTTTATTAAAAGACATTCTAATATGGGTGGGGGGAATACTGGCTTGAAAAGAGACTGTAAGACTGGTTTGCAAAGCTATATGATTGCAAAGGAGTCGTTTTATTCCTGGGATCTCTGTGGTATCAACTAAAAATAAGAAAAATGCCAGATATGCTTTCAACAGGAAACTAGAAAGAGGAGATGAACCCAGCTAGTATTTCCTTCCTTAGAGAGGGAATATGGGGAATTTAGTAGCCTTTCTCATGGCTGAGTACTATCAGGTAGACCAGTGCCATAGTTTATGCCTACAAACTGATTGGCTGCTCAAGAACAATTTAGATTCAGGTGGAACAATTTTGAGGGAAGTGGGTAAACCAATGGTTGAGAATTTCCAATAGTGACGATAAACCTACCTCCAAAACTAGATGTGAAAAATGTTAAAAGAATATTTAAAAAGAATACTTAAAAATATTTTAAAATGATATGAAAAATATTAAAGGAATATTTAAAAATCAATGGTGAGATGTTATTTTGGATTTGTTGTATTTCAATACAAATTGAAATATGTATATATTTAATTTTGGAATCACTGAGCATGTTGTCTGAACAATGGCCCCAAGACACCCATGTCTTCATCATCAGACCCTGAGAAAATTGCCTTATATGGCAAAAGGAACTTTGCAGATGTGACTAAGGATCTTGAGGTGGGAGAGTATCTTGCCTTATCCAGGTGGACTCCAAATATAACCATAAATGTCTTCATATTTGTTAGGAAGCCAAGGAAGATTTAACTGCAGAAGAGGAGAAAGCAATATGACCACAGAGGAAAAATTAGAGCGATGCAGTGACCATGCATTTTGCAAGAGGCAAAATGGATAGCAGAACATTCCAGTCACACAATGGAGGAAATTAAGACAAGACCCAACTATGAGGCTATAGGAAGAAAATGGTTGGAGAAATGAAATGCTATAGAAGTACCTCTTATGCCATGTGGCTCAGCACTTCTTGGTTGGGGCTCTTAGCTATGAAGTTAGAGTAGGACCCTGGAGCAGGAGACGTGGTCCAAAATTAGGCTGCTGGAACAGACATGGCCTTTCTGTGACTACTGTGTGTTTCTGCTGAGGGAAGGACCCCTCCCCAGACCAGGGAAGGTGCCTCACGGGTTCATGTGGTTGGCTTCTCCACAGTGATTATTCAGCCACCAATGTGGGAAAGAGAGTGCCTACCCATCTCAAATAGGCATTTTGATCTTTTCTAAGCAAGGCTAAACCATTGCTCCTTGTTTTAAAACTTTTTCTGTTTCTGTAGCTATTTTCATGTTCATAGAGAACCAGGTTGAGGTTTGGCAATTAAAACCTTGTGCATTTCAGAAGAAATGTAACTCAGCATGGACTTCAAAGGAATTTCCCACCACATACTCCATTATGCCCCTATTCCATTTGGAGATATGGGAGGAAAAAGGGAAATACAAAGAAAAAGAAGAAAAATAAAACGGGAACATGGGGGTGAAAAAGTCCAGGAAAGAGAGAGAGACATTCGGGTGCTTGTGCGTGACTCTCTTTCATATGGAATTAATGGTGGTTTAATGGGGTATGAAAGAATGTTTTACTGGAAACAATGAGGAACAATTGTCTAGCTCACGTTTCATTTCACAGGTCATTATTGCATTAAGAAGTAAATCGACCAAGTCCGGTAAATAACAGTGTGCGTATTGCCGAGAGCTTCAAACCAACAATTTTAGCCATTGCCAACTAATATCTCTGTCATTTTAACCCTTACGGGGAAGTGCTAGGGGGCTAAACAATTACAGTTTTCACCCAGCTCTAGCAGGTGAGCATAATTCATCGCCCCTCTAGTCCCTTCTTTTGCAAAACCCAGGAGGCCATATTTTAGCATTGTTGTTTTGTTGATGAGCCAGCCTGTGCCCACTGCAGCTCTGGTGGCCTTGAAAAACAACCCCCATTTTAGTGAGTGCTGCAGGCATCTTTTTAAACAGACTGCTTTCTCTGCAAAATTAATTGCTGCAAAATGCAGTGCTCCCTCATCTAAGCTTTTGCAAGCTCATACTCAGCTATTTAGGTGGGCCATAGATGTGTCTGAGAGAGCCAGGGAAAATGAGCTGCTTTCCTTTATTATAGAAGTTCACAATGGTGTCACCAAGCATCATCAGGCATCGGACATCAAGGAGTTTCTAATGCCTAAATTCTGTTTCCCTTAACTCAGGGGCAATTGGCAGAGGAGGCAAATGCTAGCATAAGAAATAAATACATCAAAGGTAGGGTACAACAAACAGTTGTAGTTAAAATAAATGTAACAAAAGATATATTTAAAGGCTTACCAAAATAATATTTCTTGCTTCAACTTATAACAAAAAATGAGACAAAAATCAGGTTATGAGTCATAATGGTACATAATCACATCAAATAAATCAGGTTATACTGATAATTTTTCCATCAGAACTTGATGTTCAACCTACAGAACAGACACCGGTCATCCATATTTGTACAATGCCTCTGAAGCAAGATAAACTATGTCTTACTTTTTCCCTGAAAGAGAAGAAATCTTTCAGAGATAGCGACAGTATTTCAAGTTAATATTTCTTATTCTTCCACCATTTACAATTAAAGCTAAGACCTTACAAAGAACTAGGGTAGGCTGAATAACATCCTCTAAAACATGTTCTTGCCCTAAATCTAAACATGTGAATATAGCAAAGGGACTTTGCCAAAATGATTAAGGTTATGGATCTTAAAGTGGGGAAATTATCTGGGTGTGCCAGATCTGATCCTATAAACCATTCAAAAGCAAAGAAATTTCTCTGTCTAGAATCAAAGAAATGCAGCAGAAGAGAAGACAGGAGAGATTCAAAGCATGAGAGGAACATATTCCACCAGTGCTGGCATTAAAGGTGAAGGAGGCAACAAGTCAGGGAACGTGGGCAGCCTTAGAAGCTAAACATGACCTCCAAGACTACAGGCAAGGAAATGGGGACCTCAGTCCTACAATACCATAGAACTGAATTTACCAAAAACCTGAGTGACATTGGAAGAGGATTCATCCCTAGATACTCCAGAAAGGAATACAGTCCTACCAATACCTTAATTTGGTCCTTGAAAGACTAAAAGCAGAGAAATCAGCCAAGGCTAACAGACTTCTTACTTGCAGAACTGTAAGACAATACATGGGTGTCGTTTTAAGCCACTAAACTTGTAGTAATTTGTTACGGCAGCAATAGAAAACTAAAACTACTGAATCTTTGAGATATGATGCCTGAAATGTTCACGTAATCACCCCAGCCAGAGCCATGATAAATGGTGGCAACAGAATAGTGGTCACTAGTATTGACTTGGTGCTTATCCCAAGCCAGCCTTGTGGCTAAGTACTTCATATACATTGTGTCTTTTATAGCTCTAGATCTGCTCTTTTGCCTGTACAGCATTCAAACAGAGAGAATATGGCCTAGATGTACGGATAGTCTGGTTTCCACATGGGCAATACTCAAGTAGAGTTGTATCCCACCAACATCACCCAAAAGGGAAGAGATTATTATCCACAGCCACATAAAAAAAATCAGCTTCAACTCCCTTTCTCCATGGCAATTACTTTCAGAAACTTACATTCAATTTTTATTAATATTTCTCCTGTGAGGGAGTTAAGCAAATTGGAATTGGGTCCTACAGGGAGCCCCTAAATCCATAGTAAAAAGATTGGCTTCTAGGTCTAGGAAAATTTCTTTTCTTCTGTGTCCCTTTTCTTGACATGCTTTACATAATAACCAACTCATTTTTCAGGATTCCATTTGTTATATAAATGAGTTTTACTATCATTATTCTTATTAAAATAAGTAATACATATACATGATTTTAAAAATGGCAACTTCCCAGTTGTTCCCTCAGAGCAGTAGTACAGAAGATCAGGATAGCAGAGGGCTAAGAGGCAGGGAGTGTTTTCTTTTTCATTGCATGTTTTACTGTTTTGTTTATTCATTCAACAAAAATCTCTAGGATAATGTCTTAAAAGCAGAGCCGCTGAGTTAGAACTTTTAGATGGTTACCAGATACCAAGAGGCCACATCAAATGATATTTGAGAACAAAGTCTGAGAACTGTTTCTCTACATTTTCCCCAACAATAGAGATGATCACGCTTTTTAAATCATTGCCAAAACAATAATATTAATAGTAATTATGGGAGAAGTGGTCACCACTGTCTTAGTAGAGTGGTGGACACTTTCGTTGAGCTTCTCTATTTTAATCCTTGCAATAATCATGAGTATATAATATGGATGTCTCCACTTCCTAAATAGGGAGACTGAAGCTCAGAGAGAATAAAAAATTTGCTTAGAGCTGCACATCTAGTAAGTAGACAAAATCCAGACAGCATGACTCAGTGTAATAGTTCTTAACTTGGACTTTGGGGAGCCTGGTGGTTCACTTGGTTGAGCGTCCCGACTCTTGATTTCAACTCAGGTTATGATCTCATGGTGAGATTGAGCCCCTCATTGGGCTCTGCACTGACAGCACAGAGCCTGCTTGGGACTCTTTCTCTACCTATTTCTCTGCTCCTTTCCTGCTCGCGTGCACATTCATATTCCGTCTCTCTCTTAAAATAAATAAACATTTAAAAGAAAAAAAATTTGTCCTTCGATTATGACAGAAATTGGGCTTTTTATATCTTTATTGGCATTTGTATTTATTTCTCTGTGAAATTGATTTTGGAATCCTTTGAATATTTTTGAAATTGGTTTGTTCCTTTTTGCTCTTTAATATTAGTGAGAATTTTTTGGTACTATAAGGTAAGTTGCTCTTTATGAGATGTAACCTTTTCTTGGTTGTTTTAGTTTAACTTTTGATATTCTTTGCACAAATTTTTAATTCTTATACAGTCATCGAATATTTATCAAATGTTTCCTGGATTTTGACTTATGCTAAGAAAGATCTCCATAATTTTAACAGTACAATCTCACCAATGTTTTCTAGTAAGTCTATATATTCATCTTTAATCCATATGGAATTCATTTTTATTAAAAAAAGGTATAAATTCCTCAATTTTTTCCCTGAGTATTCAAATGTCTCTATGTCATTAATTGGATAATTTCTATTTTCTCATGATTTAAAATGTCATCTTTGTCATGAAGTAATTTACACATTTGGATCTTTTTCTGGCCTTTATATTTTTTTGTTCCTTTGAAACATCTACTTTAAGGATATTTTTAATAATTACATTCAAACCGTTGCAAAATAGCATTTGTTTTTACATCAAATCACTGTGCAAATATATGGAGAAAAACCTGAGAACCAAATCAAAGAATCTTCCAGGTCTATAATATTGAAATGAGAAGATACGAGTCGCAAACTTGTTTAGTACCTATTGGTAAGCCACAAGCATTTTATTTACTTATGGGACTGGTCAAGTATCTCCTTCCATTAAAACACGCATGTGTGGGGGTGCCTGGGTGGCTCAGTTGGTTGAGTGTCCAACTTTGGCTCAGGTCATGATCTCACGGTTGACAAGTTTGAGCCCCACATGGGGCTCTGTGCTGATAGCTCAGAGCCTGGAGCCTGCTTCACTTTCTGTGTCTCCTTCTCAATCTGCCCCTCCCCCACTCACGCTCTGTCTGTCTCAAAAATAAATGTAAACATTAAAAAAAATTTTTTAAATTAAAAAAAACACACGTGTGCACACACACACACACACACACATACAAACACATATAAAGTAATCAAACAAATAGAACAAACAACATCCAGGGGCACCTGGGTGGCTCAGTCAATTAGCCATCTGACTTTTGATTTCAGCTCAGGTCATGATCTCATGGTTGGTGAGATTGACCCCATGTTAGGCTCTGCACTAACAGCACAGATCCTGCTTGGAATTCTGGGATTCTCTCTCTCCCTCTCTCTCTGTCCTTCCCCACCCCTCCCACACACACATCAGTGCACTCTCTTTCTCAAAAAAAAAAAAAAAAATAATTAAATACAAATTCTTACAAGCTTTAAAAAAAAAAGAAAAAAATAACAAACAACATCCATCTGTCTTAGATATAAAGTAAGCTTATGTTTGACCTTTTGTCTTCTAAATCTTTCAATACCACCGTAACCAAATATCGAACTCAGCAATGCAGGATTCTTCTATTATTAAAATTTAAAGATTAGGGACACAGTTGACTATTGAATGAAGTCCAAGAAATCATCCAGGGAGGAGTGAGGGGAGGGATGAGCAAAAAAAGAAAGAGAGAAAAGTAAAGAAAATGAAGACAAAGAGAGGCAGTATATTATCATGGCAAAAAGTCATGTAATTTCATTTACTTACAGATATTCAAAAATAGTCACTTTTGTGGAATATTGATATTTATTGTTTCTTATACAACAAAGCACAGAAATGTGAATAGACATCTCAGTAGAGTGTCCTTCCTTAATTTGAGTAGCAAAATTCCCAGTCTCAGAAAACCTTGATGCTTTATGTGGAGGACTGGATATTTGAATGGTAGCTCCTACTAATGGCAAATTGAGATAAGCTTCTTTATTTTACTGACTTATATTCCCAGAAACAAGTAGGTGGTATCTAGAATGGTTTCTAATTCTGAGCTTAGGATCTAATCCCAAGAAACTCAAGCTGCATCTAATGACCTATAAAAAATTACTCATAAGACTGAAATTTAATAGAGATGAACAGAGTCTACTATAAAGGTTAAAAAAAAAAAATCAGTTCTCTTTATTTGACCTTCCAGAACTAGGGAAGAAAAGATACTCACACGGCAATCATAGCCACATGTAGTCATTCAGCCCTCAAAATATGACTAGTACAACTGATAATTAAATTTAAAGTTGTACATGATTTTAGTTAATTATAATTTAAAGTGCATATGCAATTAGTTATAAGAAACTATTCAGGTATATTTGGGACAACGTGTACATGTGAATCTACTTTTTCAATGATAAAGTTTATGAAATCTAGATACACATAAAATATTTCTGATGAAAATGTAGTTTCTGAATTAAGATAGGCTGTAATTGTGAAATACAAACAAAATTTCAAATATATAATATGAAAAAATGCAAAATATCAAAATAGTTTTATAGTGATATTAAAATGATATTTTTAATATATCAGATTAAATAAAAGGTATTATTAAATTTAATTCCATCTATTTCTTTTTATTTTTTTTAACTTGCCCACTAAAATATTTAAATTACATTTGTGGTTTGCATTATTATCTCTACTGGACAATGAAAAATCATTGACAGATTGAAGAATATCAAAAATAGCCAGTTTAGAAAGTGAAGACCTAAAAACAGTCCAACATATGTTGACTAACAGAAGGAATTTGGAATTTCTTTGCTTGAAAGAAACATATTGGATTATTATATGATCACTGTTTCACTGCTTTGAATATGTAAAAGGCTTTAATATAGAAATAATTAGATCTATACTCTGTCAAACCAAAAGGTAAACTAGGTCACTGGTAGTGGAAATCACAGAAAGAATCCTAACAATTAAAATTATTCCAAATATATTAGGTAGGCCTGTAAGGGAGTGAATTCCCACTTGGGAAAGTTAAAGGTAGAGACCATCTATGCATTGAATGGGAAGTGGAACATATTAACCTTTAAGGAACGATTCAAATTAAACATCCTGTAGTCTTTTTTCTTTCCAATCGGCATGTATTCCTACAAACTAATGAATTAATACATATGAGCCAATATTTCCCAAAATATATTCTGAAGTACAGTAATTCCAATGGACACTAATATGTATGAGCAAGTATTCACTAGTTTAAAAGTTTGAGAAATACTGGGTAAAACAAATTTAAATAGTATTCTTAAATTTCACTGCAGAACTTATCAGAACCTTTAAATCTTTTTTTCAAAAATTTTTTTAACGTTTATTTATTATTGAGAAACAGAGAGAGACAGAGTATGAGCAGGGGAGGGGCAGAGAGAGAAGGACACACAGAATCCGAAGCAGGCTCCAGGCTCCAAGCTGTCAGTACAGAGCCCGATGTGGGGCTCGAACTCACAAACTGCGAGATCGTGACCTGAGCTGAAGTCAGACGCTCAACGGACTGAGCCACCCAGGCGCCCCAGAACCTTTAATATCTTAATATACATGACAAATCTCCAAAATGGGAATAGCCAGAGTTTTCAAAGTTTATTTAGCCATGGACCACATTTTGCACAATTTCCTGAGATTAGTGAATAAGAACATTCTTTGAGAATGCTTAAAAAAATAATATATTGAGTAGATCTATACAATTAACTTTGTGGAACAGCTGACTGGCAACCTAAACTTGAATTCTTGACTGTTTCACTCATTTATCCATCCATCTATTCATTTATTCCCACATTCAACAAACGTTTGCTCAGCATATATTACATTACAGGGATTCATACTAAACATTCAAGGATGTTTGCCTTCAAGGTATTCACAGTCTGGTGACATAGCAGACTTAAACAATGGTGGCAATTGAGCACGAGATGTGCTAAAATAGAATTCGGTGATGGGTACAGTAAGGGCATAAAGATCCAGAGCCCCAGTTGCTCTGGAAAACAGGGAACACTCCACAGGGGAGCTGCTACATTGCAACACACCATGTCTGCTGCTAAACACCCTCTTTTACTCGCCTCTTTCATGTATGCCTTGTAAAGCTTTACCCAACACTCTAGGCTCACGGAAAACTCCATTTCCTTCCTAGAGCCTTTGTCTATATCGCCAGGTATACATGGTCTCTCCAGCGCATTTTATGCCAATTTCATATTAATTTTCTCCATCTCATATCCTGCCCCCCCCCCGCACCAATGCACGAGGGCAGGGATGGTTTCTTATTTACCTCAATGTGTCTTTTTTAACTTTCACCAAAAATATTTTATTTATTTATTTATTTATTTGTTTATTTAATTAATTAATTTATTTATTTATATGAAATTTATTGTCAAATTGGTTTCCATACAACACCCAGTGTTCATCCCAACAGGTGCCCTCCTCAATGCCCATCACCCACTTTCCCCTCTCCCCCACCCCCCATCAACCCTCAGTTTATTCTCAGTTTTTAAGAGTCTCTTATGGTTTGGCTCCCTCCCTCTCTAACTTTTTTTTCCTTCCCCTCCCCCATGGTCTTCTGTTAAGTTTCTCAGGATCCACATATGAATGAAAACATATGGTATCTGTCTTTCTCTGACTGACTAGGACACCCCAACAGTACATGGTGCTTTGCTCTCAATGGACTCTCAATAAACATCTAAGTTGGAAAAAAAAAACTTGATCAATTTATTGGGGGAAGAGAGGAATCTACAGAAAATTACCATAATAAGTTTTTGATCTCATGACCAAAGCTTTTACTTCATGTTACTCTATTGTTATCACACAGACTCCAGGAGTTAACAGTGGCAAAACGCTTTTCTTGGATGTGACAGAGTCAGCATATTTTATACATGGAACATGACTAACTATATGAAGAAGAGGAATTAAGTGAGGCTTTTTTGTGGTCATTATTATATTGCCTTTCAAAAAATGTACAATAGGGAGACCCGGGTGGCTCAGTTGGTTAAGTATCTGACTTCAGTTCAGGTCATGATTTCACAGTTCGTGAGTTCAAGCCCTGTGTCAGGCTCTGTGCTGTCAGCACAGAGCCTGGAGCCTGGAGCCTGGAGCCTGCTTTGGATTCTGTGTCTCCCTCTCTCTGTGTCCCTCTCCTCCTACCAACATCTGTCTCTGTCTCTCTCTCTCTCAAAAATAAACATTAAAAGTTTTTTCTAATGTTACAGTAATTGACAGTTACTTTTCTAAACCTAAAAATCTATTTGCTACCATGTAAAATGGAAATATGTGAATTATTTAGTTAAATATCTCTCTGTGCAGCAACCCACCAGATGATTCAGGCCACACAATGATAATTATCTAGAAGTGGTTCCAAGCCCAGATTTTGGAATCAGACAAATACAGATTTAAATCATGGTTCTGCACATTCTAGCTGCAGAACCATGAAAAATTAGTTAGCTTCTCTAAACCCTTATTTCTTGAAATGCTGAAAAGGGATAACAATCCTTACATGTTAAGGTTGTTGAAAGGATAAATGGGAATGTTTATAAACCACTAAGCATAATGTTTGACACATGGAATATACTAGATAAATGGTAACTATTATTATTGCTAGTTTGGATGGATAATTGCTAGAATAATGACACAGTCTCAGTTTGCTTTGTTCTGTGTAGACAGGACTCTGTGTGTGAGAAAAGCCAATAGGTCTAAGAGAGCTTACATTGGAGAATGTGGAGAAAGAAGGTGGAGGGTACTGTGTACAGTATTGCAGAGTGGTAAAAACATAGGTTCAGTCCTGAAACTTCTATTAATTAGTTTATGGCTTAGGTACGTTACCAAATATCTCTACATTAGTTTCTATATCTATAACAGGCATGGAATAAGAATGCCTATTTCATAGGCTATATTCTGTTGATGGCATTACATGAGATAATTCATCTGCAGGTCTTAGTACAGAGTCAGAAACATGGTGGATACTTCACAAGTATTAGCTGCTCATGGAAGATTTGAGGATCAAGACAATCTCAGGAATAAAGTGTCCAGATTGAGGAGAGGCAAAGGAAATTATTGCCATGGCCCATATGTCTTTCTACATCATCCTTTACAAATCACACATGAAAAACATTCCAACTCAGAGTATGTATGATTTCAAAATGCAATCAAACACTATTACGCCACTCATGGCCTGGAGACTGGGCAAGCCAAGCAGGAGTGAGGGAATCAGGTGAAGGAAAGGTACTCTTTGGGTCTCACAAAGGATCACTGAAAGCTTTATCCTCTTCTGCTTGGGATAAAACTCCCTGCAGCCACGTATCCCAAAGATTCTAATATTTTCTGAGACTCCACTGTGCCTTTATATTTTAATACCCTGACATCTGGAATCCTAAAAGTCTAATGTTTAACCATAAATATCGGCTGAGATTAAAGAGCTATCTACCAAGTTTCAATCTTTGGGGCCTATAATTGCTTGGGAAAAGAGAATGGTATTTCCCCCTCTAGCTAGAAGAAAAAGGCCTCCGCAAGCACAGATATTGGCAGACAAACCGTTTATTCTCTCCATTCTGTTCCCTTACTCCCTCCCTCCCTCTCCCTTCTCCCATTTTATAATACCATCTTGCTGTCATTCCCAGGACAAATGGGAAGAAAGAGAAGCCTAGAAAGCTTTAAAAAAGGACACATTTCAAGATCTAGCAACAAAGAGTTGAGAACACGCTGGCCACTCTGTCTGTGAGCCGCTAAGCATATGTGTCCCCATTGCTGGAGCTTTCCCATTATTCAGTTGGAAACCACTTCATCACTCCATGGGCTGACAGTCAAATGCCAGCTTTATTTTCTTTTTTATCAACCTCATCTTTTATTTTTGATTTGGGGCCAGTCACTTTTAAGGTCTCCATAATGGTTTATAACTTTCTTTCTCAAGAAGAGACCAAGAAGTAACACCATTTGAAAAATGTTTCTTACCCTCACGTGGCACAGAATGGGAAACTCTCACCTGCCCTGGAGGTGGATTTGACCAGAAGTCCTGGCCAGATCACAGTACTTTGCTGGGAATGATGTCAAGGAAAGTGTGGGAAAAGCTTATCATGAGTTTAGGTTTTTAATATAATGATTCAATGTAGAATTTAAAAAATAAACTTAGCATTGAACTCATTTTTATCCAGTGTTGTGTTATTAAAGTGACATTTTGAGGTCATTCCACTCACTTCAATACTAGGAAAAATAATCTACAATGAAATAAGTTTAATATGTTCTTATTATTCAAAGACTTAATTTAGATTGTAAATACTCCTATATCTTTGTAGTTCATATTCTTTTCCCCTTCAGAAATATAGCCAGTGTGTATGTAAGCAAGAATATTTGTGCCTTTGGTATTTGGCACAGAGAGCAAATTCTTGATTTTCTGTGAGAAATTGAAACTGTTCACTTTTTTAAGTTAAAAATGTTGTCTTCTTAACATCTTGTCTATTTACTTCAAAGGAAGCATATTACTCTAGAGGTAGTGATTCCCAAACCTTAGCACAGCACAATCACTTGGGGAGGGGTGTGTGTGTGTGTGTGTGTGTGTGCGTGTGTAAGTGAGAGAAAGTATGTGAGTGTGTGTGTATGTGTGTGTGTTTAAACACAAAGGTCTGGGACTCACACATATCTGTTGACTCAAAGTCCTCCCAACATGCAAATGAATGTCTAATGTACTAGATAATTCCGATAAGTCAGTTACAGCAGCCACTATCCTAAACACATCAAATTTACCTCATCTGAAAAAAAATTGGCAGAAGAACAGGATTTTTGTTTTGTTTGTTTTAAAATTTCCAGTCTATTGAAGACAATACTTTAAAAAATATAACATAAATTATCTGACAAATTAGACATACAATATAAAAGCCCCACGCCTTATTTATTAGAGTCAGTAGATATAAAACTACTCTGCCAGTTGCTGTGTTTCTAAGTGATACATGTACGAAATTATCTCACTGCAGACTGGTACAAGACTGTGGGCCAGCACAGGTCGGAAGACCACTTGTGGGGTAATGCATCCCTAAGCCCCCACTAGCTTCAGCTTCCTAACTACACTGCCTGTTTCCAGCCTGACTCCCACCCTTTTCCATTTATTCCATGGCTGCATGATCTTATCAGAGAGTGAATAAAATCTTGTCACCGCCTTTCTTAAAACCCTCCAAAAAACACCATCTTATCAAATCACCCTGGCCTATGAAGGAGCTGATTCCTGGTGACCTCCAACTCCTCCCTCTCCCATTAGTTACACACCAGTACCACTGATTTCCTTTTCCACCACCTCTCAGACACTTTGAGGCCATTTTGTCTCAGAGCCTCTGTTGTGGCTGGTCTCTGTCCCCAGGAGGCTCCTACCTCTGCTCAGAGCAGTGACTCTTTGCTTTTCACTCAGGTCTCACTAGAAATGTAACTCTGTTTCAAATAGCAACTCCCTTATACACATGCGTGCGCGCGCGTGCGCGCGCGCGCACACACACACACACACACACACACACACACCTCTCAATCTACCTCTCTAACCCAAAACTCTATACTGTTTTCTTCCTACCTCCCATCACTATTGGAATATTTTCACTTACTTGTTTATATATATCTCTCAGCCAAAACATAAGCTTGACGAAAGTAGGAACACTGTTCACAAATAGAGCTCCCATTCTTAGAGCTTTGGTAGACTGTGGGTGGCCACAATGCATTTGCACAATGAATAAAAATGCCAACTTCAGCACCCAGCAAGCACTCAAAAGCTATTCAAGGAATGCTACCTTCCATTTTACCTCCCTTCTACTTTCAAATCAAGGCCCAGAAATTGTAAAATACCATGGAGAGTAAAGCTCTAATTTCTTCCAGTCTTCTTTCAACCACACGGGTACTCCACACGTACAAACTGGCCTGGGAGGTAAAGCCATCCATTTGGAGTCTGGGACATACTGGAAATGACTAAGAAGCCAGAGTGGAAAGCTCTGGTACCTGTCTAGTCCCACCTAAATGGGATATCAATTTCAAGACTTTGTTTTTGTCAGTGATTCTGAATTGTCAGATCATCAGCTGCCTCCATAACCAAAAGTAATCCTTCCCACAATAAAATGCAAATGGTTCTCAGAGGATCTCCTGCTTGGGATTAGCTGCCTTGCACTCTATTGCCATGCATGCTTCAAAGTTGGCTGCAAATGCAAACTTACAGATAAGTACAAATCAAAATTAACAGCTCACTTTTCCCCTGGCTACACACCCTGCATTACACAGATAGCAAAACCCACTGGCACAGTATTCCTTATAGCTGATCCACATGGATAATTTTTGCTTCTAATGCCAGACTATATGACAATATTCCGGGACCTGTGGATATCTGTCTGGCTTGGTAGTTTTGCTGTGAACTTATATGTGCAAATAAAATCTGTATTTTTCAAATTAAAAATAAACCTCTAAGGCAACGGACTCCAAATTATTTATTAATAAAGTTGAGAAAGAACATAAGGGTGCATCACACTCAATACCATTTGGAATAAATATGAGACTTGGTTTGTAGTAGCCTCCATTTTCGTCTCTGCTGCACACCTCTCCCTGTTCTACAGAAGATTATAGATTCTTGTCTTGGAGAGGAAAAATACAAAATAGACATTCCTTCTTTTAAGATTGAATTTGTGCCTTTCTCATCTATCAGATTGTGTACAGGAATTGGAAAGCAGCACAGAAGGGAATGGTTCAAAAAATAAAAAGGGACTTGGATTAGGGAAGGAGGATATATTCATATTTTGGAAGCCAAAGGAAAACACTACAATCCTGTTAGCACCCAGAAGGCACCATTTACAATGCACTATCTCCTTCATTGCAAAAAGACACACTTTGTATTTCTAGAGCAGTAAACAGCAGGTTCTACTGCAGGAATCCTTGAGGTTGGTACCTACAGCAACCTCATTTAAAATGTTATAAAGTTTTAAAACATCAGGAGTTTAAAGCAGTCAGTCATATGTACCTTTCTATATAAATTCAACCACACACACACACACACACACACACACACACACACACACACACTCATGCTTGTCCACATGCTAATAGTAACTAATACGTTATACTGTGATACCTTCTGGAGTTTTACCATTGAATCATATTTCACAACCAGGTCAGAGAGTGAAGAAAAATGAAATATACAATCAGCCACAAGAGCATGTTTGTTACCTAAAAAGTGCATGTATACCACATGGTAAGCAACCATCTGAGTTCATCAAACCACCATATTACTTCCACATGGAGTATTTGATCAACACTTTAGAGATCCTGTTTGCACCAGACATTTCCAAAGTCAACCCCCATGTTTTTAGCACTCGCCTTCACACACCAAAGACTGTTAGTGCATAAACCTACCACTTCATGCTGAGAAAGGTTTTTTCCTAGCCACAGGAAGGAGCACAACTGGCCTGTGTTTGGAGAAAGCCAAGAGGCTGGTGAGTTGATGTCCAGAAGCATCCTTTAGCCAGTGACAAGCAGGGATTTGAATTATAAATACCTTAGCTTCTTCATAGCTTAGCAGGGATACGTTTCAATCATGTGCCCAGAGTCTGCAGGAGTTCTCCCCCGCCCAGACGAGCTCCAGCTATCCACAGTGGTCACCAGTTTGATTATACCCTTCCTGGCTTCACATTTTTCCCTGTCTCACTTTCCCACTTCTCTGCTTTCCTGACCTCACCCCCCACATAAACTACTATATTCTAAGCCTTGTATCAAGGCCTGCCTTTGGAGCAGCACAAACTAAGACACTCTTTAGTCCTCATTCATTTCTGAAATGTAATTTTCATTAAATACTCTGGGACACCTGTCCCTTGTTACGGATTCCACAGAAATGTGATCCTCACCAAAAACCACAAGCATAGGAAAACCTCACAATTATGTCTGTATTTCTTTTTAAAGCATAAAGATGTTTTTTCTCAATGGTATAAACACCTATAACAGAGGGATGATTCTTTTTTTTTAATTTTTTTAAAACATTTATTTATTTTTGAGACAGAGAGAGACAGAGCATGAGCAGGGGAGGGTCAAAGAGAGAGAGGGAGACACAGAATCCGAAACAGGCTCCAGGCTCTGAGCTGTCAGCCCAGAGCCTGATGCGGGGCTCGAACTCACAGACCGTGAGATCATGACCTGAGCCGAAGTCGGAAGCCTAACCGACTGAGCCACCCAGGCGCCCCCAGAGGCATGATTCTTAAAACCAATAGAATAACTTTTATGAAAAGCTATTTGAATAGTTATAGCGGTAAATGGGACAGTAACTGCCTATCTTTTTTTTTCTTTTCCTACTCTGCACATATTTTCTCAATATATACTTTCCCTGAATTTTATTCTTCTGTGAAAAAATGTGCTTGCTGGTTATATCCAACAGGTATAACTAACATATCGAAATGAATATTTACTTAGTGTGTTCCATGCACTCAGCACTGACTTTTTAAAAACCTATACTGTAGTCCCCACAGTTTGTCATTCTGTGCAAGATAAGCCTTCAACCTATGAAAATATTTAAGAGAAATTAGAAAAAGTGTTGAAGCATGAAATAGTATGGTAATTAAAAGACTTATGTAGAAACTTCTCTAAATGTCAAATGCTAAAAGTAGCAGGAGTTCAAAGAAGAAAGGAGGAAACAGGTAAAAAAGAGGTCTAGGAAAGTCTTGGTTCCAGATTTCATGTTATGTATAAATCCTTAAGACACTGACCTACATTTAAGCCTCAGTTTCTTCTGTCTGCTCTTGAATGGTTTGGGACAAACAGCATTAATATTCTCCTTGGTTATCAATAATTAATTCACTTGATCAACCCATCAATTAATATTTGTTGAGCATTCCCCAAATATACAACAAACAGGACAAACTTCTTGCCATCATTAAGATTACATTTCAACAGGCAAACAGGGGCACCTGGGTGGCTCAGTTAGTTAAGTGTCAACTTAAGCTTAGGTCATGATCTCATGGTTCATGAGTTCAAGCCCTGTGTTGGGCTCTGGGATGACAGCTCAGAGCCTGCTTCAGATTCTGTGTCTCCCCCTCTCTCTGCCCCTCCCTCACTTGTGCACCCTCTTGCACTTGCTCTCTCTCTCAAAAATAAATGTAAAAAAAACCCTGCAGTTTTCAAAAATAAAATAAAATAAAAATAAAAGACAACCAGTAAATCAGCCAGTAAATAAGTGTACTTATAATTTCAAGTAGGGGTGCCTGAGTGACTCAGTCATCTAACTCTTGGTTTCAGCTCAGGTCATGATATCACAGTTTGGTGGGTTCAAGCCCCACATCGGTTTCCATAATAACAGTGTGGAGCCTGCTTGGGATTTTCTCTCTCCCCCTCCCCCATTCATGCTGTCTATGTCTCTAGATAGATAAATAAATAAATACATACATACTTACATAAAAAAATATTATTTCAACTAATGTAACTCTCACAAAAAAAATGAAGCAGGCACAGTAGGGCTAGAGTAATGGAAGAATAATTATTTTAGGGTGGTCAGGGCTGGCTTCTCTGAGGAGCTATCATTTGAACAAAAGGAGCCAGCTCTGCAAAGAAATGAGAACAGGATATTTCAGGCAGAGGAAACAGCCAATGCAAAGGTAACCCCCGGGGTAAGAATAAGCTTAGCATGGTAAAGAAAGCATAAGACCACGATAAATAAAGAAGAGTGTCACAGGGACCAGATACTACAAGACTTACAGGCTTGAAGTTTGCATTTTATTTTAGGGGAATGGAAAGCAATTGGAAAGTTGAAAATATCACTCTTGCTACCTTGTGAAAAATAGTTTATGGGCTAAAAGAAGAGAAGAAAAAAGACTGTTAGGAAGCTATTCTATTCCCTTGTTGGATGATGGTTTAGAAGTGAGAGGGTTTATATCAAAAAAAAAAAAAAGAATAAATGCTCCTAGATTTTTTACTTAAATAATCTCATGAACGATGGTACTGAGCACTAAGGTAGGGTCATCTAGGGAAGGAGCAGATTATGGATGCAGACAGAAATCAAGAACCCACTTGGGGCATGTTGAGTCTGAAATGCTGATTGTACATCCCAATGGAGTCAGTTGGATATACCAGACCAAAGTTCAGGGCTGGAGATATAAATTGGAAGTCATCAGCAGTGAATGGCATGTCAACCTTGGATTTAGCAAGATTAGGGAGAGAATAAAACAGATCTGAGAACATAATCCTGGAACATTCCTTCATTTAGAACTTAAAAAGGGGAAAGGAGACTAGAGGAGAAGTATGGAAAGAATCAACCACTGAAACAGAAAGAAAGCCAGGATAATTCTTTCGAGTTATGTGCAACAGATTCCACCTGAACTCAAATGGAAACTCAGAGTCCAATTGTTTGTGGAAGTAAGACAATGATCTCTCCGGGGGGTCCAGCTATTAAAACTGATCACTAAATGGGCTCTGGTTGTATAAGAGCAGAAGGAATTTTGATTACAGGCCCCCCGGGGACAACCAACAGATGGAAAAAAGGAAGGACAACTGCACACCATCTACGCCACCACCCTGAATGAGCGCCTTCAAGTCTGGATGGAAGAGAATTATTGACTCAGATGGCAGAGGAGCTGGTTCCCTGGCAGACTGTGAAACACTGAGCAGCAAGAGTGCTGCTTCAGGTCCCGGTGAGCTCACTACTGAGATGTTCTCACTTGTGCACAGAGCTGCATGTGAGAAATCTGTACCTTACACAAAGACACAAGCGATCTCATGGAGGGAATAACAATGCTGTAATGACATTGCTTAACCACTCAACATTCTTGTGATAGCAGACTCCAACTCAAAATCAGTTCCTCTCCTGGATATTTTATTCCTGATAGACAAGCCAGCCAAACCACATGCATGCTCCCTGTACTGGAGGCATAAGTTCACATATAACCAACCTGTGTTGAAGAAGGATCCAGTCCATTCTGCTTCCGTTTTAGGGAATACAGAAACTGGTGGTGGCAGACCTAGGGCTCTCCCATCCAGATCCTTAAAGAGATATTTTCTTGGATCTTCACAATCTGATTCAGGGCAGACCAGTATTCCTAAACTTTTCCTGTGAAGATAGACAGAAAGCAACTCTCTCATTCCATAAGCAACACAAAGAAAACATATTTGTAGTGCCGCCATGAAAAATAAATGAGGATTTTATTATTAATAATGTGTTATACATAGATAAAAAGTAAAGCTCTATAGAGAATTTTATTTCCCCGTTATATGGGCAAAAAGAAAGACATTCTTGTAACCAAATATTCCACATATCTGAATATATAATTTTGCTTCAATTGCTAATTTTGTAAGAAGCAAGATATAATGAAGTATTCTTAATTCTAATATCTACTAAATATAAAATAATAATTTCTTTATGAAACTTTGGGGACTTGCAGTATTTTAAGATTATTACTGTAAATTTCAATTCTATTTGTGCTATATACAAACAAGGTAAAAATAGATATTCTCATTCAACATGTATCTATTGAATACCTACTACTTATGTGTTGGAGGATACAGTGGTGATAAAGATAGACATATTCCTATACTTTCAGAATTTAGAGTCAGGCAGGGTATATAAACAAGTTATAGGCAATTATAGCATTGAATTATAGAGAATTTATTCAATTCCCCCTGGTCTAATAATTTTAGGTACCATTGGTAATAACATTAAATATTTATTGTATGCCAACCATGTGTCAGGTATTAATAATATAAAGAATCAGATGCTAATATCATTTAGCTTTATAACTATTTCATCCCATAAGTAAGGCATGAATGAACATAAAGAAAATTGGGCAAAGAAAAAATGATAGAATAACACAAATTGAAAATCTCATAATGTTTTGGTACCATAAAAATGGGTCAGGGATGGGCATTAAAATGAGATTACTGTTGGGCCAAACACATTAACTTTCTAATCAGGACAATTTTTCTTGATTCTTTTCTTCCAGCTAAAGGAGTTTGCCCAATATTGTGGAGGAAAGAAAGTAACCCATTCTCCCTGCTCCTAACTTTCCCACTCTCTTTTATGAGAAAAAGAATTCCTCATGTAGTTTTCAGAGAACATATGTTCAAGAACAGTAGTTACAGAAGGTCTACATGCCAAAATCTAAGCCACTTCGTACAGTTCAGGGATTCCTGGCAACAGACACAGTCTCCTTCTACCTCCTAGTCCCTGCTCAAGGGTTTCTGAGCCTCCTTCAGAAAACTAGTGACACCATACTCCATGGAAGAGTCAAGAATTGGGGTAAATTTTTTTCCAGTAATTTTGAAAACATCCCAAAGACATATCTCTAATAAGGATAAACAATGAAACAATATCAATAAAACTTTGCATTCTATCACTTTTGTTCCCTCTTTTAGCTAAAAACTGTCACAAGGCTCAACCCAAATTGAAGAGAGAAATAGCCTCTATCTCTGTTGTGAGAGAGACTGAAAAATCTAACAAAAGGCATGGCTGTAGGTGGGGTAAAGAATTGGGGCCATTCAATCAATCCACCTTATCTTTCCAGAAGAACATATTTCTATTCACATTGATGATTTTATTCTCTTTTTCTAAATATGGTTAAGGATTTGAGGAATTGACAAATATTTCACAAACATGGCTTATTGGAAATACTAAAACTGGTACCTGGTCTGCAAAGGAGGAAAGTAGAACTTGTTATTATCTTTGATATTTAGCATTCTGGTCCTCTCTGCTGTAATAGGATGCACGATTCCAGTGTTCTCTACATTGGGCAGGATGCAGACATCTAGGTCATCATTATAGCAACTCTTCACAAAACTAGAAAAGGTGACATCTGAAAAAAAATTTAAGGTGTCATAATATTGGATCATATAAACTATCTACCACAATATGGACTATACAACTAAATATTCTTATACCAATGCAGATCTAGGAGTAAGTTTAAGCTATCCAGGGTAGTTCCAGGAGTTAACATAAATCCTGACTTAAAATATCTGTAGTTCTGGGGCACCTGGGTGGCTCAGTTGGTTAAGTGTCTGATTTTGGCTCAGGTCATGATCTCATGGTTTGCGAACTGATTTCAAGCCTGGTGTTGGGCTCTGTGCTGACAGCTCAGAGCCTGGAGACTGCTTCAGGTTCTGTGTCTCCCTCTCTCCATTCCCCTATCCTTCTCTCTCTCTCTCTCTCTCTCTCTCTCTCTCTCTCTCTCTCTCTCTCTCTCAGATATAAATAAACATTAAAATAAATACATAAAATATAAAATATCTGTAGTCCTTCAAGATGTAGACATTGTATACAAAAGATAAGAGTATATTCCAACACATTAAAGTCTGAAGAGCAATACTTTTCATCAAACTTTTGATCAATATCCAATGAGGAATGAGTACAAAAGAGACCTGATGGAAGAGTAACATCATGGGTTGTGGCCGGATTCTAATCCAGGCTGCCTACCAACTTTACTAAACCTCAGTGAGGCACAATTTCTGCATCTGTTTCATCCTTTGTATAAGAGAAAAAGCAATACCTACCTAAGAGAATTGTCATATAATCAAATTAAATAATCAAATTAAATAAAGTTCTTCAACATGAATAAAGCAGTGACCTTTTAATTTTTTTATTTGAGAGAAAGAAAAAGGGGGGGGCAGAGAGAGGAGGAGAGAGAATCTCAAGCAGGCTCTGTGTTGTCAGTGAAGAGCTTGACTCAGGGCCATGAGATCATGACGTGAACTAAAATCAAGGGTTGGGCGCTTAAGAGACTGAGCCACCCAGGCGCCCCAAGCAGAGATGATTTAAGGAGCCACTCACTGTCATTATCACCACTGTGGTTATCAATAGCAATCAGATTATCAATTGGACAAGAGGCCCTAGACTACATTTTACCCTCTTGTTGATATAATTTCAGAATGCTATCAAAGATTCTATGCACAGATATATGAAACTACATTGCTTATAAACCAACCATCATACCTTGAATTTTCATAATTCCTGAAATTGAATGGTCATTCCTGACTCTGTGCCAGGGCTCCTGAGGCCACTGATTTGGTTCTGAGGTGAATACAGGCCATAAAATCCCAACTCGACCTCCTCTTGGATTGGAAGGAGCTCGATCTGTTGAAGTCACATTGGCAGCGCGAGGTTTGACTCTGTCCTGAATGCAATCAAAAGAAGAGCTAGTGGCCACAATGACTGAATTCCTAAGTACAATCTGTAAATTTTCAATGTGCCTCTGAGGAGCATAAGACATGTATACTGTTGCCAAAAGACCAATAGCATTATCTACCAGAGTGATGTTCTCTATCTCCACACTGTTTTCCACATGTAGCATGGCACCGTAGTCAAAGTTCTTAAAAGCTAAGAAGCCAGAAATACCGGTACAGTTGTCTAGTCCATTTTCCTTATAGAGATGAAGGCCATGGAGGCTTGAGTGGGCCACGTTGTCAGACCAACGAGCTTCAGGAGAGGAACACCTGTACCCTCGGATATGAAAGCCCAGTCTTTCTGATCCTGCCACGACATTGCCAAAGAGGTTGATGTTCTTTGCCTGGTTCACTTTGATTCCTGCCACCCAAACAGTGGACCATGATGACTGTGTCATCAGAACCAATAGGTTATTAGAGAGAGAGAAGTTCTGACCCTCCAAATCCATGCCATGGCCAACTGTGCCAAACACTACATTGTCATTTAGAACGATCCCATGGCTGGCTGCAGCACGAATGCCCCCACCACAGCTTTGGTGCAGAGTAGAAGAAATTATCCAGGATCCTTCTGATGCATTAGTAAGTTCAATGGATGAATACAATGGCGACCCAAAGTTCTGAATTTCCACATTTGAAAGTTGAAGAACACCTGAAAACAAAATGAATATTATCAGGTACTTTCTCCTTCCTACAGAAGGCAAAAGATTGGCCCATTTATGGGCATCAGGAGATGCAAATTTGTTAATGTAATAGTTTGTTCTCAACACCAGAACTATATTTCCTATGATGAGTCTCACTAACAAAATATGAATCATTAGAAATATCACAGTAATGCATGAAAGGTTTTATGTGCCATCTGAAGAGTGTGGCAATAGAATGGAAGGACAGGAAGGACAGATAGGGAAGAGAGAGAGGCTTTGGAGATGAACCCAGCCAGCCAGGCAATTCTGGGTATTTGCCTCCAGGGCTGGTCAAAGACCTGAATTACAATGAAGAGAGTGTGGATCCCAGGTTTCCTCTCGGTGACCATGTGAAAAGGCTATCACCATCCCCAGAAAGATATTGCGTGAAGGAATATCATGGTCAATTATATTAAAAAAATACTTTTAAATCATTTTAAACACCCTGTAAAATCTTTTCTGTTTTTATCCTAGCCACACAACAGCCCCTGTCTCATTTTGACAATAATAAGATTCTCTACATCGTTTATGTCAGGAGAGGATAGTGAATTATTTGGTCATACTGGGAAATTTGTTTGTACTAATTTAAGTGGATATTATAAAACCACATTATGAACTACACCCACTAGGTTGATTTAAAAATATAATGGGCATTTATATGTCAATGTATATACTTTTGGTAAAATAGATTAAGAACATGATTATAGAAAAAAATGAGGTGAGTTAACAACTATAACAGGTGACTCTCATATAGCCCTCTTTGGTATCAGGGACTGTTTTAAGTCATTTATCAATATTGTGTGTGTGTTTGTGTACATATGTGTGTGCATACGTGTGTGTGTATGTGTGTGTGTATAAACTTTTACCTTCACAAATTCTATGAGGTAGGTGCAATTATTATCCCCATTTCACAGATAAGGAAACTGAGGCAGAGAAGGTTTAATAAGTAACATGCTAGACTTGGACATAGGCAAATGCATTCAGGGGATATACTACTAACCAGCACGCAGGCACACTAGGGGAAGTGGGAGACATGGTAGAATAAAAGGAATAGCTATTCAATGGGATTTACACAACTGGGTTATAGCTAATGCGCCAGTAATTAGTCATGTGCCCTTAGCTACCTAGGTCACAACTTTATCCATCACTTGGTTTCTTTTTTTTTTTTTAAAGTACTGCCAAAGGTGACCTATAAAGTTATTTCTTTTATTTAAAAGGGAGAAAACTATAGTGTTTTAGTAATAATATTTAAAGCTCAAAGGTAGTCCAGACTAAACCCTCTACCTTCCACCCTCCCTTTTCACAGAGGAGAAACTAACACCCTTGCAAATCGGCTGCCTTGAAGGACCACACCATCATCTGAAGGAAAGATGAAGTGAAAGACCATGTATGTCTTTCTTGGTAGCCAGACACCAGCATTCCAACATATCTAAATTTCTCAAATGACAATGATTAAGGAGGCACTGGTGGATGGAATAGACATTATCACAGAATGATAAAACATCCAGAAACTACTTGTCTGGTGGTAACATTTTTTATATAGTGTCCCTCACCAGTAGCACAGAGCTGAAAGGGCTGTTGAACCTGTCTCCATATGACTATGGCCCAAAGGACACCAAATGCTAGATTCCACACATAAATAGCTTATTTTGTAAAATGGAAGATGGTTCTAGAATTTCAGTCAAGGCAATATATCAGTATTATTTTAATTCGTGTTTTTTTAACATCTTATACTTGCATGGTTATAATTCACAGTTTTAAAATGCACAAAATCTTTTTACTTATATGCATTTTTAACCAATGGCTGAAAGCTAATCAATAGTAAATACTTAAAATGTCTTGAGCATTTAAGTAGAGAATTCAGTAATGTTTTTTCCTATATTTCCCTTTGGAAATAACAATTCTAAGTACAAATTGCTGGATGTTATTGGTCATAAAAAGAATGATGGTCATAAAAAGGTGGCTCAGTTGGACGCTTAACGTGTCCAACTGTGGCTCAGGTCATGCTCGCACGAGTTTGTGAGTTTGAGCCCCGCGTCAGGCTCTGTGATAACAGCTCAGAGCCTGCTTCTGATTCTATGTCTACCTGTCTCCTCTGTTTCTGCCCCTCCCCTGCTTGAGCTCTGACTCAAGCTCCCTCATTTAACTCTTGGCCTCATTTTCTACCCTACGATTGTTCAATACCCATAGCTGGCATCCTTGACCGATAACCTGCAAATTCCACCTCATCCAGGTCCTGAGTTACATTAAAGAAAAATACAAGGCTTCTTAATTTAGTGTGGGAAACTGGATTGTATTCTGGAACAGAAAAGGGACATTAGTGGAAAAACTGGTGGAATCTGAGTAACGTCTTGAATTCGGTTGATAGTAACACACCAGTGTTCACTTTTTGATTTTGACAAACGTACCAGAGATATGGCAGATATTAACAATAGGGGAGACTGTGCAAAAAGAACCCAGGAACTCTCGATACCACAGATGCAACTTTTCTATAAATCAAAAATGATTACAAAATTAAAATTTATTTAACAAGGGCTTTGAAATTCAAGCTTCAATTTGGATGTTACCTCTGCCACTTTCTAGCTAGATGACTTTTTTTACTTTTCACTTTCCTCATTCCCATTTATGCAGCACTTAATACATAACAGTTACTATACTTATGAAGCAGCAATGAAAGACCCAACCTTATCCTCAAATTGTTTGCAAGCTTGTAAGTGAGTTTTACAAATAAGCAGGCAATTTTATCAGTGACTCTGTTTCCTCATCTATAAAAATGTTTCACTCACAAAGATATTAAAATTAGATGAGGGGCACCTGGGTGGCTCACTTGGTTAAGCATCTGACTTCAGCTCATGTCATAAACAGCTCCTGAGTTTGAGCCTTGCATCGGGCTCTGTGCTGACAGCTCAGAGCCTGGAGCCTGCTTCAGATTCTGTGTCTCCGTCTCCCTCTGCCCCTTCCATGCTCACTCTCTGACTCTCTCTCTCTCAAAAATAAATAAGCACTAAAAAAATTTTATAAAGATTAAATAAGATAAAATAGGCATGGAAACCACCCTTAATCCCAGTCTATAACACCTCTTCCCCTGAGGATGATTTAAGAAACCCTGGATCAGCGATGCCGGAGGTTCAGAACCACATCAGTCTTGCTGCTCATTCAGCACTGGCTTGGTGCTAAACTGTCAGAATTGGTCTTCTAACTTGTTCCCGTGACCATGTTCCAGCTTGGCCTGCAGTTTCAGTGAAAGGAGGCCCTGTCTCATTTCTAGAAGACCAGGATTCAGCCTGTGTTTCAGTCTTCTAAAGCATGGTTTCTCAATCTCAACACTATTGATGTTTTGAACCAGAGAATCCTTTCTGGTGGAAGACTGTGCTTGCATTTGTCGGGTTGTAGAATGCATTGTGGGATGTTTAACATCTACCTACTAGGTACCAGAAACTCCCCCAAGTTGTGACAAGCAAAATGTCTCCATATATTGCCAAATGTCTTTTGAGAGGGAGGCAAGGAGAGAAGTCATTTCTGTTAGAACTCGTGGAAACAGATCCTATGGAGAGAGAGTTTGTTCCATAGGCCAGGAATCCTGAACTTTTGATTTAAGGTACAAACACTGCCCTTTACCTTACTGGAGGAACAGATGTGCCAACAAATGGTGTTTCTTTCATACTCAATATGTTTGGTAAGTAGTTAGATCCTTTATTCCAGGCCTTTTCAGAGTCTTTTTTTATATTCACATATTCAGTGACTTTCTAAGATGGAGGTACAGTGACAGCCTTTCCCAAATGTATTTGACCAAGAAACAATTATGGAATAATACCTAAGGAACACAAGTTTAAGAAAAATGTCCTAATGAAATAATTGTGCAGCATTCAAATAGAGTTCAAGCTGCAAAGAAATGAGAAAGATTGAACTGATCCTTAAAGCAGTCTAGAATATGGAAATCATTTTTATTTAAATTTACGCTATTAATTTATAGCATGAACTGAGGCCTGCCATCAGATACAGCATGCTACTGGGAAAGAGTAATAGAAATTCAGGAAAGAGATAAAATTCAAGTGGTCATTAAATCATCTATAATTTCAAAGCAGAGGAAATTTCACATCTGCTGAAGATGTTTTCTTTGAGGTAAAAATGTGCATATGTGCTGATCGCTAGTATATTATTTTAACGTCACACTGATAATTAAGCACAGATTAGAACTGAAAATTCATAGTTCCTCAGAGCACAAAGGAGCCATCTAATTTTAATGTTTTGTTTTATAAAGGAAAATTCTCACAGCTGGAATTTCTGAGTGTCCCAGATGAATAGGCTCTAATCGGTAATGCCTAATAACTTAAAATTCCGTTTACCTGAAAATTCTTCACTGTTGGACTTTCTAAAGGACCCCACAAGTAGTCTCGCCCTGCATGATGAATCAGGCTGGATTTGTATATTTCGGGTCAAAAGTCCAACCTCTGCAGCCAAACGAATGTATCGGCCATCCTCCATGACATGGACGCTTCCTGTGGCAATAGGAATTGGGCAAGAAAAAAACTTTAAAAACCTATTTCAGAAATTGCCAGCTGGGGACCCAGAGAACCTGACAAATGAAAACACTCCTTTCCCCTCGGAAGTCCTACCAACATTAAGGATGCTTTTCCTCGGGCATTCTCCACAAATGTCAGCTGAGAAATGAAAAGCTCGTTCACATGTCTCTCTTTGGGATCAGAGTGAGAGTGTTAGAGCAAGAATTCATTTCTCCTTAATAACTGTGGGTACTGGGACAAGGAAGTCAGGGCACACCTGTCCAATTAGTGGGGTCCCTAACCTCCTTCCTTAAATTCATAGGCGTGTGACTTGAGTGTGCGGTTATACATTGTCTGTGGACCTCTTTCATGACAGTGAAGAATTCCAGACCGACTGAGGCAGTGACAGAGCTAAAGCAGCAATATATAGGAGTAAAGGGACAAAGAGCAGGGGCAGCATCCTCTTGTGATGGGTCTTAAGTTCAGCACTACCTGAAGGAGCCTCCTCAGGAACAGGAATGGAGCCCCTTTATGGTTTGTTCCACTGCCCTCCATTTTTAAGGCACCTTGCATCCTACTGGCAAAGAATACTGAATATTTCTCCCCTCTCTTCCACTTAAAAAAATCATCTTCAGAACTATGATTTAGAAATAGATTTAGACATAATCTTGTTGAATGCATGTATTTATCTCTCTCATATCAGAGACAAAAAGATATTCCCTAACCATTCTGTTTCCATGTTTTATTATTTATTAGAGTTCTTAAATTAAATGTATTTATTAGACTGAACCAGGAAACTCATGGCTATTTATCATTTATGTGCAAATATTTTAACTGTACATAGTGTATAAAACTCTTCACACTTTTTTTGAGGAAATAAAAGTGTTTGGCTGTTTATCTTTCTTTTTGTTAATACTAGTGGTAGTCAGTACATAAAGTATCTGGAAGGACACATCCTGAGCATGAAAAAAGAAGTCATTATTTACAGTAAGTACTGTATTCTAAGTGGTTGTGTGAGTCAGTGTGCCAAAAAGTGAACTGGAAATTCAGCTCCCATGAGGTTTATTCTGGCTAAGCCATGAAATTACCCAGTGACCTTGAACAAGATGCTTAATTTTTCTGCTTACTTCTAGATTTGCCATTTAAAATAAAAAACAAAACAAAACAAAATCATTCACATCTAAGTGTTCTTTAAAAGTTAGGCAATAAAATTAATGAAGGAATAGAGGTAAAACCTTCTAGGACAGGTCTAGGGAGCAGCAAGGTATTATCCATCCTTCTGAATGGCCACTGGACACAGGATCCCCAGTCAGGTTGCTGTACACATTCTTCCTGGTCCATCCACTTTCCTTAACCAACAAACCAAAGCCTTACCAATGTGTCGGTGTTTGAGCCGTTCATAGATCCTAATATGGTGAGCCTTGACTTCTTTCACAGTGAGGACTTCTGCTTCGTGAGGCTCATAAGAAGAGGAGCTAAGGATGATTTTGTCATGGGGTTGCCAATCCACTGTGTCCTCAACTATAATTCTGTAATAGCATAAAAATGGTATCAAATATACTGAGAGTGCAACACGGATCACCTACTAGTTCCAAAGAGAAAAGGAAATCCACTACAACCACCAATTCCCACCAAGGAGATTGAGTTAGAAATAATAAGCCAAGACAGAGAAAAAGGGCTTTTGTGAAAAATGTAATGCTCATGAAATCACTGGTCTGGCTTATGCGTACAGGATAGCAAAGATATTCTCCAGCCATGAAGTACATGACAAATGAATAAGAGTAAAAGTTCCAGTTTAATATACGCCAACTACACATGGTTTCTTAGAATGGATATCTTTTTCCCTGATTGGGAAACAGTTTGAATAATAAAGATATTTCTGAAAAAAACCTTTTCTCAAATTTTCTGAAGAACTATTATGCCATTTTTGGACAACTTATTATCATGCATTAAGTCTCATACCTTCATGGTCAGACAGATATAATGTCTATCCTAAAGGTGTCACATATTAGCTACATGACCTTAAGAAGTCACATAACTTTCCTGAGTTTCATATCTTCATGTGAAAAATGACAATATTGAAAGCTTCCCTCTGACATCCCAGTGCTAGTGTAGGGACTAATGGTATACATTTATTGAGTGTGCTGTGTTCTAAGTGCTGTGCTGTCTCCACAATATAAACAGTAATAGTTTGATCATTTTTGTTTGTTTGTTTTTTAACTCCCATCAGGTAAAACTTTTGTTCAGTCTTTCACTGCCGCCTAGCTTTTCCTAGTGAATATGTCTGCTTCACAGTCATTGCCATCTTCAATGGCATAAGTTTATTTTAATAACCTGACTCTTTTGTTAGCATCCACATTTTATCCAGCATTGACAATAGATTCTCCTCTACCTTTCAATGTTCATCCAGGCAATGGGTCCATGAAACATCTATTGATTGAACAATTGGTATGCACCAGACTCTACAGTAGGTGATAGAGGCAAAATGGTAAATAAAACATGTCATTTGTATTTTTTAATAGACTAGATTTTGACTAGTAGACATCTTTAAAGAGTTTACTGCAAGGAAGGAAAAGTACACAATTTCTATATAATATGAACACTAAATAAATAAATAAATTACAGGGGATCATTTGTGGGCCAATGGTAAGAGTCTGCTATGAACCAAAGATTGTAACGAATTCACATCTGTGCACCTGAGGTTGGAGAGTCAGGGAGAGAGTCACAGAGGAAAATAAAAAGATTACTATCAATTGTTGCAGTTTTAATGAAAGAAATTAGTCTTATCATTGTTCCTGATTTGTGGTGATACGTAAGTTACAGAATATTAAAGCAACTGCTGGTTTTTAAAGGCAAAGTAACTAATGTCCAAGAGGTAAGAGGCACCTGGGTTGCTCAATCAGGTAAGCGTCCAACTTCGGCCCAGGTCATGATGTCATGACTCATGAGTTGAAGCCTCACATCAGGCTCTGTGCTGACAGCCAAGAGCCTAGAGCCTGCTTCAGATTCTGTGTGTGTGTCTCTCTCTGCCCCTCCCCTGCTCACTCTCTGTCTCTGTCTCTCTCTCTCTCTCTCAAAAATAAACATTAAAAATATTTTTTAATTATTCAAAAAAATTAAGTCTGAGAGATTAAATAACAAAACTCAAGACTAGTTTGAATTAGGACAAGGGAAGACTCCTGATTAAGTCCAGGTTCTTTCCACTAAATGACATTGCCTCACCTGTCTGACTTGTAGTCCTTCCCTGGCTAAATGGTAATGAAAAGCAATACCCCCACATCTCAGAATGATATAAAGATAATCCATGAAATTATGAAAAGTCTGTGACTTATACAATGTAATACTATGGAGTCATTTAAAAGGTACACTGTTGCAGAGCATGAAGTATAAGGCATTTTGTTCATGATGTATGGAGTAAAAAAATCAGAATATAAAACAATATGCCCACTTTGTTTTTCAAATAAAAATAACAGACACACACACACATATACACACACACACACAAGACAGGAAAGATACACTGTAAAATGCTAGCCCACCTATAGATGATGAGTTTAGTAGTGATTTTTCACTTAAATCTAAATTTTCTAATTTAACAGGTAAGAAAAAAATACTTTTTTAAAAAGAAAATAAGGCTATGGATATAAAGTCACACCAAAGTCAATGAGCAGCACAATTGAAACTGATCCTTTCCTTCACAGTCAGTATTACCTGGATAATCTTTTTTATTATTATCTATACTGCTGAATAAAGTTCTTCAGACAATAGGTACCATAATGTTCTGAAGAGTTTCTTGTGAAAAGAATTGAAACTCATTTCTTGTGGACACAGGGAATTTTTAGGGCAGGGTCTGTGAGTTCTAAGCTCACCCCGAGACTGTCAGCCACAGTGTGGTCTCTCCACAGGACACAGCACAGCGATACATGAGATCTTTTTCCCAGAGGCCCATGAGGCAACAGGAGGGCTCACACCACTCCTAGGGACTTCCAGAGAGCTCCACTCAGGCCTAAAGAGAGCCCCTGACCCTGGAGTTGGGTGGTATAAGTGTCCCTCCGCCTCTCTCTCAGGATGCCTGCTTGCAAGCCCCACCTGGTTGGGCCAGGATGTGTGTGGATGACTGCCCCCAGCCAGTCAGCTCCTGCTGGGACAGACTCCATCTTTCACCCAGACAGCCCTTGCTACAGCTCTGGTACTTTCTATACTGGGAGTAGTTGTGTGCAATGTTGGTAGGAGAAAGAGCCCACCCTGCTTGCCTGTTTCAGACTATTTTTGTTTAGAAAGTAGTGCATGTTCTTTAATGTACAAAAGACAAGAGTGAATGAAACATTCTCACATTTATTTACACCATTATCTAGTTCTTCATATTAACTCTAAGTAGGTAGTAATTTAGGGATTGAAAAACAAATAAAAACCAAAAAGTTATGTTCTACCCTGTCTATTCTACATTGTGTCTACACTGTGTACTCACAGAGATGGCTACTTTTACTTCACCGTGCAGGAATTTAATTGTATATAAAACTGAACCTCTCAGAAGCTGAGAGAGACTAGAAGCAATGGGTCCATATCCCAGGGCATTATCCTACAATTTAAACAGTGATGCAGCTACCAGCTTGTAACTTTTAGGGACTACAATCAAGGCAGTGTATGATATGGTAAGGATGGATACATGTCCTTATACATTTGCCAAAACCCACAGAATGTACAACTCAAAGAGCGAACCCTAATGTAAACTAAAACAAATAAAATCTCATTCCCCAACTTCCTTAAATAAGGCTTCTGCTCCAGCCAGATGAATTTGCTCACTCTCTCAGGAAATAGCTATGTGCTTCTCACCTGTCACTTAAAATACTATTGTCCTTACCCTGCCCTTCAGCCTCATTCTTTTTTTTTTTTTTTTTTAATTTTTTTTTTTTTCAACGTTTATTTATTTTGGGGACAGAGAGAGACAGAGCATGAACGGGGGAGGGGCAGAGAGAGAGGGAGACACAGAATCGGAAACAGGCTCCAGGCTCTGAGCCATCAGCCCAGAGCCCGACGTGGGGCTCGAACTCACGGACCGTGAGATCGTGACCTGGCTGAAGTCGGACGCTTAACCGACTGCGCCACCCAGGCGCCCCTCAGCCTCATTCTTAAAAATTGACTGAAGTTCCTTTCCCTTCAAGAAATCTTCCCATGGGAGTCATGTCACTGAACACCCAACCCCTGCTTCTGTTCCACCACAATCTTGACACAATGGATACTGCTGCCTTGCAATTGGTTTTATACTCTTGCCTTCTGTGGCTATTCAACTCTGATACTGTAAGGTAATATTTAATGAAAATATGACTACCTAGTTATATAAACCCTATATCACATAGCAATGTTCTCAACAAAAAGAAACAAAGACCTATTGAAGTTAGTATCCCAAATTTTATATTAAACATATAAATGAACTTATGGTGACCTTTTCCATTAAGGCTTCTGAAACGTTTTAAGTTCATGAACATTAATCTCTCCTCTATACTCCAGAAGCCTTGGGAATCTGTATCTCATAAGGACCATACATATATGGCAAAGGAGTATGGCCCCTTCTGCTCTGCGTCCACATAGCCACAGTGGTAACTTCAAAGAAAATGGTGGTCCCAATTATCAATAACTTAGATGGTTCTGTTGGTCTGGGTGAGTATCAGTTTTCCTTAAATTCCAACATCCACACTTCCCACTGATGGTCTTCTACTATTTGGTTACCCTTCAACTAGCCCAGCTATCTGATTAATACTAATGAGAGTCCTATAGCTACAGGGGACAAGATAGACCTTTCTGTTCTGAGCAAAACACACCTAAAACAATAAATAAACAAAAATATTAAAAGAGCTGTTTGCAACATAACTGGACCCAAATGAAAACCATATGAAAAGACACAGGAAAATATGAATAATCACTGCAAAAGTCTCCCAAAAGAAAACCTTTAAAAATCTATAAACAAGATGCCAGCACAGTTTTCTTTATTTAGGCACTAACATTTTATCTAGTTTTGAGAAAATATCGTATTTTTGGCCAAAAGAACATAATTACAAAAAAAAGAAAAAATGCATAGTTTCAAATTTCATTTAAAAAGTTTTTACAACCATGCATAAAGCATTCATATATAAACACCTACAACTTAAATGCATTTGTTAACTAAACATCAGGGAGGTCTTAATGATGACAGCTGCATTTGACCACAGGCTCAATGTCCCAGATGCCAACATGTTTTCTTCCCAGGAACAGGGATAGCCATAGATAGACTTCTAACACTGAAGGCTTGCTTTTACACTTCCGTTTATTTTTTTTTTTCATTTTTTTCAGTTCCAGGAAATGTACTGCTGACCCTCAGCTGGCATTAGACTATGAGAGGTATTGAAGAAATAGAATTCTGTAGTGATGCAGACATTGACGATGATAGGAAAAGCTATCAAAAATGGCAACTATTTGTCTACCTGGCTTCCTTTCTCCTTTATTCGATGAAATCCACCACGTCTTTTCTGAGATCTGCTCTCCTTAACCGCCAACCTAATTAAATGTCCTAGTGAGCACTACTGATTATAATTCCACAAACCCTTTGCTGACAGGCGGGCAAGGGATCTAACCTGCCTTTGTTTGGGAAAGTCCATCCCTTGGGCTTCATTTTATCAGCTTTACTGAGGTATAGTTGACCAACAAAATATAAGATATTTAAAGTGCACACTGTGATGATTCGGTATCTGTATACGCTGCAAAAAGATGACCCTCATCAAGTTAATCAACACATCCAACACCGCACATACTTACCTTTCTTCATGTGAGAATATTTAAGTTCTACTCTCTTAGCAAACTTCAATTATACAATACAGTGCTATCAACTACAGTTGCCTGGACTTTTGCACAGAAACTAAGGGGAGAGAAAAACTTATTCTCTCTAGTGGTAAAGCTAGGAAAAGCCTGACAGGTCTGGGTTCACTTGTACCCTACAGAATGTAGAAACCTTTTCTTCCATAGATGCAAATGAGGTTGAAATAGAGAAATGAGAGAGTTGTGGCAGGTCCTGGCACAATCTCCCGAATGGATTAGAAAGGCTAATTTTACTTATTTTTACTATTAGCACGATAACTGGCATGTCCCGAGACAAATTATGAGCCAGAAACTGGCTAAGCACTTTACATTCATCGATTCACTTATTCCTTATAATTACTCTATTAGCAAGGCAGTTTTTCCTTGTATCATAGAATAAGAACTTGAGGATTAGAAAGAATAGTTTACTCAAAAAATGACACATTTAGCTCATTACACAATTAGAATTGTTACAGTCTGCCGTCTCCCAAAGTTCAAGCTTTTTTCATTGTAGTATACTATTTCCATCCTACGTTCCTAACTCATATGACTTTTCTCAGCATGGAGACAATAGCCAGTTTGAGATTAGGGCCCACCAGTTCACTGGACCAGACAGAATCATCTTTTTTTATTATTATTATTTCATTTTTAATCATTATTTATTTTTGAGAGAGACAGAGTGCAAGTGTGGAATGGGAAGAGAGAGAGAAGGAGACACAGAATCCAAATCAGGCTCCAGGCTCTGAGCTGTCAGTGCAGAGTTGGACACAGGGCTTGAACCTACAAACTGTGAGATCATGAACTGAGGCAAAGTCAGATGCTCAACCTACTGAACCACCCAGTTGCCCCAGAATCATCTTCTTTTGAAGGCTACATATATAATCCTGAACTCCTGCCAATAAATGAAGAAGGCCACAAAATCTGTATTCTAATATTTCTTGAACTAAATTGTTATAGAATAATAATGAAGTTTGAGTAATAAGTGAAATAAATTATGGTGGTTTTTAAAAATAAATGTAAGATTCTCATTTATTAGATGATATGACACTGAATCAAGAGGCTCAATAAATTCTGATTTCCAGAAAAGACACATCCATTCAAGGTAGCAGGCATTTATTAGAAGTTTTCTTTGTGTACTGCAGTGTACTAGAGGCTGAGCAATATAGAGACTCAATAAAAAATATTATGTTTCTGTTCCTGTAGAAGCCACTTGGAGGAAGAGGACATAGACACCTTAAGTAGCTTAGTATCAGTCACAAGGAAGCCTATTTTTATTAAAATGATAAAGCAAAAAACCACATTCCATCACTGAGATGGTAAGAAAACAATGTGTGCTGGAAGGGAGATCAAAGGTCTTGCGGAAGATGTGGTGGATTATAAGGATAAGCAGGAAATGTAAAGGTGAGAGAAAGTGCAAGAGCACTGTGGTGCCCCTTATTTTATTTATCAAGTTTTTAGGGAGTTGGGTAAAAACAGTTGTTCTTGAGAGTCCTGTGTGAAGTGGGAATATATCAGAAAGGAGAACAGGAAGTAACCAAACAATATACATCCAAAGAAAACCATCAGGAATTTGATACAGGAGACAGTAAAAAAGATAAAGTCGGGGGTGATGTCAGTAAAGAAGGCCAAGGTCCGGGGGGAAAGGTTGAGATGGCAAATGATTTGTTATTTGATTCAGAGATATTTCCTTATAAATAACAGAGTAAATTGATGCATTACTCAAGAAACATAGGGAACAAGAGGATGAAGGGACTGGGTAATATCTATACACTTTCTTTAAAAACCAAATGAGATGGGGCGCCTGGGTGGCTCAGTAGGTTTGACTTTGGCTCAGGTCATGGTCTCACGGTTCTTGGGTTCGAGCCCCGCCTCTGACAGCTCAGAGCAAAGAGCCTGCTTTGGATTCTGTGTCTCCCTCTCTCTCTGCACCTCCCCTGCTCAGGCTCTGCCTTTCTCTCTCAAAAATAAATAAACATTAAAATTTTTTTTTCAAAGCAAATGAGAAAAGGAATAAGAAAAATATGAGAACTTCTGAAGAAAGTTCCCCATAAACCTACTTTTCTCCCAGTTTCTTCTTCCTAGTGGATGAGAGCCGTCCTCATTCAGTTGCTCAGGTCAAAACTTTTACGGTAATCTTGGGACTTTACTTTTCCTTCTACCCAATCCATCAGCAAATCATGTTTCCTCTGTCTTCAATGCGTATTTCACCATCCCATCCTCCTCCTTCATGACCACCCTAATCTAAGCCACCAGCTTATGTCACTTGAAAGACGGCAATGTTACTGCAGTGTCCTAACAGTCTCTCTGCTTCCACCCTTGATCCTGCAACACTCGGTTCCCCACACAGCATGAATCAGATGCAAACATAAAATGGACCCTGTCCCCACTCTATTCAAACTCCTGCCATGACGAGGATAAAATCTAAAACCTTTATCATAGGATTGATTAAGTAACAATTGAATTTCAAAGAATACCTGTTCACCTTTAAATGACTCAGAGTACATCTACTTAATACTTCTAATGGGTAAAAAAATAATTTCTTTAAATCTAAGTATAAATATAACTTCTCTTGACTGATCTGAAATCCTCAAAATCCAACATGTTCTTCATCAGCCTCCCCCAAGGTCAATTTAAGCAAGCAACTATAAAGAGTAACTTAATTTAGAGATCAATTTGTATAGTATCATATAACAAAAGAAAATAATATTGTTTCAAATATCTTACTAAGCCTACTGCCATTGGTAGTATAAGAAATAAGTATAAGTTTATAAAGTTAACATGAGGGGCATTGGGGTGACTCAGTTCATTAAGCATCCGACTTCAGCTCTAGTCTTGATCTCACAGTTCGGGGGTTCAAGCCCCGCATCAGGCTCTGTACTGACAGCTCAGAGCTGGACACTGCTTTGGATTCTGTGTCTCCCTCTCTCTCTCCCCGCCCTCTGCCCATGCTCTGTCTCTCTCTCTCTCTCTCAAAAATAAATAAACATTAAAATATATATATAAAGTTAACATGAAATTTTTCCTCTGAAGATTTCACTTTAACATTCTTCATATAATAAACCAATTATACAAAAATAAATTCAGATATGCAATTCTGTTGCCGAAAGTCCATAAAGAGGTCTGAGTAAAATCTGTCCCCATAACAATATATTAGAAAGACGTATTAAACTGACTTTTTAAAATATTTTTTTAAAGTGTATTAACTTATTTAGAGAGAGAGAGAGCCAGCAGAGGAGGAGTAGCGAAGAAGGGAGAGAGTATCCCAAGAAAGCTCTGCACTGTCAGCACAGAGCTCAACGTGGGGTTCAAATTCACCAACCCTGAGGTCATGACCTGACCTGAAACCAAGAGTCAGACGCTTAACTAACTGAGCCACTCAGGCTCCCCATAAGCTGACTTTTAAAATAAGGAAGACCAGGGGCGCCTGGGTGGTGCAGTCGGTTAAGCGTCCGACTTCAGCCAGGTCACGATCTCGCGGTCCGTGAGTTCGAGCCCCACGTCGGGCTCTGGGCTGATGGCTCAGAGCCTGGAGCCTGTTTCCGATTCTGTGTCTCCCTCTCTCTCTGCCCCTCCCCTGTTCATGCTCTGTCTCTCTCTGTCCCAAAAATAAATAAACGTTAAAATAAGGAAAAACCAGAGGTCACTGTTTTAAGAAATGGTTTGAACAAGGTCTGTACTCCAGTTAATACTATACTAACATCACCTTGCTGGATTTTATAATGTTTAGGCTATGAAATATATCAACAGAGAATTCTGAGTGAAGGGTACATGAGAACTCTGTACTAGTTTTGCAACTTCTTATGAGGCTTCAATTATTTTACATTTTTAAAAGGTTTAAAAAAGGAAGGCTCTCCATAAAATGACTGCACTGTGATCATTACATATCATCCATATAAACTCACTAAAAACTCATCATGACTCATACTAAGAAGTTTGGTTTTTAATATTTGTATCATACAGAACACTAGAATACAAGCAATGGAATCAGACAAACCATGTTAAAAAAAATAAAAATCAGCCCCAGGAACTCCTAGCTTGGAGTTCCAAACTTATAAACTTGGAAATTTTACTTAACTTGTCTCTCCTCAGTTTTTGTGTCTGTAAATGCATATAACAATACCTGACATAGCACGGAGAGGTTTAAATGAGATAATGTACATAAAATGTTTGGTAGATGCCTGACATGGAGTAAACCCACATAAGAAGAACTCAATAAATGGTAGTTATTATAGATCACTTTCATCAATAAAATTGAATTTCTTTCAAAATAGCCTGTAGCTGACTGTGGATTACATTTCTAACACATTCTTTAAAGAAAAATCCATTCATAATGGCTCGTGCCAAATTCCAGCTTGCTAACCTTATAATTAAAGTTTCCTGTTTATCCTTGCTTGAAATGCCTACTTCACAGATCCTTTTGGGTATCAGGCACTTCAAAGTCAATCTAAACTCATAATGTTTTCCCCAAAATTTAATCCTCTTTTTGTGAATGGCCCCACCATCCATGTCTGCAGTCCAGAAACCAAGAGAGTGTCTCACATCCCATACATCTTATATTTTTTTTTATCTCCTGTGTCTAAATCTGCCCACTTCTCTCCATTGGTACTTCAGCTCCTGACCATAGGTTACACTCTCTCTTGCTTGCACCTCCTAAGTAGTGTCCCTAGATCCATTTTTGATGCCTGCTGTTGTCTGCATTGTACCTAAAATGATTTTTTTTTAGATATAGAAATGTGTTTATGAGCACTCCCTCCTATCCATACTATCCTCTTAGAAACTTACAACAGTTTTACAATGCTCTTAGAGGGTAAAAACTAAAATTCTTGATATTGCCAGTGAATATGTCCTGACCCATATCTACTCCTTGGAACACTATTGTGCTCGGCCCTTGCTCTCCAAATCAGTCAACCTAACCTTCCTCCAAGTCCCTTGTGTGGTCCATTCTTCCTCCCAATACAGAATCACCCCTTGGGCCTCTGCTTCTCAGTCATCTGTACTGACTCTTTCTCTATCATTTTCTCTTTTTCTTAAGGTTAAAACAATTTTTTTTTGAGACAGAGGAGGGAGAGGGGCAGAAGGAGAGAGAGAGAAACCCAAGAAGGCTCTGTGCTCAGTGTGGAGCATGACATGGGAATTGATCCCATGGCATCAAGACTTGAGAAAAAATCAAGAGTCAGATGTTCAACCAACTGAGCCACCCAGGTGTCCCTTTCTCTATCAACTTCTAAAGATTTAGACCAACCCCAGTCTCATTTCCAGGCTCCAATTTGCTCCTCTGCCTGTCTTCTTGATCAGTGATATCATCTACTTCCTGGAAGACTCCCATCATTTACTGTAAGAGCCCTAAATTACATATCTAATTGTCTCTTTGATATCTTCAGTTCATGTCTTCCACTTGGCATGTCCCTGCCACTTGGCATGTCCCTGCCACCTTCCACCTTGGCATATCTGTTCCTCTTCTGGTCTTCCCATCTCAGTGCATGTTTTCACCATCCACCAGGTTGCTCAAAAAATCTGAAGCACTTCCCTCACCTCAACATTCAGTTCATTGGCCTGTCCAGACAGTGCTATCTCTTCTCTCCATCTCCATTGGCTCCTCCATGGTCCTCCAAGGTCAAGCTGCCATGATGCTTGGCTTCAACTGATCTCCAAACTCCTAGCCCAGCTTCTGCTTTTTTTTCTCCACCATTCATCATATGTATAGCAGCCAGAGTGATTTTCAACACATAAGTCACATTCTATCAATTGCCTTCTAAACTCCTCAGTGATTTTCCAGTCTGACCTCTCACACCTAAACAAGATATCATGTGACTTGGCATCTACCGTATCATACCACTCTCCCCTCTCCTCACTCTGGTACACCTACAGTGATCTCTCTATACCTACTCCCCAAAGGCCACCTCAGAGACAATACTGGATGTCCCTCCTTCACTGAGCTCTCTATCCCATTCTCATCAAACAGCAGGAAGCTTCCTACCGTTCAGATCTCAGCTCAAACTTTTCTTCTCCAGAGAGGTCTCCCACATCCAGTTAGTCTAAAAGGGTACCCCATACACTCCACAGTTATTTTTTATTATACCACCCTGTTGCTTTCCTTACTAGCATACTTTATAATCTGCAGCTATGTTGTTTGTATTTCTGTATTAGCTTCTTTATTGTCTATGAAGATATAAACTCCCAGAGGATAGTGATCTCTCCAAATTTGGCTTTACATATATGGTACTTACAACTACACCTAATACATAGTAAGTACCCATCAGATATTTGTTGAATGACTCAATGCTGTTTGCTCTCACTGGTGTGCTCTTTCCACACAAACCCGACCCCACTTTGCTTAATTAAAAGCCATTCATTTTTTAGTTCCCACCTCTGAAATCACTCTGCAGGAAGCCTTTCTCCAACCTCCATTACTGCCTCAGGATCCCGTATTCATGTTTTCAGAATCCTATAAAGCCCTCCTTCATAGCATTTATCAGGTATGTATTTTTACATTTACTTTATATTTATTTCATTAATGTCTGCGTGCAGAGACATGTCAATTTTTACTTATTATTGTATCTCTAGGCCATAACTCAATGTTTGACATAGGGTAAGAATTCACAAAAATTATGTTGAATAAAAACAATAATAATGTTCAAAAGTAATAACTACTTTATGAAGAAATTCTGTACATAAAGAAAAGCATACCAGAGCAGGAGCTAACTATCATCTCTCCCACAGGAATCCTTGCTATGCTGTATGTTCTTCCAGACATCTCTATCCACATAGATGCATACATAAATGCTATTTTAGTTTATTTGCAAAAGTAGGCTAATATTAGCCTGAATGCCCACATATCCTCCCCTTTGTCAACATGGATTTCAATCTTCCCCTTTGGTAATGAAATATTTTTAAATAGTGCTTAATTTTGTTTTAATTAACATTTATTTCAACTCTACTAGGGAAGAACATTTTTCTATATGCTTCATAGTCAAATGTATGTCTTCTTTTGGGGCTCGTGTATTCAAACCCTTTAATGATTACTCTTCTAGTACGTTCATATTGCTTTCCTTTAATTCCTAAGTATTCTTTACATAAAAAAATATTAGCCCTCCATCTGTACTATTATAAATTGTAAATATTTTCGGGTTTATCATCTGCCTTCACATTTTGTAATTGGCATGCAAAAATACTGATTTTCATGTTGTCAAATCTATGACTTCTTGCTGTTACAACTGTTGCATTTTTTATAAGGTCTCCCCTCCTTTAATATTACATAATGCTTACTTAAACATTCTTCAAATAATTTTATGAGCTTTTACATTTAATTTTTTAATCCATCTATATTTTTTTTAAGCGAAGCACAATTTGAGAACTTAATTTTATAGTTTTCCAAAGTGTTTACCAATTACTCCAGCACAAGTCTGCAGCTAAATTGAAATGCTAATTTGTTCAAATTCTAAGTGGTAACGCATATCTGAGCCTATTGGTAGGCATTCTCCTCTGTTTTGGTGCCAACAGCAATAAGGTAATTATTCACATTAAAGGAATATATTTTTTCTAGAAATAACTGGTAATGTTGGCTATCTTTAAGTGTTTATTATTCCAAAAGACTTAGAATTATTGAATCAGATTTCAAATGAATATATTTGGCTTGTGTTAAAATTGCATTAGATTTGGGGCACCTGGGTGGCTCAGATGGTAAAGTGTTTGACTCTAGATTTCCACTCAGGACATGATCTCACAGTCTGTGAGTTTGACCCTGTGTTGGGCTCTGCTCTAACAGTATGGAGTTTGCTTGAGATTCTCTCTCCCTCCCTCCCTCCCTCCCTCTCTCTCTCTCTCTCTCTCTCTCTCTCTCTCTCTCTCTGCCCCTCCACTGCTCCCACACTCTCACTCTCAAAATAAATACAGTTTAAAAAAAAACTTGCATTAGATTTTAAACTACTGAGTCTTTCCACTGATATTATGCACCACCATTTATTTTACTCTTTTATATCTCTTACCAGTGCTTTGTAGCTTTGTTTCCATTGCTCCTGTCATTTTTCTTAAGTTTATTTCTAGATAATTTAAATTGAAATTTAAAATAGGATTTTACATTAAAATACTCAAAAGCTATTGATTTGTGCACTTACTGAATGCAACTGGTAGTTTTTCAGATTCTCTACTGTGCTAGGACAAAATATATACAATCTACAAATCTGATAATCTACAAACTGATAATTTGGATTTCTTTTAATAGTGACATCAAACACATTTTTTCCTTGACTCCATACATTGGCTAAAACTTTAATAATAATATTTAATGACTGTTATAATACACAGTAATTTTTAGTGTCAGTGTTTCCATAAAATAGAAAGTTGCTTGAAACAGATTTTTAATTATCTGTTTTATATCAGTATTTAAAGCAGTGGTAATGGCTAAACCACTCTATTAGGAAACATTGATTTAAAGGAATATCCTTGTAGTCTTAATTTACTGTTTATTCCAAGAATGCAAGCTGAATTTTATTAAATGTGTTTCAGTTTTGTACCAAATTGATCATGTTCTTAGTCCATATATATATGGTCCATATATATATATATATATATATATATATATATATATATATGGCTTCAATAAATTATACCAAAGAATTATTTCATTTTAAACCATCCTTCTTTACTTGAATAAATTACAATCATGATTTTTCTTTTTTTCCCTAACAAACTGTTGGATTTCATTTGTTGCTGTTTTATTTAGGATTTTGTCATTTTATTTACACTTCAATATTGCTCCAGTTTTCTTCCTTTTTTTTTTTTTAGTTATCTTTACAGCTGTTTTAAAAGTTATTTTACACTTCCTTTCTAATTGAAAAACTTCCATATTTTCCTATTCTATGGAATAGATCATACAACATAAAAAGTGTCTGATATTTTAATGATTCAAAGAATATGCCATAGGGGCGCCTGGGTGGCGCAGTCGGTTAAGCGTCCGACTTCAGCCAGGTCACGATCTCGCGGTCCGTGAGTTCGAGCCCCACGTCGGGCTCTGGGCTGATGGCTCAGAGCCTGGAGCCTGTTTCCGATTCTGTGTCTCCCTCTCTCTCTGCCCCTCCCCCGTTCATGCTCTGTCTCTCTCTGTCCCAAAAAATAAATAAACGTTGAAAAAAAAATTCAAAGAATATGCCATAAATTTATTTCAGCCAAATGTATTCTTGGGAACAAATCTTTGGTAACTTCATGTCTTTAGCTTTTGTTTCAGCTATATTCTTCTGTAGCCAATTATGATAATTTATATTCATACATATAACTTATATTTTTAAATTTCAGAATGGCACTCTATAATATACACATTTTTGTATTACAATTCTAATCTCTTTGGCATCTGTTATACTTGAATTATCATTTCAGATTTTACATATTGTTTTCTTTGTATAATTAAGGTTGTTAAGGACTAAATCATTATCTCTAAAAAAAAAATTCAAGTCTACTAATTTCCTACTTTCTAATTCACCAATTTCTGCCTTTATCTTGCACCAATTAATTTCACTAGACTTACTGGTTATTTTCTTTATGGTTTCTCATATTGACAGCTTAATTTTTTTTGTACTTTACTATTCAAAATGAAAGTATTTAATGTGATGGCATGTTGGCCATGTCTCATGCAATACTGTCATTATTGTTATTTCCTTAGCAATCTGCTGCTGAAATTTTCATATCTTTCATACAAAAGTTATTTAGAAGGTTTATTCTTTCCTTTCTGCTTTTTTATCTTGCAAGAGATTAAGATTGTTGGTTAAGATGTTTTCAACTTCATATTTATTTTATTGTGATCATATTCAACATCATTTTGGTTTACTAAAATTTATTAGGTTTATATTTATATTCTGAGATAAATTATATTTATATTCCTTGTATATATAAATTGCCTTTATTATATTACTCAAATGTCTTCATGCTTTCTCTATAATTTTTAACCTAGTTTAAACGTTAAAAACTCAAAGAGGTAAGTAAATGTCTTTCATTACCATCATTTTTCTATCAAGTTCATTTTTTTTTTTTTGAGATCTACTTTATAGATTTCTATATTATGTTATCTGGTATAAAGATATAGGTTTTTTTTATATTCATTTATTTATTGCTGACAGACAGAGACAGAGCACAAGCAGAGGATGGGCAGATAGAGAGGGAGACACAGAATCCAAAGCAGGCTCCAGCTCTGAGCTGTCAGTACACAGCCAGAGGTGGGGCTCAAACCCACAAACTGTGAGATCAAGACCTGAGCTGAAGTTGGATGCTTAACTGACTGAACCACCCAGGTGCCCCTGGTATAAAACTTTCTTGACTATTGGGATCTCCTTAGAGATTGAGGTCTTATTATTAATGTAAAATGTATTTATTTTATACATTTTATTTTTTCTTTTCTTATAATTTTGAGTCTTTTTGTTTTTATCTCAATGATTCATTTTATTCAGTGAATTTTGGATATTTAATTAAATATTTAATTAAAATATTTTTTCTACAGTGGTTTTGTTTTCCTCCAGTAAAAAAAAAGTTGTGATTACATGTTGATATATTATCTAATTTTTTCCTACATAGGGTCATTTTTAAGAATCATATTTTCTTTTTATAACTGGAAGATTTATTCTTTCTTACTTCCGTTGTCTTTTTACAACTTCTTTATTGTTCTAATTCTCTTACTATTTAATTTTATTGTGTTTTTGTGTTTTACTATTTATTTTATGGTTTCTTTCATTCTCTTATCTGGTGATTTGGAAAGTATATATCCTATTCTAAACAACAAATTGACTCATATTTAATTCATCTGGCACTCATACCCCATTGCCAGTTTTCTATGGCCATAGTCCCAGGTAGTGAACCTAGAGTTTTATCTGAGAATTATGACCTGTGATGATTAGTTTATGTGTCAATGTGGTCAGGCTATAGTATCCAGTTATTCTATCAAACACTAACGTAGGTGTTGCTTCAAAAGTGTTCTGTAAATATGGCTAACATCTACAATGAACTGACTTTAAGTAAAGATCACCCTCAATAATGTGGATGGGCCTCATCAATCAGTTGGAAGGCCTTAAAAGCAAAACTGAAGTTTCCATGAGGAAGAGGAAATTATGCCTCAAGACAAAGCTCAAGAGTTTGCAGCCTATCAACCTGCCAACATTATTTTGAACTTACCAGTACTCATAAGCACGTGAGCCAATTTGTTCAAATACATCTCTTTATATATACTATTATATATGCTAATATATATACATACATATATATATACATACATATATACACATATATATACATATAATATATGTATTCTACATATACACACACATAACCTATGTGTTATACGTATTTATATAAACAGAACCCTAATACATTAACTTTTCAAATTTTATGTAGTTTCTTTTATAAGAACAATTAGACTTTGTCTTATTTTAATAACCATATTTACAGTATGATATTTAACTTATTTCAATGCTTACCATTAAAATATATTTTTATATACCTTTACAGTATTCCTGAATTGTATTTTTATTTGTGAACTTTAAATCAATTTAATCTCTTTATTAGAAAACTTTTTGAGGGACACCTGGGTGGCTCAGTTGCTTGCAAGCATCTGACTCCTGATTTGGGCTCAGATAGTGATCCCAGAGTTGTGGGATCAAACCCCATGTCAGGCTCTTGTGCTGAGCATGGAGCCTGCTTAAAATTCTCTCTCTCTCTCTCTCTCTCTCTCTCTCTCTCTCTCTCCCTCCCTCCCTCCCTCTGTCCCTCCCCCACTGGTACACACATTGACTCTAATTCTAAAAATTAAAAAAAATTAAAAAATAGAATACTTTTTAAAAAAAATTTTCAGTTCTTAAAAAGCAAAAAATACCTTTGTTTGTTTGTTTTTACATGTAAATAGCATTTAAGCAGAGTGTCCAATTCTTTGGTCATAATCTTTTTTTTCCCCTAAACATATATATATTTTACACCACTATCTTCCTATATTTAATGGTGTAGAGAATTCTAAGGTTAACAAGCTTTATGTTCCCTTCTGTTTTTCTTTTACTTTGTTCACTGCTTTTTCTTGCACTGTAATTAAATGTACTGAAATTAAATATAAGTACTCCAAGGTATTTTAGGTAGAGTTTTCGTTATTCTCTCTGTTGTGTTTACTCTGGGGTCTTATTAAAAAGAGAAATTACTATGTGTACTTTGGATACCTTCTCTTTTATGATTTTTAAATTTTTTTTAACATTTATCCATTTTTTGACAGACAGAAAGAGAGCACAAGCAGGGGAGGGGCAGAGAGAGGGTGAGACACAGAATCCGAAGCAGGCTCCAGGCTCTGAGCCCTCAGCACAGAGCCCGATGCGGGGCTTGAACTCATGAAACGCGAGATGATGACCTGAGCCAAAGGTTTAACCAATTGAGCCATCCAGGCGCCCCTCTTTTATGACTTTTGTCTCCTGATTTTGTCCTCTGCATTCAGGTAGATTCCATCGGTGTGTTCTTCATAGTGCTTATGCACTTTGGGGCAGAGGTGATTTCATTCTTTACCACTTCCAGTGAGTGCATTATTAAATTCTGTTGTTGCACTTTAAATTCCACAGAATTCCGGGTTCCCGAGTGGCTCATTCAGTTAAGCATTCGACTTTGGCTCAGGTCATGATGTCACAGTTTGTGAGTTTGAACCCCACATTGGGCTCTGTGCTGTCAGTGCAGAGCCTGCTCGGATCCTCTGTCCCCCGCTCTTTGCCCCTCACCTGCTCTCTCTCTCAAAAATAAGTAAATTTTAAATAAATAAATAAATTCCATAAGATTCTTCATATTCTTCATCTCAATCCTACTTTATTTGTCTCTCTCTTAACCAGCTATCATCTCAACTCAGACTATCATGATTTCACGTTTTACTTCATCTAGTATCTCATATAATTCATATTTCTAAAGATTTATTGATAGCAGTAAACATGCATTATCTAAACTTTGCTCCTTAAATAAACTATAGTCTTTTCTGCCTTTGGTTGCTTTATTCTACCACAATTACGTTACAGAGATTTTTTTTAATCTGTCCCTTATTTTACTGTTTATTCATCCTTGAGTTTTGAGTCTTAATCTAAAATTTAATTTCATGTTGTAACAAAATGTGAAACAGGAGCAAACTAACAAACGAGTGCATTCCCTAACATACTCTCATTTCTTACCTCTCGTTGCCTGGGGCGATGTCAGCTGCAAGACGGGTCCAGGATTTCTTAGGACAAGCACCATGAAGTTGGACTTTCCCATATACCCCTGAAAGTAAAAGGAGGAACTGTTGGACAAGAAATTTTAGAGGATTAAGGCCACCTAAGTAAGGCTCATTAGAGAGGTTACTGTGCAGGATATGTTGTATAGAAACTACATATGAAGATGTCCATCTTATCAGACAAAGAATAAATTCTTCAAAACTTATTCTCATTCTCTCAAAAAGCTATAGAGAAATGCATGCTATACAACATCTAGTAATCCAAAAGTTGGGACCACTCCAATGGCTAACTAGTTACATTCTACCATTGTGTGACTCCAAACCATTTGCAGTTCTGTTGGAAGTTAACTGGTTTTGATATTTTATGTTATCGGCTTCATTTTCCAAAAGGCAAGGGTAATTTTATTCCCTGAGGTAAGGGATTTGGTGCTATTAGCTTTGTTTTCAGTGGTTGGACCTCATATTTTTTTGTATTACAGATATCAAAGGATAGATCTCTAGCTCCTTTGTTTCAAAATATAATTTATTTCAGACTCATAAATTTAAGTCGTACCAGGGATATGCTTGATGCGGTCCAGTTTTATTCCTTCAGGTCTTTCCTCTTACGTGTTTTATTGCTGTTTAAAATCACATGTAGCACAATTCCTCATATTCCAATGGTCTCAAAATGTTTTGAGCAGAACCCAAGCAGTAACAAAATTATGATCATGCACTCCTAATGCATGTGTATTTATTTATTTTTAGATAAACATACACATATATGAATATCTTCACATATGATTCAATAAAAGTTCTAACATTTTCTTCCTGTACCCAAATGTATTGTTTGTTTATGCCTGGATTGGTGCATAATATATCACTAATACTGAAATCTAAAGATTTCACAATTTTTAGCAGAAAACTTGAATTAAAAAAACCCCAAATACCAGTAAGGTGCAAATACTATGCTTTGAGTTTTAATACAATGTAAGCAAAAAGAATTCTCAGTTAGAACCCAACCACCTGTTTATGTCACTATCTATATTTTTTTCCATTCTCTAATTCAGAAAAAGTCACAAAACTAAAAATCAGGATTAATGGAAATGCAACAAGTATTCTAACTTTTAAGACATGTCCTGGAATAATCGATCTTTCATAATGATAGTCATATATATATATATGCCTATCTCTAAACATTTCATATGATATCATCATCATCATCTTTAAAAATATTCCACCTTTTTCACTATTGGCTAAGTAAAGTAGGAAGGGGAGGAACGTGAAGTAATTTAAAGAAATGTCCAACAACGATTTTGGTGAAAACCAGTTAATTTCCTTAACTGAGTTATGCAGAAAACTAGACTGATCAGACAAGTAGATTTCTTGATCATTTCTAATCATCAAAGATTTACTATAAAATAACTCCCATTCCTTGTTTCAAGATTATACTATGTAAAAAAATTAAAATCTGTAATTTACCATGGTATCATACAATTTTAAGCATACAGAGAAATATTTCATTCCTTATTCAATTTAATATCAGAGAAAATTTCAAACACACTAGCTTGGCCATATGGCTGGAGTTGAGGATTAAGATGGGCATCCTTTTATACTAAAGCAAAGTTTAATCCAATGTGGTGCTGCACCAAACAGAGTGGATACCACAGGCAAAAATAAATGGAATGTTCTGTTATCCATCTAGTAAAAAAGTAAAAATATTCTTGAACCTCATATTCGTAAAAAGATAAAAGCATGTATGAAAAATCCTTTTGAAACAATAAAGCCCTCTGAAAGTACAGTACTATCTTGCAATGGTTACAGTTTTTGAAACTAGGTTATCAAACTTCATATTAGCCTAACATGACTGCTTCCATTTTACTGGGTTGTTGAAATCTTAGAAAATTAGTAATGCCATACAAAGAAAGCAAAAAAAAAAAAAAAAACATGTTAGAATAAGCAGCTTCTTATACCTATCCCTTAATATGGAGTTATTGTGAGGCTTCACATCCTAGTTATATAATCCTGGTCCCAGTTTCTATGCTTTTACATAGGTCAACTTTAAAATAGGATTTGGTGCTGTGGCAGTACCAAATAAAGAAACTGCCAACCGTGTTTTTTTAGATCAATTAAATATGTATATCAACAACCACATAATATTTATAGTTGATAACAGACTCTTAGTCCAGGCTTTGGTGTCTGACCTATCTGGATATAAATCTAAGCTCTGATACTATAGAGCTGTGTGGCCTTCTGCATATTGTTAATCATCTCTGAGTCCTATTTTTGACATCTGTAAAATGGACACTGGTACAGAAGACCTGGTAAGTGAAATAATAAATATAAATTATCTAGAAGAGTGCCTGAAATTTAGTATGTGTTCTATGAATGTCACTTCTCCATCACAGAAATATACATTTCATTTCATTTTTAATAAAAAGTTATAGTATACTCTTACCAATTGTTCCTGGATCAACATGAATTCCGTTGAAACGGTCACAGAAAACTCCTTCTGAGGCCCTAAGGAGAATCAGAAGCTTTTGCTCTTTTCCTAAGGGATTTTCCAAAGTACCTGTTTACAAAGAAAAGTAATTTAAATTAATTTGAAATTAAAAGAGAGAGGAGGAAATTGTGATGTAATTTAGAGAATGCAAAGTAGATGCTATCATGTAGACTATACACAGAAGAGCCAATTGTCACATGATGAAATGAGAAATGGGGGGAAAATGAGATGCAGTAAACTTCTCTGAGGTAGAGTGGATTGCTGTTCAGCAAATATTCACTCTTCTTTCTCCATTCAGGAAGTGTATACTTCCCTAACTACTAAAATTTAGCCTGTCCTAGTGACTTGTTTTGGCCAATGAAATTTGGGTAGAAGTGATAGTAATACCAATTCTGAGTTGATGCTTTAAAATACTTTGCAAGTTTTCACCAGGTCATTTGCTATTATGTTCCCTGTCATGAAAGGAGAATTCCTTAATGACATCTAGTGCCTGAATGAAGGCAAAGGTAGCAGAGCTGAAGAACACAGAAGCTGCAACTGATTCTAGCGAAAATATTTGTTGTTGTAAGCCAATGAGATTTGGGGAGTATTTGTTACACATAATTACAGCAAAACCTGGCTGATACACTGTCTATGGCTATATCCCCAAATTGCTTTACATGCATCTTAGCATTTAATCCTCACAGCAATCTGGAGAAGTATTATTATTATTTTTTTAAGTTTATTTATTTTGAGAGCGAGCAGAGGAGGGGCAGAAAGGGAGAAAGAGAGTCCCAAGCAGGCTCCATGCTGCCAGTGCAGAGCCCGACATGGGGCTTGATTTCATTAACCATGAGATCCTGACCTGAGTCAAAATGAAGAGTCATGCTTAACTAAGCCACCCAGGTGCCCTAAGTATGATTCTTAGGTCAATTTTAAATATTCATATATAACAAGGCTAAGAGGTTAAAGGACTTGTCCAAATTTATGCAACTAGTAAGTAATAATCTGAATTTAAACAATGGTGAATTTGAACAGTTTCTGCCAAGTGATTATTAAACATGTACTGGGTCTTTCTCTAAACCGAAATTATTCTAGCAGCATATGAAGAAAATCCATTCAGGATATGAAGGTCAGCACGGCTTTTGGCCTTAATCCATCAATGCAAACAGAGGAGTTTGGTCACTTTTGCAGCATACAAATTGGGGACTTTTGCTGGACTAGTCTTAGTATTGACCTAATAAAGGTTATTTACTTCAGAAAATACATCTTAAGATACAGAAAGTATTACAAAGAATTCGTTTTTCAAGAAGAGCCTGGTGAGAAGATAGTTCCCAAACTATATACTGTATCAAACAGGCTGACAAAGAATATCTGTCACCAGATGAGACTTTCCAATTGAGAAATCCCTGAAAACAACCAAAATGAGGCTGCTGATACACTATGAAGTAACTAGTGAACTTAAAATTGCCTGGTTATCATTTTGCTTAAGCCGTTTTTCAGGGGGTGTAAAATCATTCTCCTCCATTGGCATTCCATATATATACCTGGTTAGCCAAAAGGTTCCCATGTGAGTTGTGAGTTTGCAGCTTGCTACATCTTTATGGTCTAGCCTTCACAGCCATTAATCTATGAGGCACTGTTGAAAGTAAGCCTCAGAGAGGTAAGTGAATCTGCCTGGAGTCAGACAGTGGGTCAGTGGGCAAGGATCAGACCCCACAGCCTGTTTTCCCAGTGAATTGCTGGAGTACACTGCTGTTCCAGGTAGGAATGCCAATCCTCAGCTGAGTGACTAATGTATCCTCTCGGCCCAAACAAAGATGTGCTAGAGCAGAAAGAAAGAAAGCAGGGGAGGAGGAGAATGTTAAGAAAACATGTGTGGTGTAGCTCTTATCTGGCAGTTTTAAGTCTGTCCAGTAAGCCGTTTTCCAACTGTGATTTCATTTATTTCACGGAGGGTAGTTTAGATTCTTGGGGGGGGGGGGGGGGGAGGGGGAGGGGGCGGGGAATGGCCCAGCACTAAACAGATACCAGAGAGAAAAAAGTAGGACAGTTTTTGCCCTAGAGAAACGTATGCAGAGTCCCACAAAGAGAGTTCAGCGTTCCTCTAAAATCGGAGATTAAATCAATTATGCAACCCCAAACTGCAGCACATGTGAGCTTTCGCAGAAAGTCTGGGCAAGATTAGTCTCTGCTGTGATATTCTGATATATCTGAAATGACCAGGGTTTGAATTTTTTTGTTGTCGTTGTTACATGGGGTAAGGGGAAGACAGGGGGTAGGGACTGGGTAGAAAGGAGACAAGAATGACCTAAGAGGGGGAAAAAATTATGCCATTTTAACATTAAAATGCAGCACCTCTTGAATTTGTAAAAGCTGTGAATGGGAAGCCCTAAAGGCCAGGCTCCTCTTTTATTCTCTGATCTAGCAATCAAAGACAGGTGAGGGCTCTCACCAGCCTGGGCTTTGTCCCTAAATGACTGGAGCTACCACTGAAAGAAAGCTCTGGAGATAATACAGTTCCTCTCAGGTTTCCTTTTTCAAGCTGCTTCAAGCTGCTCTAAACTGTAGCAAAAAGCATTTGTCAACCTGGATGAATTTAGATACTCATAATAGAGGGGAAATCATTGTCATTGCATTGCAGAGAAGCCAGGTGTTTTTGCATCCACAATTTCATTGAATTCTTCCAACCCTCTGATGGATTATTGCTGAGGAAACTGAGACAAAGACAAAGAGAGGTTAGGTAACTTGTCAGAAATTACACAGCTAGTAAGTGGTGAGCCTGGGCTTAGACTTAATAAGTACCATCCTAGGACATGTGGACATGAGGAACAGGAAAGAAGTAAAGGGAGGTTGCCATTACTTAGTGCGATGGTGGGCAATAGAGGGGAAACAATATGTTCCAGATGCTAAAATCACCTGAGGAGATGGAAGAAAATAAGTTCTGACATACAAAAGATAACTGTTATAACGATTTCAGGAATATGGTACAAATGGATTCCATGAACTTCAAAGGTAAGAAAAAGGGAAAAGAACCTTATATTATTTCATTAACTAAAGTTCTTTGATGGAATCAAGTATAAACCTAGTTTACACTTAAGCCCACTCTCTCAACATGACTCTCCACACCTTGTAACTAAGCCAACACACACTGAATTACTTACTATTCCCTCTATGCTCTCTCCTCTGTGCACATGAGAGTCCCCAGGCTTTAATATCTACACTGTTGTCTTAACTCCTGGACATCCCTCAAAACATGGCTCCAGTGTAGTTTATGTCTAACAGCCTTCTAGGATTTCGAATTAGATGCTCTCTTCTGTGAATAAAGATGTCCACACTCCTTGCTGTCCCCCGCCCCCCCACAAAGAGCTTGTCCTGACAAAATAGTATGGAATATGGACAAAGGTGATTTCCCGAAGTTCTTTACTGCAGTGTTACCTATTTAAAATAACAAACAATTGAAAACACTTTGAAGTAATAAATGATTGGAAACCACTGTCCATTTAGATCCCCTTCCTTTTCCCCAATTTCCATGACATGCTCAAAAGCTGAGTCATTTAAGTCTTTAACACACCAAAACCCAGCTCTGATGCCACCTTTTTTGGGATCCTTCCTTGTCAGCTAAGATTTGGTCAAGCGGCCCCTTCTATGGCTTATGTCACTACATCTAAACTGTGCTGTAAGTCCCTTCTACCTGATGGCCTCCTACTCTCTATAGTGGGCTAATCAAAAGAAAAGACTGTGTACTGCCAGTAGAGTTCATTTATGTTTTATCAGAAATGAAATGAAATGAAAAATTAGGTAATTTTAACCAATCTTTTTTCAGTAAAGAGAAATAAAGAGGAATACTCCAGAGTAAAAAAGACCCATTTCACCAATGTTGGAATAATCTTAAGCATCTATGTGCCTGGCATCAAAGCTGCAGAATAAAGCAAAAATTGACAGAATTACAAGGAAAATAGATATACCTATAATAACAGTGGAAAATTAACATAACCATGAAGAGAATGAACAAAAAGCAGTAAGGATATAGCAGTTTTGAATAATACTATTGGCAAATCTGACATAAGAGTCCTGGATGGAAAATTAGACGGAAAAGAATATATATCATTTTCAGACATGCACAACAGTCACAAATAATGATCATATGGTGACCCTAAAGCAAGTTTAACAAATTTAAAAGGATTGGAATCATAGATGCTTGCTGACCACAGTTCAATCAAACTGTGCGATTTATACAGGGAAAGGTCTATAAAATGAACTATATTGAAATAAAGATTTCCCAATTATCTAGAGATATCATTAAGAGAGTGAAAAAGCAAGCCACAGAGTAGGCAAAGACATTTGCAATACATATAACCAACAAAAGGTACATTGTAGAATATATAAGTGTCTCCAATAAATCAATACAAAACAGAGAATTCATTATTTTAAAAGATGGCAAGAGAACATCTACTTCACAAAACGATATCAAATAAACAATAAAAAGTTTTAAAGTGTTAATCACATTAGAGATGAGAGAAATGAAAATTAAACAATAATTAGATCTTACTACATACCTGCTGGAATGGAATTAGGTTTAATTTAGCTGTGTATTTTTTATTTTATAAACTTTTCTATATATGCATATTTCATAAAAATTCAAATTTTATTAACTGATTATTATGTTTTAGGGACACTGATAAATAAGTATTTATTAATCAAAAGAACAGAAACTGGCCAAAATTATATGTTTTACTGCTTTTACATGACATTAATATTTTATAGCTCTATTGAGATATAATTGACATACATGAAAATGCATATATTTAATGTATACTGACTAAAATTTTAGATAAAACTTTTTTCAAGTCCTTTTCATTGAATCCAAAGAAACAAACGGTATTTCTACATAATTTGTATTTCTGTCCAAGTAAACCTTGAAATTCCATGAGATATCATGATTTATTGCACATGAAAGGTTAGGAAATTATCCCCCAAAATTAATTTTGCACATTTCTTCTGTCCTCTGAAGTCAGTTATATGAGCTTCTAACTGGAACACTGCTATTTTTCTAGAGCCTTGCTATGTCTATTTTCTTCAGAGCAGGGCCTCCAGAACATTTTTATGATCAGAACCAAACTAGCAAATAAACAAACTAAACCAATTAAATTGTGAAGCAGATTTTATTATGAATTAAATTTTAATTCCTAGTATACATTTGACCCACCTATCCCTAAAACATTCCTCCCCTACAATCAAAACTAGGTGAAAAGGGGCTTGCAGTCCAATGAAATAATGATTGGTTATAAGAGTAACAAGTAGGCACAAGTGATAATCTCTAATCCCTTGGAGAGTGATTGTATTCCAGCTGACAGGTTGTTATTGATGAGGCCTGTCATTTTGTCCAACAATTGATAGAATATTAAAATAAAAGTTAAGGGTGCCTGGGATGTTCAGTCGGTTAAGTCTATGAGACTCTTAGTTTTGGCTCAGGTCAAGATCTCATGGTTCTTGGGATTGAGCCCTACATCAGGCTCTGCACTGAAAGCACGGAGCCTGCTTAGGATTCTCTCTCTCCCTCTTTCTCTGCCCCTGCCCCACTCTTTTTTTTTTTAATTTTTTTTTAACTTTTATTTATTTTTGAGACAGAGAGAGACAGAGCATGAACTGGGGAGGAGCAGAGAGAGAGGGAGACACAGAATCTATAACAGGCTCCAGGCTCTGAGCTGTCAGCACAGAGCCTGACACAGGGCTCGAACTCACGGACCATGAGATCATGACCTGAGCCAAAGTCGGACGCCCAACCGACCAAGCCACCCAGGCGCCCCATGCCCCTGCCCCACTCTTGTTCTCTCTCTCTCCAAACAAATAAACTTAAAAAATAAATAAATAAAAGTTAATACATAATATATTCACTCACATACTTGTAAAATGTATAAAAATCCTTAAAACTTTATAAACAAAGGTGAGCTAATTCACTTCTATAAGCCTTGGTTTCTGCAACTTTAAAATAAACATAATAATAGCATAACTTTATTGGGAGTTAAATGATGTGCTGCATGTTAGTAATACATGGCACAGTGTCTACATATAAAATGTTTTAAATGCTTTTAAAAATTTTGGCTCTTAGTAGTAATAATGTGGGAAATAGTAGCAGTAACAATGAAGAAATGCTACATTTTATAATTAACATTTAAATTTACAAATTAAGAAGAAAGGTGAGCCCTTCCCAACCAGTAATGTTCTCTTTCTAAAGTGCTAGAAACTAGACATTTCAATAGCAAAAATAATAGGCGAATACTTATTTGAATGTCCAGCCCACAGAACTGCAGGAAATACAATTAAATTTATCTCCAACTCAAACACTCTTAAAATAGTTTTCTAAACAAGGAAACAAATTATTTATTCAGTCATTTATTCACCTATTTGCTTAAAATAATTTAGTTTTTCCATGCAAAAATAATTAAATAATACTTAATAGTTATTTTATTTATTATATAATTCACTAATTATTTGAAAATAATTTCTAAAGGAATTTTACTGTTATTGTGATGGAAGTTCAAGAGTCCAAAATATAGTTTCAGAAACACTGATTTAGAAAATATTAAAATATTAAAGACATTACTGTAAATGTGTTTCATAGAAACTGATACCCCCAAAAATAGAAGAATCATTTCTTGTATCAATGTTTTGCTTATATATATATATATATATATATATATATATACACACACACACACACGCACACATATATATATACTTATTATTATATATAGTGTGATGTTTATCTATCAGAGAACTAGTATCCATCTAAAGATAAAAGAGATATTTCTTTGTTTAAATTCATTTTGAAATATGTATTATTTACCATTGGCTGCCACTCTTCTTCAAGACTCAAAGAAATGAAGTTTAGTGTTTCCTGAACTTGTAAAAAACAAAGCTTGTATGCTTTTGTCCTTATAGTTAAATAAATACAATATTTAAAAGTAACATCCCATTTGTGTCACTTTTTAATTTTATTGCATAACTAGTAATTTCATTAGCAAACTGTCAGTGTAAACAAAAACTGATTTCTTCACTCATGATCCATTTTAGCCAATTTATAAATGATCTCTTTTGCAGATATTTATGTATACCTATGGTAATATTTACACATTAAATGTGTGGTTTATTTGTATTTTCTAAGCATAAACTTGAAAGAAGATATATATATATATTTTTTTAATTTAATATATTATTTTTAAACATCACTACAAGATTCCCTAGTTACTGGATGAGTCTAACTACTGGGTATTGTGGCTTTAGGCTAGAGGATATGTTTTAATCTACACTTTTCTCTGGTTTGTCTCCTTTTTATTACTTAATCATCCAATGAGCCTTACAGAACTGTCAGTTTGGAAGGCAATAAACTGTGTATGGATTTTTCTTCTTTAGGATTGAGAAAGTCCCAATCATAGAAGCAATGAAAGAAACTTCCATAGACCCAGTACTTCATTTCCTGACAATCAAAGTCATGTGCTAATGATGACCTTAGGCACCTGGCTACAAATGTGAGACAAGGCTGACAAATACCCATCACTAACTCTGTAAAACAATATGTGACAAGTTTTAAGATAAAAACCCAGTTCTAAGCATAATTACTGAGCAACTAGGCAGCATGTCATGTGACCTTGTTGTGACAGGCCATGGAAACAATGAACTGCCATGTCCTCAGGGAAATTGATGTGTGGGGCATGTCTTTGCTTACCTAGGGATCAAGGAGGGTTCTATTAACTTTTAAAGACACTAATTATTACTAGTAATCCCTCTCTGAAATTCACCTACAAACCATCAGAAGAGAGTTTTCCATTTGCAATTTTATTTTATTTTTTGTTTATTAATTTTGATAGAGAGGGAGGGGGAGCACATGAGCAGGGGTAGGGCAGAGACAGAGGGAGAGAGAGAATCCCAAGCATGCTCTGAGTTCTGCACTGAGTCAGATGTGGGGCTCAATCTCATTACCATGAGATTATGGCCTGAGCCAAAATCAAGAGTTGAACACTTAAATGACTGAACTACCCAGGTGCTCCTCCATTTGCAATTTTAAAACTATGAGCTTAAAACACTCTATTGAGCTGAACATTTGGATGAATAACATGTTAATGTCATTGGTATCTAAGACAAAGAACACATTTCAAAGCATAGGAATGATGTCCTCTCTCAGAAGATACCAGTGTAAAAGATGAGTTCAGACATCTACTCATGGACAATGAAATGCAAACATTTCAAGCAATCAACAAACCAATGTTTATGAAACAGGCTTTGAGTTGGGCATTTTTATGAGTTTTTCTCTCCTAGACAGACTAAAAATTGAAAATAGTTCAGATTTGTAGAATATCACCCATTTTTCATTGTTTTGTCATTATTTAATTCCTTTCATACAGAGGGGAAAAGCATTGTAGTCATTTACGCATTAATACTATAATTCCTTCCTCACAGATGTAGACATTTAAATCTAAGCTAAGGAGACTGAACATGTTACAAGAAAAAGGCATTGAGCTGAAAGACAGACTTAGCTATATCCATTCATTTATATATACACTAATCAATCACACAGTACACTATCTCAACTCTACTATGTACTAGGCACTAGGGTCACAAAATGTCTAGTCTATCATAATAGGGAAGGTGAAACATACCACCTTGTAACAATAAGATGAATGCAATAATGACAATACGAATTAATAGAATAGACCAGAACAAAAGGCACACTGAAAGCTACTAAATGGAGTCAGGAGGTGCTCACAGTAAAATAGTCCTTGGGCACTGCCTTCAGTTGAAGGATGAGTATTTAAGGTAACTAAAATAGCCTCTAATCCTGGTCCCGGTCTTTATCAGCTAGGAGATGGGAGAACAAATCAGTTATCACACAGGAGCTCAGTTTCCTTATCCATGCAATGAAACAGAGGATTCACACAATCATTTAGGTCTGTGATATTACTGTTCTAAATCTACTATTAGAGAATACTCCAAAAGTTGTAGAATGAGTTGCTTAATTAGAAATATAATCCAGCTCTCTAGAATTGCCATGAGGATCCTAAACTAATTTCTCTCTTGTTAATATTATACTTATGAGATTATGAAAAGGTAACCATTTTCAGCATAATTTGGCCTCAATTGTATCTTTAAGACTTTAGAAAGCAACCGGGACTTTGCTTCATTTCGTTAAACAGGAACCTTATCTGTCTTCCTTACTGCTGAGTACTCAAGTCTCAGAAAGAATATTTACCACTGAGCAGGCCATCAATGAAGTAGAAAGAAATGGAAGGAAGCAAGAGGAAAGGGACAGAGACAGGGACAAATCTATATGTAAAACTTGGGAAAATCATATCAGAGGAATTATTTTCTCCTTAATATTTACTAATTTGCCACAAAATATCATCCAGAAGAAAGTTATTCATGAAAGCACATACAGGTTTAATGACATCACTCTTATATGGATTACTGTTCATTTTTAAACATGACATTTAATATGTTCACTTATACTTAAGATTACATTAATGCCAAAAAATGAAGTTGTTAAAGAAATGGTATTCAATGTATTAAAAGTTATTGTCCCTAAAATAATGTGTTAATTTTTTCTTTGTTCCACATACAAAATAACGTTGTGTCAAACCTATATTGAACAGTCATTATAAGACAAAATTTTTAAAAAAGCCAAAATAAGATGGCCAGTTTCCTTTCCAACTTTCTTTGCTCTCTGCTAATTTCATACTAATGACGACTCCTTTTTTCTTATAAATTCCCTTCTTTGTTTCAATATATTATTTTCTTGTCATTTCATTTTCCTTCTCCCTGCATTGCTGTTTCTTTTCCATCCTCCTTCCTGAGCTCAGTTTCTTCTATCCGCCCTTTCTTTAACACCATTGGTACTCCCCCAAATTGTAGCCACTTACATACACTGAAATCTAATCTTGAGGTGTATGAGTCCACCTATTCAACAAAAAACTGTGAGGGCTTTCTATGTGTCTGACACTATTACAAGCACTTTAATAAATACTCAATTAATTCTCATACAACTCCATGAAATAAGAACTGTTATTATTCCCATTGTGAAGGGAAGGAAACTGAGGCAGAGAAAGATCCTGTAACTTACCCACAGTTGTTCAACTAACAAGTGGTAGAAAGGTGATTCTAACCTCATACTACCATTGACGCAGATCTCCCAACCTGAAATGTGGCATGGGTTCTAAAAAACTCACCTGACATCAAAATTGCTACTAGGTTCTAGTGACTTTTTTACACTCAGTATTTCTATAATTAATTATTCTTTTTTATTTCCAGTGCCCTAGTTGATTCCTTTACAAGGTCTCTCCTGAAACATCTTACTATCTTCTCACATTTTACTGTGACCCTTCCAATATACTGCCTCATTCCCACCTTCCACTGCCAGGGGTGATCTTTCTAAGACCAAATCCAATTATGTCACTTCCTTACCTAAAACTATTCAGGGACTACCCTCCTCACAGCCTTCATGATAAAATCCAAACTCCTTAATATAATGTATAAGGCCAAAAAGCTTCACTGGCTACCACCATTCTATAAAACCTACAATGCAGACATACATATTCCCTATACTTTCCTGAAGGTATAATTCATTTCCACAAAGATGTGCCTTTTGAGATCTCTTCCTTGATCTTTAAGCCCCTCCAGGTTGGAAGATGGGACTCTTCCAATTATGTTTTTACTTGTCTGTCTCCACTATGATATGGAGACATTTCTTGCAAGCTAGGGCTCATGACTGATATTTCTGTACATCCAACTTCTCCCATAGTACTTGGCAAACAATAGGCAATGAGCAAACACATGACAAATTAAAGAATGGACACAAAAATGAAATACTTTAAGCTTATCTCAAGTGTTGTATCAGATTAATGAGATAATCACTACACAAAGAATGAAACTGAGTTTGGCATTTGTGATGCAACTATAACCCTCTAAGCAAGGCTTTGATATTAAACTTTCCTTCTAATTCTATAGCATTCTATCTTTCTACTCTACTAAAAGTCAGTTGATACCTTCTGCCAGCACTAGTTGACTTAAAAGGACCACCAAGAAATATAATTCCACAATGTTAGGACTTGGATCAAATGGCATCAGACAGCAGACATACTTTGGCAGTGCTCTGTGCCAATGTCCACATCTATTAAGTTTGTTTACTAACCAGTCTTATTATCTATTTCATGTTGGGATTTCTTTAGGGTGTGGTAGAATTAGACAGATGGGTTGAAAGTCTTCCTTCAGGCATAATACATATAAAATTGGGCAGATGGGTTCTAGTAATCAACCTTTAGGCCTGCAACACATGGACAAAGCAGGAAGAAAAATAATACACCACTGCCTACTAATAGGTAAAAATATAGTGGGGAATAGACAAATTTTAAAATAAAATTTGAAATGTATAAATCAAAACTGGAAAGTTTCCATGTTACTTCCCTTCAAAAGTATAAATTTTCAGGTAACAAGCTTTTATTATAGTAGTAATTGAACTGAGAAACCTAAAAATAATTTACAAAAAAAAAAGACCAATCTTAGCAATAGCTGTCCAACTGAAATACATTTTCTAGTCAGAAGAACAAGGCTCAGTTTTATTAAGTATTTCTATCTGTGAGCTGGATGAAGATTTTATAAAACATTAAATAAATGAGCAAACAAGCTTAATCTGAGAGAAAAAGATCAGAATTTAAAAGGATTTCCCCATTGTGGAAAAATGGATTGAAATGATAAAAAGGTAAGTTAAAAAGTGTTACATTTAGATCCCCCTAGAACTGAAGGGAAAACAAAATAATCCTTACACAAGTGTACAATGTAGAGATATGTATTAGAGGCAGGACACAAAAGAGTAGGAATTTGGGGGGCCTGGGTGGCTCAGTTGGTTGAGCTTCCAACTCTTGATTTCAGCTCAGGTCATGATCCCAGGGTTGTGGGATCAAGCACCGTGCTGGGCTCTATGCTGCACATGGAGCCTGCTTGATATTCTCTCTCCCCATCTTTCTTTGCCCTTCCCCTGCTTGTGCACATTCTTGCTCAAATAAATAAATAAATAAATAAATAAATAAATAAATAGTAAGAATTACAGTTTACAATATAGTTGGCAGGACCAACTGCATAAAGGGCTGGACAGAGAAGGTAGTTCAATGTTTGGAAATATTAATAAAAAGATGGTATCTATTATGGTAGCTAGAAGCTAATTGTGCTGGAGAGCTTCTGTTGATGCCTCCATTTTCAAAGTCTGCCTTTCTTTCCTCTGCTCAGTGCCCCCAGGATACTGTTGACCTGCAGGTACTACATTGAGCTCTCCTTTACTCTGAGCTCCGGTTGGCTTTAGTCAAATGAAGCACAAGCAGGAGGTGAGGAAACAAAGAAAGTGAGATCAAGGTTTTTTTTATATCTATTAGCTGTTCCTTGTACTGAGTTATTTAGTCCCAGACACAAAAGGTCATGGTACTTTCTGCCAGTTATCTCCATACATCCTCTGCCATCTCTAATTCCAGCAAGGACTTCTTTTTCTCACTCCTTTAGGGCAAAGGGTAGTAAGGATGCTCTGCTGTTACTAGCCATGGGGAATTCCCCATGCCATTTGGATTTTTGTGACTCTCTCCTTCATTAACATTTCCTCAAATAAGTCCAATTCAGTATGACATCTATTTTCTGCGAGCACCCTGACAGATAAACTGAAACATCAAATACTTATTACATGCCAAGCACATAGAAGAAACTGTTATGTTTAATGGTTTTAACATTCCTCCAAGGAAGTTTCCATTTTGCCATGTACTTTACTGCTGAATAAATGGATGTGTCCAGAGGGTAATTTGCTTAAGGTCAAACAGCAAGTAGGTAACCAACATGGATTTGATCCCAAGCCATTTGACTTAGAGCCCATGCTGGTCACTGCTATACTCATTTGACTCTGTCAGGGTCCACCCAGGAAAAATTCTTTCCCTCTGGCTTCATACTCTCATAGGAATTGAACAAAGTAGTGTTTAAAGGCAATGTCAGGGAGTGGGGGATCTCATAACTCTGAGATATGTGAACAGAGTACAAATTTGTAAAATCTTTCTGAAAAGCAGTTTGACAACATGTATCGAGGACTTTAAAACATAGACTAATCTGAACGAGAAGAACTCCAAAGACAGCCATAAAACAAGTAACAAAATGACAATAAGTTAATACCTATCAATAATTATTGTGAATACAAATGGACACTCCAATCATACAGTCTGGTCAAAAGACATGGAGTGACAGATGGATAAAAGGCAAGACCCATGTATATGCTACCTACAAAAGACTCATTTCAGACTTAAAGATACATGCAGATTCAAAGGGACAGAAAAACATTTATTATGCAAATGGAGGTGAAAAAAAAGCCAGAGTAGTAATATTTATATCCGACAAAATAGCTTTAAAACAAAGACTATACCAAGAGACAAAGGACACTACATAATCATAGAGGGAATAATCCAACAAGATATAACAATTGTAAATATTTATGCACCCAGCATGAGAGCAACCAAATACATAAAGCACCCATTAACAAATATAAAAGAAGTAACCAGTAATAATACAATAATCGTAAGGGACTTTAACACACCATTTCCATCAATGGATTGATCACCCAAACAGAAAATCAGCAAGGAAACGGTGGATTTGAATGACACATTAAACCAAATGGATCTAATAGATATATTTAGAACATTCCATCCTAAATCAACATAATATACACATTCTTTTTAAGTGCACATGGAATATTCTCCAGAACATATCACATGTTAGGCCACAAATCAAGTTTCAACAAATTCAAAATGATTGAAGTCATACCATGCATCTTTTCCAAACACAATGCAATGAAACTAGAAATCTACCACAGGAAAAAAAATGTGGAAAAAGCACAAATACATGAATATTAAATAACATTCTACTAAACAATGAGTGGGCAAATCAAGAAATTAAAAAGAAAATCAAATAATATATGGAGACAAATGAAAATGAAAACACAATGGTCCAAATATTTGGGATGCAACAAATGCTATTCTAAGAGGAAAGTTTATAGCAATACAGGCCTACCTCAAGAAATAAGAATCTCAAATAAACAACCTAAACTTATATCTAAAAGGAACTTAAAAGAAGAACAAATAAAACCCCATATTAGTAGAAGACAAGAAATTATAAAGATTAGAGCAGAAATAAACTAAAATGAAACTAAACAAAAGAACAAATCAATGAAAATAGAAACTGATTTTTTTAAAAGATCAGCAAAATTGATAAACCTTTAACCACACTCCTCAAAACAAAAGAGAGAAAACACAAATAAATGAAATAAGAAATGAAAGAGGAGAAATAACAACCATATCACAGATACACAAAGTATAATAAGAGATTATGAAACATGATATGCCAACAAATTGGACACACTAGAAAAAATGTATCCATTTCTAGAAATGTATAACCTCCCAAAAACAAATTAGAAAGAAATAGAAAATTTAAACAGATCAATTACCAGGAATGAAATTGAATCAATTATCAAAAAAATTCTAACAAAAAAAAGTTCAGAAGCAGATGGTTTCACAGGTAAATTCCAGCAAACATGTAAAAAAGAGTTAATACCTCTTCTCAAACAATTCCAAAAATAAAAAAAATAGAATAGAAAAGCTTCCAAATTCATTCTATGAGGACAGCAGTACCCTGATACCAAGTATGACAGAAAAAGAGAACGATAGGCCACCATCTCTGATGAACACAGATGTAACAATCCTCAACAAAAGATTAGCAAACTAAATCCAACAATACGTTAAAAAATATCATTAACCATAATCAAGGGGGATTTATTCCTGGGATACAAGAATGGCTCAATATTCACAAACCAATCATTATGATACATCATATCAACAAGGGAATGGATAAACATCATATGATCATTTCAATAGATGCAAAAAAAGCATCTGACAAAGCATAACATCCATTCATGATAAAAAACCATCAACAAAGTAGGTTTAGAGGGAACATATGTCAAGATAATACAGGTCCTATATGAAAAAAACTACAAGTAGTATCATATTCAATGGTAAATACTGAGAGCTTTCCCCTATGGTCAGGAACAATACAGGGATGTCTACTCTCACCACTTTTGTTAAACACAGTACTAAAAGTCCTAGCCACAGCAATGAGACAACAAAGAGAAAGAAAAAGGCAGCCAAATTGGTAGGGAAGAAGTAAAACTTTTACTATTTGCATATGTCTTCATACTATATATAGAAAACCCTAATGACTCTACCAAAAAACTACTAGAGCTGATAAATAATTTCAGTAACATCAAAGGATACAAAATCAATATACAGAAATCCATTGTATGTCTATACACTAATAATGAAGTAAGAGAAAGAGAGATTAAGAAAACAATCCCATTGAGGCGCCTGGGTGGTTTAGTCAGTTGACTTCCTCTCAGGTCATGATCTTGCATTTTGGGAGTTAGAGCCCTGCTGTCAGTGCAGAGCCTGCTTCGGATCTTCCATTCCCCTCTCTCTTTGCACTTCCCCCCTGCTCATGCTCTCTCTCTCTCTCAAAACTAAATAAACATTTTTAAAAAAGGAGAAAGAAAACAATCCTCTTTACATTTGCATCAAAAATAATAAAATATCTAAGAATAAACTTAATTAAGGAAGTGAAAGACCTGTAGTCTGAAAACTATAAAATACTGATGAAAGAAAGTGAAGACAACACAAACAAGTGGAAAGATATTCCATGCTCATGGAATGGGAAAACAAATATTCTTGAAAGGTCCATTTAACCCAAAGCAATCTATACATTTAATTCAATCCTTATCAAAAATACCAATAGCATTTTTCATAGAACTAGAACAAATAATCTTAAACTTTGTATGGAACCACAAAAGACCCTGAATAGCCAAAGTAATCTTCAAAAAGAACAAAACGGGAGGTATCACAATCCCACATTTCAAGTTACACTATAAAACTGTAGTGATCAAAACGGTATGGTACTAGCACAAAAAGAGACACACAGATCAGTGGAGCAGAATAGAGAACCCAGAAATAAACCCACAATTATATGGTCAATTTATCTTTGACAAAGAAGGCAAGATTATGCAATGGGAAAAAGAAAATCTCTTCAACAAATGGTGTTGGGAAAATGAGACAACTCCATGCAAAAGAATGAAACTAGACCACTTTTTTATACTATACACAAAAATAAACTCAACATGGATTAAGGACCTAAACGTGAGACCTGAAACCATAAAAATCCTAAAATAGAGCACAGTAATTTCTCTGACATTGGCTACAGCAACATTTTTCTAGATATGTCTCCTGTGGCAAGAGAAACAAAAGCTAAGAGAAACAAAACTAAACTACTGGGACTACACCAAAATAAAAAGCTTCTGGGCCACAAAGGAAACAATCACTCAAACTAAAAGCCAACTAAATGGGAGGAATTATTTGCCAATGACATATCTGATAAAGAGTTAGTATCCAAAATCTATAAAGAACTTATAAAACTCAATTCCCCCCAAAATGAATAATCCAATTAGCAAATGGACAGAAGACACGAATAGATACTCTTCCAAAAAAGACCAACAGATTCTTAATTATAGAGAACAAACTGATAGCTCCCAGAGCACAGGTGGGTGGGGAGATGGGAAAATAAGTGAAGGGGATTAACACATATCATGATGATCACTGAGTAGTATATAGAGTTGTTGAATAACAAAAATCACTGTATCATACACCTGAAATTAATATAACACTGTATGTTAAGTATACTGGAATTAAAATTTTTAAAAATGTTTCGGAACTAGAAAAAGTAATTGTTGCACATCACTGTGCATGTAGCAAATGCTCCTGAGTTTAACTTGAGTAAAGTTATGTGAATTTTACCACAATTCAAATAAAAACATGCACTTATCCTTAGGCCCATTAATTCTACTTACAAATGTCTATCCTAAGGAAATAATCAGAGATATGAATAATGATTTGAATTCTAAATTGTTCATTGCATAGTAAGGTACTTGGACAAAAAGAAATCTGAATAACCTTGATATTAACAATAGGAAAATGGTTAACTAAATTATTATACATGCATGTATACATACTCACATAGATATGGAATATTAACATTATTAAAACCATGTCCTGGAAAAAGAATGTGCTGAGGAAATTCTCACATTGTTAACACAGAATCCAAAAGATTATCATATTGTATACTCTATGTTTTAAAGCGTGTATGTGTATGTGTGTATATGCATGTGCCAGAAAAAAAATGATTTAAAGACAAGACTACAAAATATAACTGTGGTTTTCTTTACATTTGGGAATATGAATGATTACTTCATATCTGTTATGTAACTTCTATTTGCTTTTCTCCATTTTCCAGTTTTGTATTGGAAAAATAAAAATTATTTTAAAGTATCAATAACTATGATTAAAAAGATATCACAATAATATAACTATGTAATCATAATAATAACAATGATTACAATAACTATGATTTAACTGTGGTTAAAATATTAGGAACTGCAAAATCTAAAAAAGAGAATATTCAAGAAAATGTGAATGAAGGACTATCAAGGGAAGGGAATTTGAAACTCATCCTGTACAGATCAGATCAAAGAACCTGAACCAACAGATATTAGAGAAAGACAGACTGACTTAATAGAAGGACAGGAATTTAAATAGAATTTAAAAATGAGAACAGGTTATCTTAAAATGTTTTGATTTTTCTGTCGTTGGAAGTATTTGAGAAATGGCTTGACCATAATTTTTGAGGAATCTTCACAGTGATTTAAACTCTAGACAGGTGGTTAGACCTAGAAATCTCTTTCACCAGAGATTCTAACATTTGGATGCTACCTAATAGAAATATCTAAGTATTTCCATTCCTCACCATCAGTAACTTACTTCTTTGGGGTAAGGTATTACTGTTCCTGGGAATTCTCTTTTAACTCCTTTGGGGGTGGGGGTGGGAGGGGCAAAGCAGATTGCCTTACTGAGTTCAAAAGTAGTTCCTTTGGGGTCAGAGTACATGTTTTTTTTTTTTTTTCTATCATTGTATACTTAATTCTTACAACAGTTCCAAGTATACAGTTCACCTATATGAACTCAGACTTTTTATTTGCATAAGCCAATGCACCAGACCTGACTAATACACTAACCTCCAGATCTACACCAACCGCTTGTCCCTTGGCCTCAGCAACATGCTTCATTTCTTACCCAGGGTAGCCCCATCTCCTGGCATCTACTGAGCCTCTGGCCCCTCCACTAGATTCCCAGAGAGCCATGAAACATAACAAAGAAAGACCAAGTTCATGGGTTTGGGGTGAACAAAGTGAACTTCCACCCTTCTCCCCAGCTGCTCCCCTTATTGTCCCAGGATGTGGTGACTCTATAAGGCTTCTCTCAAGGCACCTCACATAGCCAAGCAAATAGCCCTGTTTCCTTAAGCAGCTGTGACCATCTTGTGCTTGCTTTCCCTCTTTTTTCTTTCACTTCCCTTTTGTCACTTCACTGTGATTATTTGCCCCAGTAAAGCATTAGCACATATTTTGCTTTAAGGTCTGTATTCCCAAGGATCCACACTAAGATAACAATTGAAATTTTACTGTGAGTTAGTTAACCAAAAAATAAATCCTTCTGAAAGCATGAGCCACAGGTAAACTCTCATACAAAGGACCAAAGGGAAGAATTGATCTGTGGCCTGGAGAAGGACAAGAGGCCTGCCATGTGCAGCAGCTGGAGGTCCCTAGGGCCAGAAACATGGCCTGATGACAGTGGGTGGACATCCAAGAATGACCGACCAATCAGTCACTTCTGTCTGTGTTGTCTAAAGCTTGCAGAGGAAAAGTTTTACTAGTAAACTTGCCCCTTGCCTTAGCCTCCCCAAACTCTATTAAGCAACCTGCTAGATGATACCATCATTTCCCAAGGCCCTTCTCACAGAGTTTAATTCCCATTATGCTCCCAATCCTTGTGCCCTCTACTCACCAACTTTCAGCTCCCCGCCTACAATGACCATGCATGCCACACTCAGAACATTGCTTCTGTCCACAGGGAATTCTAAAGTCCCCATCACATAGAGGCCTTTGAGGAATGGAAGATTCATATCCACAAGGACAGTCCTGTCTGAGGAAGAAAAAGAAATTGCTCAGACGCATAAGCAATACAAGAATTGCCTTCTCTCCTCTAGTGATTTACCCTGAGATTCTCTAGGCAATTTAGGAGCTGCTTATGTTGCTACCAATGCCAGGCCGGGTGCAGCAACTAGAACAAGTAGTTTTCAAAGGACTAGGCCTTAATAAAGAGACAGGAGTTTAAAAAAATGCATGATTAATAAATCCTTCCATTGGCTAAAAAAACAAGTGTTATGGCCAAAAGGCAGTGTTTATGCCTCAAACAGCTCCCCAGGCCTACTTTAGTGCACATGTATAGGAAAGTTCCCTATCCTTTGGCCCTTCCCTTCACTTTGACTGTAATTTCAGGGAGGCAGAGAAGCAGAGATATGACCTTGGCTTCTGAAGTCAGATGATTTGGATGTGAATCCCAGAACTGCTACTTATTAACTGTATGAACCAACACATTTACCTTTCTGTGCCTCAGTTATCTAATCTGTGAAATGGGAATAATAAAAATGCCTGCTTCATTCACAGGGTTCTTGTGAGGGTGAAATGAGTTCACAAATCTAAAGTGCTTATACAGTACTAGTAAGTAATTCTCAATCTCCTAATTCCTACCATGTAAAGCAAAGGTCTAGTGTGTGCTCAAGAAATGCTGGATATTTTCATTACTGGTACTGTTGTCAATTAACCTGGCATGCTTGTAGAGCTCCTCTGACAACACAAAACCATTGTTCTTCATCGCCCATTTCATAAAGTTTCCATACAACTTCATAAAAAAAAGAATCAAAGATTTTTGTCTGAAAGTAATAATAAGGCAATACATGAATAAAAATTCTTATTTAAAACAGAAAATATTTTGTGTATGCCAAAGTATTAAGTGTTACTTTCTGAGGCTTAGTAGTAATTCAACACAAATTAAAGATCTCAAATAAATGTTTCTGCTTAAATTTCAAGTACCATAATCAGTGACACATGTAAAGGTTTTAAGGAATTTTGCTAACATAATTTCATGTCTCATTCCAGGAAACAATGTACCCTGCTGTTCTAAAGGACCTGCCCTCCACCAAAGTAATTTCTCATAGGGTGTCTTTTCTAGTCCCTACTTCGCTAGTTATAAGACTGCCACACCTTCCTGTGTCAGAGACTCTAGGGTTGTAAGCCAAACAATTTCTCTTTTCCTACGGGGTTCACAGCTAGACTATCTTTTCTAGCCTCCTCTGCATATGGTGAAGCCCATATGACTGAGCTATAGTCAATAAAATATAGGAAGGATTGAAATGTGACCTCTCCAGGCCTGGTTCATAAACTCTCCAGTAGGCACTTTCTCCTTTCCCTTGTCTCTTGGTCGGACAGTAGAACAATGGTTCTCAAGGTATGGCTGTGGTCCAACAGCCACCACCTACTCACCCATTCAAAATCAACCCAAGTTTTAGCTCTGCTAGTAAGATATTCCCAGTCTCCTCACTGGATCCACCGCTCCTGCCATGGAAATCTGTCTCTGGTTTGCTATCCCATGATACCCTATACATTCTAATATCAGAACACTAAAACATACTATAATTACATCCATAATTAGTGTGTGTAAGGAGATGATTGTCACTGGGCTGGTCCTTAGTGTAATTATGCCTTTCTCACCCACTGTAACTTTCTTATGGGAATCCATTTTTAACAACCCTTGTGCTTATTGTGAATTCAGAGATAAAGTTGTTGGGTGGCTCAGTCAATTAAGCATCAGACTTTTGATTTTGGCTCAGGTCATGATCTCATGGTCTTGAACTCAAGCCGCATGTCGGGCTCTACATCAAGTGTGGAGCCTGCTTAAGATTCTTTCTCCCTCTCCTTTTACCCCTCCCCTGCCTGTGCTTTCTCTCTCAAATAAATAAATAAATAAATAAATAAATAAATAAATAAATAAATAACAAAAAAAAGATACAGTTGCTAAATAAAGATTTCCCAGATCTGCGGAGTTTAGGTCCCTACACAACTTAAACTCAAGAGTACATTGGTAACAGATACAAATGAACCATCAGGCTAAGACGAAAATAAATAAATATTCCAATTTCATCTCTGGTGCTTTAAAAACATTCAAACAGGGGCACCTGGGTGGCTCAATCGGTTAAGCGTCCGACTTCGGCTTAGGTCATGATCTCACAGTCTGTGAGTTCGAGCCCCGCGTCGGGCTCTGTGCTGACAGCTCAGAGCCTGGAGCCTGTTTCAGATTCTGTGTCTCCCTCTCTCTCTGCCCCTCCCCTATTCATGCTCTGTCTCTCTCTGTCTCAAAAATAAATAAACGTTAAAAAAAAATTTTTTTTTAAACATTCAAACAAAAGAGTGAATTATCCAGAGAACGTTCTAGGTTTAACACACATTTTGGAAGTTCATGAGTTTAATATGACTTCAAAATTAAGATGCAAATTATTTCACGCAAGCACCTTTAAAAATTAAAAAAGTTCTATGCCAATAATCCCTATCTATTCCAACCTATGGCCCAAACTACCAACAGTTGTCTGCCAAGCCTGATTTTAAAAATGATTAAATTGCTTCAATAAATGTTTTATCTCATCTACAGAGTACTCACACGCACAAAAGCATGATATTAGACTTCGTTTTAACATACTTATCAGTTAAAATAGGACAATTTCCGTCCTTTTGGTCTTTATCACATACTCCTCTTAGAAGAAATTTCTCCTTTTGATTGCCCTATCCATTCCAAATATACCAACAAATTTCACACAAATCGCAGGTAGCTTAACTATTCCAAGCTCCATGAGAACAGAGACCACAGCTGCAATTCTCACATTTACTTGCTCAGGACCTTGAACAGTAGATACTCAAAAATAACGCCAAAGAACATACACATACCCCGCATGTAAAATCTAATAGCTATACAAGAGGAAGTATAGGATGAAGACAAGAGTAGAAACATTGCTCTTATTTTACTTTGAAATTGCCTGGATCTGTCTAGTCACCTTTTCTTCTTTCTTTTCCTCCCGCGTGATGTGTCAAATCTTGTTGAGTGGTAGGAATTCAAAGATGAGGAAGACATGTTTCCCATCATCAGATGAGGACAGATAAACAAATAAGTACAATGCGATATACTTGAAATGATAATATAATTGACCTTTGAGCAATATAGGTTTGAACTGCATGGATCCACTGTATCTGATAAATACAATATGGTACTTTAAATGTCCATTATGTTCCTTCTGATTTCCTTAATAACATTGTCTTTTCTCTAGCTTACTTACTATTGTAAGACTACAATAGATATTATAAGTAACCTACAAAATATGTATTAATTGTTTCTGTAATTGGTAAATCTTCTGGTCAACAGTAGGCTATTAATAGTTACATTTGGGGGAGTTCAAAGTTATACACAGATTTTTGACTGCACAGAGTGGGGGATCAGCACCCTAACTCCCATGTTGTTCAAGGTCAACTGTATATTTTTTCATTAAATGGAGGTTGACCTCATCTTTACTCCCAACTACTTCAAAATAGAAATTCTATCAATGTGCTTAATAAAAAAAATTCTGTGAAGATGAAAGAAACAAATGCCCTATAAATATTTGTATCAAGGATATTTTGTACCATAATAACAGAGACTACAGCTATCCACACAAGAAACATAGGCAAAAGAATCCATTCCAAACTAGTCTCCAGAGCAGATCAGCTACACGTCCAAACTGACCAACCCTGAGCTACAATGACAGCTTCTAGTGAATTTCTATCTTTCCCAGGTGTGGAAAGTTAGGATCAATATGCCACTTTCTTTAAGTAGCTTCATTTCCATGAAATTATTCAAAACATTTCAGAAAAAAAATCACTCAGTAACATTTATACAAACCACTTAAAAACATGAATGATAGACCACCTCTAAATTAACTGTGGCCTGATGCTTTTCATCTTGCCTTGCTTTGACCAAGGCTTTTCCATCCTGCTCTGTCAGTGACCAATCTATCCTACTTGAGAGAATGAACATGGGCATATGGAGGGAACCATCTGGAATTTCTGTTGCTCGATGGGAGGCTGATGGGGGAACAGATCTGGAAAGAGACTCCAAAAAGAATTAACGAGTACCAGATGTAATTAAATACTGCTTTTTCCCCCCAAAGGAGTTTGGGACCAGCCTTGGGGTGGTGCCTCTTGGTTCCAAATTACACCCCCTTTCCACTTGTTCATCTATCAAACACTAAACATCCCACCATCTTTATTTTGGCATCTTGTGCCAAGCAGTATTTTGTTTGTTTGTTTGTTTTCTCCCCTTAAAGAGTTGTATTTTGACAATTATAAGGGCAAAGCTTTAGAAATAATATCTGGAAATTTAACGCTATGAAAGAATCACCTGAAATTCCCCATATACCAAATGCAACAACAACAAAGATGCTTTAGTCTTCTGTACATGCACTAGCTACCCTTATGACCAGAAAGCCTGAGCCAAACCAAAAACCAGATGCCTCTGGACAGAGGGCTAGGGATTTTTTTGTATCAGGACTAATCTGGTTACAAAGCATTCCATGTCATTTTAACACTAGATTTAAACTCATTTTTTTTTTTTTTTTGCAGCAAAGTGAGAGAATCAAGGTCACTATTGTGTAGCATTCCAAGGGTCTGACACTTGTCTAAATCCTGCAGAAATGAGATCAAGGGCGAAGGGCACAGATCCTGGGAATAATGATGGGGTCACATTAACAAGCATAATTTAGGGCAGGCAGACCCACTACTTGTATGGTACTCACTGTATCGGGCCCCATAACTTAGGTGCTGAAGACAGTTTCCATTACAACCCTGCTATTGTCAAAAACACAGCCTACAACCAACTTTGGACACAGCTCAGACTTCTGAGGGAGAATGATAGCATGCAAGGGCAGAGCAGGACATACAAGGATTATTTGTGGGCTTGTTATGTTCCTGTACCTTCCATAATCAACAAGTACACATAATCGTTTTTACATTCAGCCTTAGCCAAAATATCTCCCATAAATATATGAACTGATGGAAAAGTTACCTGCTAATTCCATTTAAAACAGTGATTTGTGGTGGTTTTTTTCCTCTGATTGCTTAGCTTTTGGTGAATCTAACGGTTTATCCAATATTCTGTCTATACAATTTGTGAGAATGACTGGTACGTCCAAAGAAGTACTCCAAAAAGAGTGGAAATTCTCATACATAAATGTTTCACAGAGATGAAAGGTTAACATGATTGAAAATTAGTGTCAAGCAGAATAATATGCAGAGATGATGGTATTCATTTATCAATAACTCATTCCCTTTTAGAAAAAACAGAACAAAGAATGCTAGAAGGGAAAGTTGCATTCGTTCTATAACTAAATTCTTTTCAAAGAGCTGCTCACTTTATACCCTGCCTTTTTTTAAAATCAAATCCACACAGGTGGTTTCTTTATTCTACTCTTACCTATCTTTTTTTTTCAAACTGGTCTTAAAAATAGGCAGAAGAGGCAGTTTTCAAAGTGCCCAGAGGCACATGATTCAAGACTGAAAGCCAACTTCCCTAACTCCTTGAAGAAAAACCATCTGCCTGCCTGTGTGTGGGGGAGAAGGAGGGAGGTTGGAGGAAGAGCTGCTTTAACTTTGGAAAATAAATACTCATCCCACTCCCCACTCTCTCTGTGTCTTTCTCAATCACATACAGACATGCATGACTCTCATAGTAGAATCAACATTTTAAATTATGATATTTTAATTGATCAATAAAATGTTTAACATACAATGTTTATCTCTTCCTCTAGTCTATACCATCTGTTCTTCAAAAATATTTGAATCTATTTAATAGGAAGGTCTTTAAGCAAAACTACCAACTGTATCAGATCAATCCTCTGAATCCCAAATTCTGAAAGGAAAGTACCAGAAGGTGCTGCTGTTTTCATAAAAATAGAAAAGAATCTGTGCTTTCTCTCATTCCAGGCTTTGTTTTATCTCTTAAATCTTGAGATGGTGTTGTGCTGCTGTTCTCTCCATTAGACCTCAAAGAATTCAGAATGACCCAATTTGTGTTGCCATTTTAAAAAACCAACTTGGATATTAAAAAATAATATATAATAATGATATATATATAATTATATATATGATATCATGATATATATAATGATATATAATCAACATAAAAAAAGCTGTACATATTTAATGTATACAACTTAATGAGTTTGGAGATAAGTATATATCTATAACCATCATTATAAGTTCTATCCATCTTTTTCAAAAGTTACCTCCCACCCTTTTTATTATATTAGTACTATTACTATTATTATTATTTTGTGATAATAACACTTAGCCTAAGATCTAGCCTTTCAGCAAATTTTTAAGTATATAACAGTATTATTTCCTATGGCCACTCTGCTGTACAGAAGATCTCTAAGATCTATTCATATTGCATAACTGAACTTCATATTCTTTGTCTACTACCTCGCCATATCCTCCTCCTCCTAGTCCCTAGCAACCAGTCGATAAAAAAGATGGCTGAGGGGTGTCTGGGTGGCTCAGTCGGTTAAGCCTCCGACTTCACCTCAGGTCATGGTCTCAAGGTTCAGGGGTTTGAGCCTCACATCAGACTCTGTGCTGACAGCTCAGAGCCTGGAACCTGCTTCAGATTCAGTGTCTCTCTCTCTCTGCCACTCCCCTGCTTGCACTGTCTTTCTCTCTCTCTCTCTCTCTCTCTCTCTCTCTCTCTCTCAAAAATAAAATAAACATTGAAAAACAATTTAAAAAATACGGCTGAGTGACTGGGATCTCATATGTGGAGTTTAAGAAACAAGACAAATGATCATAGGGGGGAAAAGAGAAAGGAAAACCAAGAAACAGACTCTTAACTATAGTGAACAAACTAGTGGTTCCTAGAGGGGAGATGGGTAGGTGAATGTGTGAAATAGGTGATGGGGTTGAAGTAGTACACTTGTTGTAATAACCACCAGCTGTTGAATGGAATTGTTGAATCACTAAATTGTACACCTGAAAAAAATATGACACTGTACGTCAACTAACTGGAATTTAAATTAAAAAAATTTAAATCAAAAAATTAAATGGGCAAAGGAACTGAATAAACGTTTATTTAAAGAAGACATACAGGGGCACCTGGGTGGCTCAGTCGGTTAAGCGGCTGACTTTGGCTCAGGTCGTGATCTCGGGGTCCGTGAGTTCGAGCCCCGCATCGGGCTCTGTGCTGACAGCTCGGAGCCGGAGCCTGTTTCAGATTCTGTGTCTCCCTCTCTCTGACCCTCCCCCGTTCATGCTCTGTCTCTCTCTGTCTCAAAAATAAATAAACGTTAAAAAAAATTTTAAAAAAAAAAGAAGACATACAAATAAACAACAATTTATATAAAAGGGTGCTCAATATCACTAATCATCAGGGAAATACAATCAGAACCACCAGAGATATCATCTCATATCTATTAGTAGAACTTTCATTAGGAAGAAAGAAAGAAAGAAAGAAAGAAAGAAAGAAAGAAAGAACGAAAGAAAAAAAGAAAACAAAAGATAACAAGTATTGATAAGGAATTAAAAGGGTACTCTGGTACACTGTTGGTGGGAACAGAAATCGGTGCAGCCACTGTGGAAAACAGAAAGGAGGTTCCTCAAAGAATTAAAAATAGAGCTACCCTAAGATCCAGGAATCCCACTTCTGTGTATAACCCAAAGGGAATGAATGACAACAGGATCTCAGGGAACTATCTGAATTCCCATGTTCCTTGGTGTTGCCATTGGAGACAAGGTCCATGGTGCTCTGATGGCTTGGATGTCTTGAGTACCAAAAAGAAAACCTAGACCTTGTAATCCCCAGAAGATCTAAAAGTGAAAAGTATACATTTTGTTAAATATGAGGTCAGATGTTAAAATACAGTTTGGCTTTATCCACATAATTTTATTACTCTATAGACCACTGATGAATCTGTACTAATCATGTTTAGGGACAAAATCCCTCTTCAATCCTTGTAGTGAAGGATATTTACATACGTGGAAAGACATGAACTAGTAGCTCTCAGGTGATGGAGTTATTACATTTTTTTTTGTTACACTTAATGTCAAAGCCAAAGGAGGCACAGAACTTGTCTCCTTAAGAAAAATAATGAGACAGACTTCTAGTTAACAAATATATTTTCACACTTTAACCCTGAAGAAAAAACAATATCTATAAAATAAATGATTCATTCCTGAAAGAAGCTGTTCAGGCTTAGGCCCATGTAGCAAACATTCTATTCAATGAATCTAATTCCCCCATCGAATATTTTCTTCTTTGAAAATTAATCCACTCTTTATGTCTCTGCTTGAACTGAGAGAAAGCAGTATGTCCAGAAAAGGGTGAGATTTTAATTTTTTTAAGCTATTTTTTTCCTCAGGCTTTCAATTGTTTCTTCTAACTGTAAAAAAAAAATCCTAAAACATTATCAAATTTCTTTTAAAAAGATGTTTGTATGTATTTGTTTTAAAAAATTATATCTATTATTTCATAAATATATAATTAATGTTTAAGAGCAAGCTTAGAATATAGTACCTGATTAATAAATATTGAGTAAATAAACTCTATTCTATATTTTAATATGTTGTATCAAAACATCATTTTTGGACAAACTAGCCTATATTTTATTTCCTAAATTCATAAAGTACTTATATATAAATACAAAAATTACTTCTGTAGAGATATAGTGAAAGTTCTCAATATTTCCATATTTTCCATGGTTACATTTTATGAAAATTCACAAATTTTTAAATAAACTACAACAAATTATTTTTATTTAATGCAAAGAGTTCTTGCTTGGGGGTTCCAAAATAAATTCATCTCCCCTTGAATTTAGATACTGTCCCAGAGACCATGATGTTTCCTAGAACTTTTATTCACAATTCTAAGTATTTCAACAATAACATCCAGATTTTACACTCTCTGCCAAAAATCCCAATGCTCTAAAGTGTCTCCATGCTGCCTGGCAAAGTTACTGAAATCCCCATTTTTAGAGTTAATCCTTTTTCATATCCAGGGTATCCAGAAATCCCTAAGAGAAGAATGATATATAAAAGCAATATTATTGACCGAGAGATGTATTCATTCATCCATTCATTTCACTTAGCAAATATTATCAAGTTGTGCTGTCAGATACTGACACGTGCCTAAGAAACAAATACAAATAAAACAAGGCTCTCACTCCACAAAGAGGAGTGAATATTTTAATGAGATTGAGCAGGTGAGTTTTTGATGGAAGTAAGACATAGATCTGAATCTTTTTCAGTATTTCCTTCTGATACCCACCAAAATAATCATGGCAAGACTCAGGTAATGTTTCAAAGTAAGGAAGACTCTATCTGTTTCTCTCTTCCTTCTAGTTCCCATCCATTCCTGAGAACTCACTGCTCTCATCTGCTCATAGCTCTCCAATAACCAGAATCCCACTCATGTCCCATCTACCTACACTGCACACACTTCCAGGGTCTAAAGGATTCTATAGTTTCAGTCTCTTCTCAACTGTGCCCTCATTTTATCCAGGCTCCAGTCACTAGTACCTGACTAATGAAGAATTAGTGTAGGAAAAATATACTGGCCAATTCATCTGTGACTCTTTGCCCAAAAAGCAGTCTGGTACAATGGAATCCTCACCAGATTAGAATTCAGACAGACCAAAGTTGGAATTCCAAATAAGCCATTCCTTGAAAAAATTGCTTACCTTCTATGACTTTCCATTCCTCAAGTGCAAAATAAGATCAATACGTTATGGAGGTGACAGTAAGGATTAGGTGAAGTACCACATATACAAGTAGAACAGTGCTTGGCATATAACAAGCATAAAATTATTAGCTATCACCTGTTTTGTATATCCAATATATATTATTGAATATCTACTCTATACCTGTTGCTCTGCTGTTTGGTGAGCCAAAGAGGTACAATCCTTGCTCTTATGAAACTTAAAATATTTCTTAAATGTTTATTTATTTTGAGAGAAAGAGAGAGAGAGCATATGTGAGTTGGGGAGGGGTAGAAAGAGAGAGGGAAAAAGAGAATCCCAAAGAGGCTACATGCTCAGCAGAAAGCCCAACATGGGACTTGATCTCACAACCTTAGCCAAAATCAAGAGTCAGCTGCTTAACTGTTGAGCTACCCAGGCACCTCAAAACTTAAAATATTTTAGAGAAAATTGACATTTAACCATAATCACACAAATAAATACATGGCACAAACTGAGCTAAATGGTAAAAAGGAAAATGAATGATGTTATGGAGATATCACACTCTAGAGAAAGTAGTATACATGAAAAGCAAGAGACTGGAAACAGACCCATATGTTCCAAAGACCGAAAAGCAGCACCAGGGCCTGTAGAATCTTGAGGAGAGCAGTGAGGCGAGGGGCTGGAAAGGTAGTTGAGGAAGGAGATCAAGCAGGACTTTGGAGGCTATGTAACAAATTGGAGACTTTATCCTAGGAATAACATTAAGGCAGGAAAGGCTAGTAAGCAGGGAGATTACATAAGCAATTTGTGATTTAAAAAGAGTAGATGAGGTCAAGAGCCACAGAAAGGGAGTAAGAGGAATCCTAATGGTTTACCCAACATGTGATAATGCAATGATTAGGGTGGTGAAAGGAGAGATAAGAAAAGCAGACAGATTTGAAAAATAGCTTGGAATAGAATGTACAAGATTAGTTGAAGTGTCAAGAACAACTCAGAGCAATGGATAATGGAAAAGATGACAAATAGTGAAATAGGAAAAGCTGGAGGGGGAGCAAGCTGGCAGCTGGGAAGGTGAGCCTTGGGAATGGAAGAGGATATATACAGAGGATTCTCTCTGGGTTGTTCTAGTTTGAGATACCTGTAAGTCATCCCAGTGGAGATCTCAAGTTGAAAGTTGGACATACAGGTCTCATGCATGGAAAAAGCAAAAAGATTAACTGGCTTCTGATATTGTCTATAGGTTGATGACTATCAAATTTATGTTCTCAGGAATCACCAAGGGAGAAAAGACAGTATGAGGAGAAAATACTCAGTATGTGGAAGTCAATGAGGGCTCAAGGGAATTATTTTAATCATATAGATATATAAAAAGATGAATGTATGCTGCAAGAAAGTACAATGAAGGAGGGAAATCTGCAGATAGGAAAAGAAAAGAGACAACTGAGGTACCTGAAAAGCAAGACTGGTTTTTCAAGGCCAGACACAGAGAAGAGCAGGTGATGCTGACCTTTGAGAGAAGGTAAAGCACTTTCTCTGATAGAGAAAGGATAGAAGATAGGAGCACGTGCAATCTATATACATTCACCTCTTTTCAAGAGGAACCTGAGGGTTGGTACAAAGCATAAACATTAAATACACTGGAAAAATTGTGAAGTTAGGACACACCTTCAGCTTGCCTCTAAATCATATAATATAAACACCAGACTCTACCTGCCAACAAGCAGTCAGGGATGACCTCTAATTACAAAACCCCGTGTGAAATAAATCTATATATGGGGGCATTAGGCTTAGTATTTCCCTAAGAAATTATATTACCTTAACAACGTCTGAAGGGGATTCTTTTTAAAGTAACTGATGAAAATTAAATAAAGATGAAGGCTGTAGAAACACATGAAATTATTAATGTTATTAACATGTGTGTGTATATTTCCACATATCAAACCAAAAATATATTTGAACTAGGGGGTCTTTTTAGCCAATCTCAAAAAGAGATTGGTTCCATACTGCAATGTGGGTAAACCTTGAAAACGTTATACAAAGTGTAAAAAGTCACTGTTTAATTTCTTTTATATGAAATTCCAGATTAAGCAAATCTAAAGAGACAGAAAGTAAATTAGAGGTTGGTTGGGGCTGGGGGGGATAGAGGGATCAAGGAGTGATTGCTAAGGGGTATGGGGGTTTTTTGCTAGGTAATGAAAACATTCTAAAATTGATTACAGTGATGATTGCACAACTCTATATACTAAAAGCCATTGAATTGTACACTTTAAGTGGGTGAATTATATGGAATGTGAATTATGCTTCAATTAAGCTCTTAAAAATGAAGAGGTATTGGGGTGCCTGGGTGGCTCAGTCGGTTAAGCGGCCCACTTCGGCCCTGGTCATGATCTCACAGTCCGTGAGTTTGAGCCCCACGTCGGGCTCTGTGCTGACAGCTCAGAGCCTGGCGCCTGTTTCAGATTCTGTGCCTCCCTCTCTATGACCCTCCCCCGTTCATGCTTTGTCTCTCTCTGTCTCAAAAATAAATAAACGCTAAAAAAAAAAATGAAGAGGTATTTACTGCATTAATACGGAGAAATTCTCAAATTATATCTTTTAAAGCAAGGTGCAACACAGTTTATAATATACTATCATTTACGTAAAGGAAATGGTTAAAGAAAGATTTATCTATTTAAGTGTAATTTAAATTTTTTTTGTATATGCAGCACAGAATTTATCTAGAAGGATACCCAAAGACTTAGTAGTAATATTGTTTTCAGGAAATGAAGCTACATGGAAGACAGAGATGAAGGGAAATTTTCCAATGAGTATTTTTGTGTTTTGTTTTGAATTTTGAACAATGTGAACTCATTATTTTTAAACATTTTTAAAAATTGTAACTGAAATTAAAAATAAGTGTTATATTTTTTATTTACTACAGGCAAAATTGTAAGTGTGTGTGTGTGTGTGTGTGTGTGTGTGTGTGTGTGTGAGAGAGAGAGAGAGAGAGAGAGAGAGAGAGAGAAATTGAGAGTCTTTTCTTCTTATTGTCTTTGCCAGACTTATAATTTGTATCCTCGGCTAGCGATGCCTTGAGAAAGAGAGTTAACTGTCTGCTTTTTTTTTTTTTTTGACTTTCTATTTCTAGTGTCCCTTAGTTTACATTTTGGTATGTAGTGCTCCTTTTCCCATTTATCTGCATCTTTGCCATTTTTGCATTTGGATATTTGTGAAATGCTTCCTGCTGCTTAGTATCTGTGAATCCAGGAAGACTGACTCTGCCATTGGGATTGGGGTTTGGTCCAATGTCTTAATTTGTTCTGATTTCATATTTTGCTTAGTAAATTAATATTTAGGCAAAACCAAACTCCAGTACCTTGCATAGATTACACTGCCCTCTGGAAAGTTCTCCGTATTGTATTTTTACTCACTCTTAGTTCCTGGAGACAGCTTCATAAAACAACGATTCATGGGTAGGCAAACAAGGGATTGTAAACATAAAGATAAACAGAAAACTGTAAAAGAGGGATACTAATAATCAATGATCAATTTAATAATCCCAAGAATATCCAAAGACAAAAAATAGAGCAAATAGAAGGATCTAGTTTAAAAACATTTTCAGAGATATTTTAGAAATTATATCCATGAAAGCAAAAATAATGAGATGTAAGATATTTTAATTATCAATAAATTTTTAGCGAATTATAATTAACATACAATGTTATATCATCAAATTTTTAATCAGTGGATTGAGTAAATAGTAAAATGGACAGTGTTAGAAGTTTGAAATGTAAAATCAAGCTCATACATTTTCCCAAAAACAAAAAGAGTAAAAAGAAAATACCATAGGGAAGCTTATAAAACATAACAATATACCCTAAAGTCCTAATACCTATCTACTTAGGCATTTATTTTATTTTTTTTTCAACGTTTATTTATTTTTGGGACAGAGAGAGACAGAGCATGAACGGGGGAGGGGCAGAGAGAGAGGGAGACACAGAATCCGAAACAGGCTCCAGGCTCGAGCCATCAGCCCAGACCCTGACGCGGGGCTCGAACTCACAGACCGCGAGATCGAGACCTGGCTGAAGTCGGACGCTTAACCGACTGCGCCACCCAGGCGCCCCTACTTAGGCATTTAAAAAGGAAAAAACAAGCAAAAAATCATTAAGGACATAATTTACCATGGTCAAAGAAAAATGTATTCTGATAAGAAGAGTCCAGTGAGTAAGACAAAATACTTAAAGTTTACCAAAGATTAAAACAAGTTACCAACAAAAAATAAAACCAAATGAATTTTGGGTCATGTGTATCAGAAAACAAAAGAATCATCAAAGTTCTTTAGTTGCTCTGTGAATGAATTACTAGAAGATATATGTCAGTGAATGAAAACCAAATCCAGAAAGATGAAGATGTGGGGTTAAAAAAAAAGTCATATGCAGAGAATCAAGTAAAATTTACAGAGGTCTACATAACTGTTAATGTATAATGTTAATAACATAACTTTCAATAAAATCCTCATCTATAAAGTATGGTTAATAATCATACATATCTAATAATGTTATTATGAAGATAAGAATGTCGATGTATAAACCACATATATATCAAACAGCAAATACTCAGTAAGTGCTTTTATAATCTCAGTAATTTGTGATTATCTGGGGGCCAAAAAAGGGTATCTAACATTTTTAAATTAACATTTTCTTGATTAGTAGTGAGGTTCAGAATTTTTTTTCATGTTTTTTGGCCATTTGGTTCATTTCTCTATGACTGTCATTAGTATTTTTCTTCATTCAGAAAAAAATACAGGATATCTTTGTATATCGTAGATAATAATATGTATTCTCATGTTGTGTATTGTAAACAGTTTCTCCTCATAGCTTGAATTTTAGCTTTGCTTATGATTTCTTTGATCATAGGGAAGTGTTTTTGGAAGATCAAATTTACTTATTACCTGCACTCAAAAACATATTGCACATCAAATAACCAAAGTTAAAAAAAAAGGTAAAGAAAAGAAAAAAGGAAAAGATTCTCAACTGAAGACTAACACGTACTTTTATACAGAATAAAACTCCTGAAAATTGATCTTTTCAGTATTTCATCATAGCGAATTTTTACATTCTTATGTAACCAGAATTTTAGGTCTTTTCTTTTACTGCTTCCAGATTTTCTGTTTTCTTCAGGAAGGCCTTCCACAGAATATAAATAAGAATGTAAAAAATAATCTGCAATATTTCCTTTTAATTTCTTTATATTTTGTATAGGGCTTTTTAGCTTACCTGGCATGATATGGCTTGGTAATAGAACAGAATTTTTTTAACATATGGGTAGATAACTTTTCCAGCACTGATTGCTTAAATGTAGTCTTTCCCCACAGTTTTGAAAAGCCATCCTAACTACCAAGTAAATTGTAATGTATTCGTGGATCTATTTCTGCACTCTATCTTGCTTCATTCACTTTAAATTTCTCTGTTCTTTATGTGGTATTCTTATGCCAATCCCACACCACTCTGATGCTGAGCTTTATCTTGAATTAGCCTCCAAAAATTAACCTCCTCTTTAAAAAGTCTTGGCTATTATTGTCTATTTGCTTCAACCTAAAAATGTTATAATCACCTTCTCACATTCTAGTTTTTTTAAAAAACTACCTTCAATTCTAACTGGGAATACTTGAATTTATAGACTCATGTAGAAGGGAATCTTTGCAATACTGTATTTTCCTGTACTGGTATTTCATTCAACTTACCAAAGTTTTGAGGGTTTTTTTTATATGATATGTAAATGCCTTGTTAAGTTGATATCTAGTTATTTCTTAAATCAAAAGTAGAATCTTTTGCCTGTCACCTTTTAAAATTAGAAATGCTATTGCTCATTGTATGTTGTTGTCATTTCCAGTCCTGTTGCTGATCTCTCCTGTTTAATAGGGTTTCCCTTGATTCTCTCGTATTTTTCTAGAAAAAAAAAATGATGTGGGTTTACCAATAATTTTTCCTCTTTCTAATTGTTATTCCCTTTATATTTTGTCTTATTCTATTGCATTGTCATGCACTTCCAGTAATAGTAATGATGGTAGGCATTCATGTTTTGCTCCTGACTCTAATTGGATGCAGTTAATCTTTCATGGTTATTTATAATGCTTCCTGTGGATTTCTTATAAATATTTTATATCAAGCTAAGGGAAATTCCTTCTATTTATAACCTAGTTATTTTTATTATTTACCAGTTATTGAAATTGGTTAAATGCTTTCTCTTTTATACACTGATCAGCCTTTGGGAAAAGTCTTGATGCTCCTACAAAATCCTCCTGATACCACCATACAACAATTTTTCCTTCATGTAGGAAGCACATAAATTTAACACACTTTGATTATTAGCTTTTCTCTTTAGCCAAGACTACAAATAGCTCTGTGCCACATTCAAAGGGAGCCTACATATTACAAAAAAATAAAAAGAATATGGAGCATCTTCAAAAATCTTGCTTAAAAGAGATGCTTAGATTTTATATTTATTTGCTTTAAATCTTATATGAAATAACTTGGAGAAATTTTTCCCTCTGTGTTCCAAATATGCTGAGAGACTTGTAACTAGATAACCACAATTTCTGTTTTTGATTTGTCTGTTCCTTCTTCAGCCCTTATCATATCCTTCTCTCTGCCCCACTACCCTGGAAAAGTTTTCTCTGCTCACTCATACTTAGCTCCCTACAATAAACAACACCTCCATCATTAACCGCCCAAACCCTGTTGGCTCTGGAGCCTTGGGCAATTTGCATATTTAAGAAACCCATACTCAGAGAAACAGAACTGTAGACAGAGACTGGTATTGTACTTGATAAGGGAGAGAGAGGGAGAGTTAAGCTCTTACCATTCTCTGATTCTCCATATAGTGAAAATTATGCCTCATTATTATAAAAAAAATCAAAGTGTTTTCTTGGGGAAGGAAGAGAGAAAGTTCTAATCTTGCCCTAATGAATTATGTTAATAGAATTTTCCTGAAGTAGGACTATCCTTGCATTCCTAAGATTAAACTCTATTTAATCATTCATGAGTATTCTAAAGCATGGGCACATTTGATTTGCTAAGATTTCATATCAATGTCCATTAGATTAGACAATCTAGTTTTCTTTCATTGTGCTGTTTGTCCAGTTTTAGAATTATATAGTCTTGAGAATGAATTGGGAGGGTTTCTATCTTTTTTTTCTGGGCTCTAAAAGAATTTATAATACGGTTATTATGTGTCTCCTTAAGGTATGTTTTGCATTTTTTAAGAAGCATCCTAGTGATTTCAGATATAGGTAGGGTATGGATTCAACTTTGGGAATCAACTAGCATGAATAAATGCTTCCGATTATACAATAAAGGATAAGTATTTTCTGCTGCTGTATTTTTTGTAAAAGCAAAAAACTGATGAAAAAAATCTTAAGTGTTTATCAGTAAGATAAACACATGATTCAATAAATCATGTCACATTCCTACTCTGGAATATTATGCACTCATATCAAAAGGATGTGATAGCTTTCTCTACTGATATGATAGAATCTCCAAGATATATTGTTAACTTTTTAAAAAGCCACCTATGAATACTTAGAACACAGTTTCATGCCAAAATGAAGGAATCCTTAGCATGCCATGTAAGAGCTCCAGAGTCAGACCTCTGGGTCCAAATTCTGTCCCTCTACCAATGAACTTCATGGTCTTTAAGTCTCAGTTTCTTGGCTGATAAAGAAGGATAGTAATAGTGCCTCATAAAGTGATTATGAGGGCTACAAAGTGAACTCATCTTAAATGCTTATCATGGAGAAGATCTGTAGCAGTAATTTAATAAGAGTAGCAGTAATCACAGAATGGCATTAATAGTATCACTAGTAATAATGTGCCCATTAAAATAATAAGATAATAATATGAGTTGAATCATGTTTTTTTAATGTGCCAGGCATTGCATTAATATTTATTCTCTACCACAAAAGCTTCATAAAGATGCTGTGACATTAACATCTAACAATAGTAGCAGTAATTACAGTGTGGTATTAACAGTGGTATTACTGGTAATAATATGCTCATTAAAATGTTAAGATAATAATACAAATCCAGTTTTTTTTTAACATGCCAGGCACTGCATTAATGTTTATATCACCGAAGCTTCATAACGATGCTGTGACATTGGCACCACACCTTACACACAGAGAAGCCAAGACTGAGAGCAGATGTTCTTGAACCTGAGCATTCATGAGAATCAATGGAGATGGTTTTAAAACACTACTGATCTGCATTTTGAATGAGCTCTAAAATTAGTAATAAAGCAAGGTGTCCATGAACCATGCTTTTGAAAGCCCTGGCCTTAGAGTAACATTCCCTAGATTACACGGCCAGTAAAGTCTGTGTCAGGATTTAAATCTAGATCTGTCTTATTCCTGCTGCTCTATCTCAACTTTCCTTCATGTCGTTTTACAACCAAATAAAGGATTAATGCTTTCTTTTCTTGTTTTATACACCCAATTTCATAATACTATTGGACATGCTTACAATTAGTTTAGGCTTCTATAACTTTATTCTTTCTTAAAAAGTTTAAATAATACATGAAAAATCTTCCTTGTCTAAAATAATATAAAGATATGCTGGGGTGCCTGGTGGCACAGTCTGTTAAGTGTCCGATTTCAGCTCAAGTCATGATCTCACAGTCCGCGAGTTCAAGCCCCACATCGGGCTCTGTGCTGACAGCTCAAAGCCTGGAGCCTGCTTCAGATTCTGTGTCTCCCTCTCTCTCTGCCCCTCATCCACTCATACTCTCTCTCTCTCTCTCTCTCTCTCTCTCTCTCTTTCTGTGTCAAAAATAAATAAAAACATTTAAAAATTTTAAAAATAAATAAAATAATATAATATAAAGATATGCAAAGCAAAATATCAAAGAACTTATTAACCTCTTGTTGGCACCTCTTAGATACCTGCTATTCTCAATTTGGGTTATATTATTCTTTCTAATGTGTGTATTTACTTATATGATGTATAGCTTTCCAAAATATTAAAGAACAGAGCACTTTATGTCAGGTTCCATCTGAATATCCTGAATCTGAATATCCTCAATGTGATATATCTTTCTGTAACCTTATATTTATATAATTTATTCCCTATTTTGGCTCAGAAAATTAAATTGGAATACCTGTGCTATTTTCTACATCATTTCTTGCTGATAATTGTTTATGGTCTTCTGGTTTTAACCCAGCTTCTCTGACCACTGTTATTCAAATAAGCTGAGATCTTGAAAGGCATGTTCAGCCCTTGGCACTGACAATCTGGCATGGCTCTTATTAACGTGATGTGATTTGGATTGGCCCGTGATGGGAGACAGTGGAATTATATGGGAAAAGAGAAGACACTAAAGTAGTAAAATTTGTAAAAATCGTGGTGGAAATTTTCCTCCCAGAGTGAGGCTTGGACTCAGCCCGGCACAGCACAGCTGCTATCAGTGAAATCTATTCTCTTAATACCAACCCATCTTTCCCTTCTTTTTGTCACTGAAAAACTTTGGCGTGAAAATATGTGCACCTTTGGTCCTAGTTCTTTTCCCTTGGAGGGAAGAATATCCCCATTTCTCCCACAGCTTTGGGGAATAGACTCATAACTGGACTTCATGAATAAAAGCTGTGATTTCCATGCAAACTGCTGCTTTCCCAGAAAAAAATGGAAAAGCCCTTCTCAGCAGTTTAAAATCCTTTAACTATTTCCTTCCCTTTGAACTTGAACTGCCAAGCTGGCTTGCTCTGCCTCCCCTCAAGTGGTACTTCCAAATAAGTAAGATAATTTAAGGAAGCAATGTTAGAAACCACTGTAATTCATTCAGACCCATAAAACGTCATAAAATACACACCGGGTGCAGACACCGGGAATGTAAAAGACTTACCACACCTCTCCGATACCCTCAGTTATTACAAACGATTTCCTCACAGGTACTATGATTTAGACCTTAACTTTTAGAAAATAGCAAAACTTGGGTCCTTTTGCAGTAGTCAGTGTCATGGCTCTAAGCAGGCACCAGTGTGTTTTCTCATTTTCACTCTTCCTTTTATACTTGCACCAGAAAAGAAAACAAACAAAAACAGGTGCATGCACACTATGCAAATGAGAAAAGGTAACCTCTGAGACTATTTCACAGCAAACAGAAGATCCTCAAGCTGCTAGCTAGCTAAAACCGCAGGAGGTGTGTCAACTGCCTAGATGCTGAGCCACGGGAGGCCTGCAGGCTGGGAAGGCAGTAAATCCCCAAAGTGCTCTAAACTCCTGATTGGCAAGCCACACCAGGCCCCTCAGTTCCTCAGGTGCTGATCTGCAGGAGGTCCATCAACTGTTCAGGTGGAAGGTGCGGGGAAGGAGGGAGGAGGCAAGCTGTGTAGAGAAGTAGCTTGAATGAAAGGCCACCAGCTCACCAGGGGAGAAGGGAAATGGGAGGCACCTACTGGGAATACTAGAGTTCAGAGAACTCCACTAAGAGAAGGAATGAGCCCGTTCTCTCTAGCATAGAGTATCTTCTTACCTGTCGGAAGCTCATCTCACAAAGAGCAAGATCCTGGCTCAAGGGTTCTAAATAAATGCTGGTGTTGAATGGTTCCCAGATTGGGTTTGATGGCAGACCACCAGGGCTTCCCCATTGTGATCAGTTGCAAAGGTTCTCAGGGACCCACCACCCCCTAGCCATCCCTTGTATGACAGGACTCTTAGCATGATAGTGACATCTCTCCCTTCAGCTTCTCAAGTCCCTAGAAATACTTTAGCAGGGACTGACTGAGAGTCCCTCTCACTCTTTCAGCTAATCACTCTCGAATTCACCTGTATCTGCTACATGTGAAATCCTGTGGTATAAAAAGGGTGTGGCCTCTGTCCTCGAGGTGACATAAAAGTAAACGGTAATTGCAGAATACAGGCATGTGATAGAAATATGCACAAGGTGGGGTGCCTGGGTGGCTCGGTCGGTTAAAGGACGGACTCTTGGTTTCGGCTCAGGTGTGAGCGCTTTCGAGAATTCAAGCCTCGTGTCAGCCTCTGCGCTAGCAGCAGAAAGCCTGCTTGGGATTCTCTCTCTCCCTCTCTCTCTACCCCTCCCCCGCATGCACCGTCTCTGTCTCTCTCAAAATAAGTAAGTAAACTTTTAAAAATTAAAAAAAAAAAGACATATGCCCAAGATATTATAAGAACACAAGGAAGGAGAATTAAATCAAATGGGATCTAGAAATACTTTCTGAAAGAGATGACACTAAGTTCAGTGTTAAAGGTATGACTGCAAGAGAGTGTTAACGGTGGGGAAGGGGAGCAGAACCAGGGGAGAGGCGGGGAGAGGCAGGGAGAGGCGGGTATACATGACAGGAAAGGAGCAGATGTTGATTCCATCCAAGAACAGCAAGCAGATGGGTGTGACTGGGCCACAAGGCACACAGGGAAGTAGTGGGCGATGAGGTAGGATCATAGAGGGCTCAGTAGACCAAACAACTGAGCCTGAGATTTACCTTGAAAGTACTGAGAAGCTCCTGAAATAATATACAATATTATTGTATATACAAGACACCAAGGCCTTAGGAAAATTAAAACTTGCTGCTTTTGACCAGTTTGGTTTTCCTGATTTCCATAAATGTTATGTTCAAAATAAAATAGCTTCTTGAGGTCAAATTTCTAATTTTATATTTTATCACTTAATTTTGAAAGCTTCTGTAAGGGGCCCTTGATCGCTCAGTCGGTTGAGCATCCAAGTTAGTCTCAGGTCATGATCTCACAGGTTGTGGGTTCAAGTCCCACATCCAGCTCTGTGCTGACAGTGTGGAGACTGCTTGGGATTCTCTCTCTCCCTCTCTCTTCCCCTCCCCTACTCTCTCTCCCTCTCTGCTCTCTCTCTCTCAAAATAAACTTTAAAAAAATAAATAAAACAAAAGCTTCTGTGAAATCATATACATTAGAATAACATGTACCATCTATAGCACATATTTTACTAACAAGCGCTTTTAAAGGGAAATCTTAACACAGTTATTAAACACTACTATGGTATTAAAATTCAAATAAATGCCAAACCCTCCTTCTCTAGATGAGTATAATTTTAATCATATATTCTCAATATTTACTTACTGATAAACTTAAAAATAAATTGATAAATTATATACACGTATCACAATACTAATGTAATGCATGTTATCTACATAACATAACATATACAAAGGTAATAGTTTCAAAGTATAGGATAAAAAATAAATTAAAATAAAGGATTTAGTATTTTCTATCTGCTTTTCAATGTATTATCTGTCATGCCCCATTTTGGAAGCCACAGCATTAGACAGCTAAAAAATGCCTAGACCCGCCTCCCCTACACTCATATATATGCATGTAGACAGATGTCAATATGTCATTCATGAAAGCAAATCAACTAAATTCTCCAGTCAAGCTAATCACTGTGCAGCTGATAAGACACTGAGGCAATAGATCATAAGTTGACACCCCTCTCTCAGCTCCCTGGGGTCATTATGAGGCTTGAGGGATAGCACAAACTATGAAGCAAGTTCTCAATCCCCTTTACAGCACAAGGAAAGCAACTGGGTGAAGTCATAGGGGTAAAGGCAGGATATTTCACTCGAGGAGTGAGAGGGAGTCGTGGGTCTACCAGGATAGCTTCTGCTCTCCTATTGCCAGAATTCTAGAATCTCAGAGACAGATCCGTATTTCTAGGGGCTAATTTTCCAGTTGCCCCTCAGGAGGGTCTAGGAGTCAGCACTCTGAGACCCACGCTACATCAGAGGAACATGTCTGTATTTCCTTTCCAGAGGTAGCATTGCTCATCTTGAATCCTACTCATAAAATCCTGGCCACTTCCTTTTTCCACATGGTTTTAGTAAGAAAAACTGCCACCGTTGTGAAGATCAGATTATAAATAACTGCACCTGTGAAAGGAAACTCTGCTCTAGACACTCATTCCCTGGATCTCTCAAGAATAAAGCATTTCCATACTTTAGCCCCTCCCTGTGATGGGCTGAAGAGAAGAGAGAGGGGTCTGGCTTGTCAGTGTCCACAGTCTGATTCAGAACTGGAGCCGTATCCCCAAGGGCAGCCACCCAAGGCTTTCGGACTCACTATGTCAACACATTATTGCACCTGCTGATCCATCTCATATCCAGCAATCAGTATGATGGAGGAAAGGGGCTGGGATTGAATCACCGTTCTGTCCAATTCACCATTCATTCATTCACTAGCTCACTCACTCACCCACTTACTCATTTAACAAAGATGAAAAGAGCATCTACCCTGTTCTGGGCTATCCTGGACACTGGGAGCACAAAGATAAGAAGATCCCATTGGTACCAACAATGTGCTACAAGACAGCAGGGTGATGCCTGCAGAACAGCCCAGCCAGTCCTGACACAGTGCAATAAGTTCACCACCTTTGTGCGACCCTCCATGCGGGCTTGTTAGACATCATCTCCCCACACACTACCACTGCCTGAGAAATGCAGCCAGTAGGATTGGCCCACCGTCACTAAACCAGGCAAAAACCCAGCTCAATCTACTTAAGAGCAAGGTTTTTATCCAGACACTAAATTGCCATCAGGTGATGTTATCATGTAAATAAAGAGTGGCAAACAGATGGCTTCAGACAGGATCCAGGGCTGGCAAAGCATCACTGATGTTACAAATGAAGAAAAGCGAGGACAAGCCATTTGATACAGAGCAGGCCCTGGAGTGCACAGCAGCCTGGCTAACAGAATACCGGTCTCAATAATGCAACCATAGCAAAAAGCAGTCACACCCCACTTATAGATTTTGTTCATCAGGTGCTACTCATCTCCAAATATGGGGATATACCTCTAACATATATTCCCACCTTTCCCATAAAGTAAATTTGACAGTGGTGTTAATCTGTTTAGATCTCTTGATATCACATTGTTTCAAAGGTTTTATTCTGATCCCTCCCAAATGTGTAAATAGTGATAGTGTAATGAACTAGAGACACTCAAAGAATCTGGAAACTTGGATTTGAATCTGTGCCATCTGTGAGCTTTCTTGGGCATCCCTTTTGGGGTCCATTTTTCTCAGCGATAAAATGAGATATAACTGTCGCAGAGATCATTTGCTCCCTCCTAGTGTTTTCCCTCTCCTCAGTAACAAGAACTCCTATTTCTAGCTCAATATATTGTCACCTAGTCAAAAGATTACATTTCCAAGTCTCCTTTACAACTAGTTATGGTCATTCGACTAAGTTTTGGCCAATAAGATGTATGAAGAGGTGTCATGTGTGACTTATAGGAAGAATCCTTTTTTACTTCTTGCTGTCTAGAATGTGGCTGCAATGGCTGGAGCTCCAGTAACCATACTGGACCACAGAGTAACTTTGGGAATGGGAACAACACATGGTGAAGCAATAAGATAAATGGGATCGAAGCCCCTGACACTGTGGAACACACTCCTTTTACTAAGGAGACATAAACTTCTATTTCTCAGATCTTTGTTATTCAAAGAAGACCTTACCTAATACAAGTGAATACCTAGCCCCATAGAGTGCCTGCAAGGATTAGATTGTGTCAGATTACTTGTACTCAGTGTTTCCCTAAAATTCTGGCATCATAAGCTGCTCTGTGAATAAAAGGATTACATGGTGAAATATCTTTGAAAAACAGCACATACTGTATCCCCCTCTAGAAATTACACAATCAATATTACTACATAAAAGCTTTGAAAAGACCAGAGTCAAAGAAGTTATTTTTCTGGTTTAGTCTAAAATTTTCCAAACTTACTTGACTTCATTATCTTTCTTCCATGTGATACTTACAAAAGAGCCAGGTTCATAGGAAACAATTTGATAAATTCTGGATAAATTTATTATTAGTAATAGTTAATATACAAATCATTGTTTTTAGCATTACAATATGGATTCACCTAGTTGGATTCACTTCCGTTCTAGTCCAGGCCCTCATGGTATATGGTTTCATAACCCCCTGAATGTTTCCTATAGCACAGTTGCTAACTTTATCACTTTATACTTGTATATGTGATTACATTTCTCTCTCTCATACTAGGCAGTAATTCCAGGTAGGTATTAGAACTGTTTTGCTCACCATTTTATCCTCAACGTAAGGCAAAAGGCCTGGAACATAATAAATCATGTACCCAATAAGTGTTTGTTCAATATAGTCATGATTCCTGAACTCTGCTTGAATACCAGGCACACTGTGCAAATGGCATGATGGAATAAGTGTAATTCACTTTTGGGAAAGAACATCAATGTTCACTTTCAGGAGAAGTTTTGTTGTTACTTTTTGCTCTCTTGGATAGCACGCAGGCCATTAACTCCTCCATGGCCCATGTGGAATCCTAATGGACAAAACAAAAAAATGCTCCTTCTAAGGGAGTATTATTTAATCCATAAGAAATCCTGAGTAATACTGACCTAAGGATAAATTTGGAGATTTTTAATATGCTTCCAGATAGAGGAAAAAAAAACTTCAAAGTTGTCAGCAAGACCCTATTATTGGGCTCAATGGGTCTGGATGTCCAAGATACATCACTGACATGGCTAGAAATTGGTGTTGCCTATGAGATGGTGCTTATCTGGGGCCAGCAATCAGTGTGAAAAACTTGACCTCTCCACATGTTTTGGAAGTCCCATAGCCCGAGGGGTGTGTTCTGAAAGCAAGACATTCAGGCAAAAAGGTCTTCTTATATGAGGGTTCTTGTGATCTACTCCTAGAAGTCCCAGAACATCACTTCTACATTCTATCAGCCAAACAACTCACTAAAGCCAGCTCAGATTCAAAGGGAGAGAAGTGAGCCCCCACCTCTCCAGCAGAGGAATAGCATACACTTATCGACAAGGACTATATGGCAGCACTTTTTGAAGGAGAACTACAATAACATTTAAATTATAGTAATTAGAACCAGTGCTAGATATTATCATTTAATGTTCTAATTAAGAAGCATATATATCACAAATTTTATTTTTCATATTTTGATAGCTATATTATTATCACTGGTTTCTTTTATAGTACTATTTTATTTTACATATGAAATCTATTATTAGGAGGGGTGACTGGGTGGCTCAGTCAGTTAAGCGTCTGACATCAGCTCAGGTCATGATCTCATGGTTTGTAAGTTCGAGCCTCACGTCAGGCTCTTTGTAGACAGCTCAGAGCCTGGAGCCTGCTTTAGATTCTGTGTCTCCTTCTCTCTGCTCTCCCCTACTTGTACTCTGTCTCTGTCTCTGTCTCTCTCTCTCAAAAGTAAAAAAACATTTAAAATTTTTTTTTAAAAAATAAGGAAAAAGATTATTAGCAGAATGGATCTAGGCTTCACCAGACTACCAACCAGACCTAGGGCACATGAAAAGTTAAGAACTCCTGGGTTGTGTAAAAGTGTGGTGACTCAGGAGTTGACAGAAAGCTACCTATGCTATTCCCACCCCTGCTGGCTGGGCTGTGCCGTTAATCACCTTGTCACTAGACAGACTTCTTATCTTTAAATTTTTTTTTTTTTATTTTTAACGTTTTTTATTTTTGAGACAGAGAGAGACAGAGCATGAACGGGGGAGGGGCAGAGAGAGAAGGAGACACAGAATCGGAAGCAGGCTCCAGGCTCCGAGCCATCAGCCCAGAGCCTGACGCGGGGCTCGAACTCACGGACCGCGAGATCGTGACCTGGCTGAAGTCGGACGCTTAACCGACTGTGCCACCCAGGCGCCCCGAAAACTTAGTATTCTAACCAGAGAGTGACCAGAGACAACCTGGTTGTCACCCTAGAAGCGCTGCTCTCATCTGTGAGTAATTGCTTTTAATTTTAACAAAGATATGGGGATCCTCATAGACAGTGATCTCTACAAGGGTTTCCATAAAGATCCAATGTAGATGTGTGAAACTATAAGACCATTAGATATTGCAGCAGCTTTTGCTGCTTTTTGCAGCAGATTTTGACTTACAGCAGCTTCCAGGGAGTATGTAGTTTATCCTTGGGCAATTTCTAAATTGCCCTCCTTGTCCTCCTTGGCACCACCTCCACCAACTTCCTGTTGCTCTTTTCTTGCCTTCTGTTGTCCTACCTAACAACATGGAGTTTCATGATTGCTCCTTCTCTGGTTTCACTTCTTGCCACTTAAATTAGAATTTCCACCTTAAATTAGAATTGTCTCCTACCTGCTCTATAGAGCTATGTGTGATGGCTTCCTGTTGGCTCTCCCCTAGTTCAATCCCCAAGGCCTCCTCAGTCAATGATTCTGAGGATTACCAAATCTAAATCCAGATTCCCAACTAGCTTCCCTCCCAAACTTCTGGTCCACATTTCCATTAGTTACCATTCAGGCATCTAAACATGACATTTAGTATATGTCTAAGGGAATTTATTATCTTCCCTGTTACCTCTATTTCTCCCCCTGCATCCTCTATCTCTACCAGTGGCATCCCTAGCCGTTAACCCATGTACAAAATTGAGTACTCTTTTCCATCTTCTTTACCATTCACAATTAATAAAAGGCCAAGACCTGCCAGTTCTGCTTTCCACCATAGCAGCACGGCTCCATAGCAACCACCAATGCATTTATGACTACAACAAAGCTGATAGCTTATATTGCTAAGGTCAAAGTACACATAAAAGTCCTGGAGAAAATAATGCATTGTCCCTTTAAAAAGTAGTTTTAAACTATGCAGGAAGTATGCAGGGGATATGTAGAAGAAAGAAGTTGTTATAGTAGCAAAGAAATCACACCTATTGCAACTGAAGGAAAAGCACCAGAGGTGTTTTCTAGGCATACCTGTTACGTTCCTCTGACGCTGGAACACAGGGTGCCCGGAAGGGTATAAATGAATAAAAGCAGTTATTCTCCAAGTGGGGGTAAGTACCACAATGAGCACTGGGTCTCCTACATACTTCACACTCGCCAACACCACCCTGCCCCCTCACCCAAATTATGACCTGAAAACCCTAAGGAAACATGTCCCCTCCAAGAAAACTACTATGATACTAATACTAATGAGCTATGACAATGTTTCTCAGGTGAGTAATGACAGAAAAGGGTTTGAAAAATCACTCAATTAAAGTAGAACTCTAATTAGTTCCAGCAAGTTAGCAAGCCATAAAGAGTGTCAGGGCCTATATGACGTTGGATCCCAAGAGAAGATTCTAAGTGAGTTCTAATTAGCCCAGAAACAAACACCATGATTGAGTCAAGCAGAGATTGACAAAGTGAGATGAGGGAAAGGCTATCAACCTATTTTAATATATTTTTAAAGTAATGTTCCTTTTATTGCTTATAGGAAGTAAAAATATCTGCTCTGCTATTAATTTAACTGAATTTAATTTTTATGGAGAAAACATATATAGCTATAAAAACATATGTATATTTTAAATTCCAACTCCTGTTTGGAATTGTCCACTCCTAACAAGGGCACTCTGTCACAGACTCTGGTCAGTAGTTAGGGTACTATTACTATTAATTTGTAAGAAGCCATTTGAATCGTGGTCATTGAAACTAGAAGGAACTTCCTAAGCTCCAAGTGTGTCTTGTAGATATAATCTTATTTGAAGGAAATAAATCTAAAACAACAACAACAAAAAAGAAACAGTATTCCTTCTTATAAATTTTGGGAGGCAATTGGCAACACTAGGTTGAAAACAAGGAGGCTGAAATTCTGTTCTTATCCTTGGTACAAACCGTCATAAAAGTCTGGGCAATAATAATGCATTTCACTGCATTTTACGATTTCTAAAACACTTGCATTACCTTAGCTCATTTTAGTTGGATTAGATAGCCACTAAATTCCCTACCAGCTTCAACAATTCTATGTCTCTGTATTTTTCCATACATGTATATTTATATTTACTTAATGCAAGTAAACCCACATAAAGACAACCCAAAATAAAACAAATTCCTAGATAATCACTGAGTTCATCAAAGAAATCCATACTACAAAAGGATTTTACACCTAGATTGCTTTCAGTAGTGAGCTTCTATATATATTCTTAAATTAACAGACATATGAAAAGTGAGTTTACATTCAATACTTCAAAACTCTTTGGGAAGGTCTATGGAAACATTTCTACCACAAAGCCTGAGATTTTCAGTTTTCCTTCTTGTGGGAAGAATGTGGCCTTAACACCCTTTACCATTAAGCAATGTTCACGGTCTATATTCTCTGCCAAGGAACTGCCTAAAAGGAAAGAGATTTATACAGTATCTAAAGATCCTTTGATCTTTGGTTTTAGATTTTCTTTTTATTTGTTTTTATTTGACAATAATACTGATTAAAGTATTTGTATCAAAAGTATCTCTTAAAAAATCATATTCATCTCTTCTTTCCCGTAAAATCTTAACAAATAGCTTCCCCATTCATATTCTAAATAAGGTAAAAGAAAATTTTGGCTGCTGTCCCTGCACACTTTTAATTTCTGCCCCGAGAGAAATAAAATGCTCAAAATATTTGTTATCTGCTCTTCCCCCTCACCCCAGCACACTCTTCTCTCCCAAGGAGAGACTTCTGGTCGTGCATGTAAAGATTTGGATGTGTGCTGCAGCCGAACACTGTCGTTTGACCCCACCTCAAAGTGAGTAATCTCAGATCAGGGGCCCACAATTATGTTTGGAGGGTTGAAGAATCCTACTATCGGGCAGCAAAGGGCAGTACAAGACCACCAAGCCTAATAGATTCTAAAAAAAAAAAAAAAAACTAAAATCTTTTGACCACTCTGGACTCCTGGTGTTCTTCAATTTCTCATTCAGGTAAGCCAACAGAATCTAAATAAATTCTGCCAAGAGAGGAAAAACAGTACAAATTTAGCAGACCCTAACACTCAAACCTTTTGAATTAAGTCAGGTACATCTGCTCTTAATTACATGCATGCACACACATTCACACACATAAACACATACACAGTGGTAGATTAAAGACAGCTGCACATTCTTTGCTTGTCCTCCCATTGAAAGGTGGAGCTTAATTCTCCTCCCTTGTATCTGGGCTGCCTTTAGTGCCTCACCTGACCAAGTGAATATGGTGGTCATGATATTCGGAGACTGTTAAGGTTGGCTCAGAAGGCATGCAACTTCCACCCAGGTCTCTTGGACTGCTCAATCTTAGAGAACTCCCTCTTAGCCTGCCCTTTCTTGGAATCCAGCTGCCATGCTTTGAGGAAGCCCAAGAGGCTCCACAGAGAAACCCACATGGAAAGAAACTGAGGCCTCTTAGCTGACTACCCTGCCTGAGCCCCCAGCCAAAACCAACACCAACTGTCAGCCATGTAAGTGAGTCATCTTAAACCATGCAGCCAAGTTGAGCTTTTAGATCACTATATCCCAGCCACCATCTGGCTACAATGCCTGGAAGATTCAAAACAAGAATACCTCAGGCTTTCCCACAAAATTGTCAGCAAAATAAAATGTGAGGTTTAAGCTATTAAGTGTCTAGGTGGTTTGTTAAATAGTAATAGATTTCATCATAGAATGGATCCCAGTAATGTAGGCTTAAATTTATTGCCTTTTCAACTTGCTGGTAGTCCAGAATAAATGAGGTAATGGTTTGCAAGACTCTGGTCCCACCCAAATGGGACAACGCCAGAATATTGAAAACTATTCAGGCTACAGGGATATAACACAATATTTATAACATCTGATTTCTAATTGGTTTTGCAGACTTAAATCTCGGTTACATGTATCTTATTCTAAATTAGTTATAATCTCACATAAGAAAAAGGTAAATCAAGCTAATAATGCTATGATTACAGCATTTTGTAGAAATTCTCCCCCCAAAATTACTTGATAATTTATGATCATTTTACCTCATATCACCAAGTTTAATGTGTCATAATTTAAAAAGAAATGCATTAAATATTGCCACCTTTCAACATCACATGGCTTTGAGGAGCTTCTCTGCCATTTAAAATACCCAAGTATTGAAAATCAGAACAAACAGAAGACCTATTCTAAAAGAAAAACAGCATTATCCCATTCATTTCTTCAAATAAGAACAGTTCAAAGTAATACAGAAAAAAAGGAACACTGTGAATTCTAACACACACACACACACACACACACACACACACACACGTGCAGTCTACGCTGGAGGCTATATGATATCATATCTGTACCGTTCAAAACAGAATCCTATCATTTGGAATTAAAACACATTCTCCTTTCATTAAGCCTACTCTGTGTGAAAAGGGTATCATCCTGTCATGGCTGAAATTCCTTCAAAGAAAGCACTGGAAGCATCTTACACAAATCCTCTCAGGTCCTTTCAGGACAAAACGTGGAGTACAGGTTAGCAGGATTATTTCACCCATTGACCGGCTATGCTTACAAAAGTGTGATTTGTATAATATGTTAGATAGAACTTGTTTCCACTCTATAAGATGTCTAGAATGCATTTATACCAATTCTCTCAATATTTAGGGGGCAAAGACAATCAGATATACTTGTTTGTGTGAAGCAAAGTTATCATAAACTATAATGCAAAGCAAATTCTTCATGATTACCTTAGCTTACTCCATATAATACCACCAAGAAGAATTTACGGCTCTTTCAAAATCCAATGTCTATAAAGACAGAACGCCTTGGAGGAAAATGGTACCATACTTAAGATAGTGATATCTTTTATTAGTACAGTAAATTCCTATTTTTATGGAATAGGATGGGTCTGAGGTCATTCCATAAAATTGATTTTCCAGAAAATGGAAATAGGCAATTTACCCTAAGAATTTTATTGAAAAATTATGCTATTCTATTTGAATAATGATGGGAATGTTCTACACGTTTCCTTTATTAATGAATTAAAATACACAAAACACCATAAAATTATATTAGAGGTTCAAAAGTATCACTTAAATCTTCTTTACCAGTCACTTTCATTTTGTAAAATCAGCAGTTCCATTAAAATCGTATTATGTAAAAATGGGTTTTTACTGTAATAATAGTTATTACCTATTTAGCTCCCAAGGATGTTGTGAAAATTAAATAATAAGCCATTGGAAAGCAAATACAAAGTGTCGCTAATACCAGGGGCCAAGAGGGGCAGTCAGATGGAAAAATGAAGGAAAAGAGCACCTGATACATTAAAAATCACAGCTTTCATCTCTAATTCCATTACTGCCAATACTCTATGCAGTGGTCATGTGTACTGTTACCTCACTGAATCTTTGTAACATTATGACATACATATTAATTACAGCCCTCATTTTATAGATGAATGTCAGAGAAGTTTAAAACTTGTCCAAGGTCACACAATTGGTAAATGTTAAAATCCACATGTGAACCTAGATTTATCCTAGTCAACAGCCCATCCTCTATATCCTAAAACGTTACTAACTCCCTAATATGCCTTTGTGTCTCCTGACCTTCAGATTCTTACTCCATTTTTTAAGGTCCTCTTCCTCCATGAAGCCACCTCTCTTCCATTTACCTGAGACACTTTGATTCGAAACACTTTGATTCAAAACACTTCAATTGCTAACTCCAGCTATTTGTTGTATTATTATGTATTCTGTGGGTTTTTTTTAAGTTTATTTATTTTGTAAGAGTGCAAGCAGGCAGAGGAAGGGCAGAGAGAGGGTGAGAGAGAATCATAAGCAGGCTCCACACTGTCAGCACAGAGCCCACAGCGGGGTTTGATTTCAAGAAACTCTGAGATCATGACCTGAATCAAAACCAAGAGTCGGACACTTAACTGACTGAGCCACCCAGGCGCCCCTGTGTTTTATTGATTCAGCTAAATCCCTAGCGGTTTGAGGTCATGGCTGTATCTGATTTGCCTTTGGATCCCCGGATCAGGAGCACCTGGTACAGAGCCTTGAACACAGTGAGTGTTCCATAAATGTTGCCTAAACTGAATTGGAAAGAAGTGTTAACTTGAATTACAACTACATTTGCTGCCAGATGTAAAGAACATGCTTTTGCTAAAGGCTCATTACATCAGATACCTCTTTGGGAAGTTTCTCCAGTTTTTTCATGTGTATGTACCTAATGGGGATGTGGTAAGATTGAATTCTTTGAGCATCTGACATATGCTATGTACTCAATAAATAGTTGGGTGTTTTTTCCTTTTTAATACCAAGTGAAGGAGACAATATGAACAATAAGCAGGGAAGTATAAATCCTGTATAATGTATAATCTGATTTGGATGAATCAGAACAAGCAGGGCTGGTAAATTTGTCTTTTTAATGATACTATGAGGAGAGCCCTGGAATCGAATTTCTTGTTGCAGCCTCTTTACTTACTAGCTGGATGAACTTGGGCAAGTTACTCAACCTCTTTATGTCTCAGATTCCTCACCCATAAAAAGAAGGACAATAACAAGATCCACTTATAAAGTAGTTGTGAGAATCAATTGAGAAAATCCACATAGAACATGTAGCACAGTGCAGGTCACACATCAAGCACTCAAATTATATTTGCTATTATTATCATCGTTATCATCATCATCAAAACCTTAATTCATAGGTATCTGCTCAAAGAAAAGACATTATTCTTCACATCCCTGTACAAGTTATAGCTGTACTGTGTCAAATTCATGAAACTCAAAGATTTTAATTCTAAAATTAAATTATGGGTGGCAGCTTTGAGATTGTGCACTTCTTTCAAGCAATATTTGTTGTTGGTTTTGTGCCACACTTGGGAGAACAAACTTATTTGATTCAAGGAAGACTGGGAATGAAAGAAACCAAGAGAGTCAGGTAAAAGTCATAAACACAAAACCACAACTAGAAAGGTAAATTCAAGCTAAAGGTCCATCAGAGGTCAAAATATCAGGGTTTGCCAAAAACTTGAAGGGAAAAGTAAACCATAACAGCTCCTACGCAAGACCCCAAACAGAACAATGGATTCAAATGTTCACTGTAAGATCATTTGTTGGGGTTAAAAGATAGCTTATTAGAGAAGAAAAAAGAAGCAACAGGATAAGAGTAAAAACTTTGTTTATTATGTATCACATACTCATTTTCATTCACTTGTCTTTCCATTTGAAAACTGGAAATAATAAACAATAACTGCATGGCATACAAATATTAACTTCTCTGATTCTCACAATAAGACTGGAGGACCAATGGAAAGATACTTTCTACATCCAACACCTGTACTTCTCCCTCATGCCCCACTTTTTTCCAAAGCACTGCTCTGTGCTATTTTTTAATTCTATTTTATTTTATTTCTTGATCTGTGCTATTTAAGAACTGTTTCATGGAGAATCCAAGTCCATCTTATAAGCTGACCATGCATGAACAAAGGAATGAAGAATGACAGAGAATGCCAGGGGCTCCCAACAGTCAGGGCACACAGTGGATATAGTCAACTGCAGTGCCAAGCGAGATAGCTAACATTACTCCTCTCTCAGCATAAAGGTCCCTAAGGATACTAAAAACTTGGCAACGTTGAAAAGCTTCACTTGCTTCCTGCATGGGGTGGGGGAAACAGCTTGCTTAGTGGGAAAAACCATAGCCCAGGGCCAATCCGCTGGCTACATTCATCAAAGAAATGGCTGCAACAGAACAGATTTTTCCCTTCCGTATGGGAATGACTCATGAGCTTGTTTATTCAAAAAGTTACATTCTCCATTGAGAGAAGTGGATGATAGGGGAGTAGGATGATAATAATAGTTCAAGTTCATACTAGTCAGCCTGCCCTCTCCTGTCTCTCATCTCTCTCTGCACAGCTGTATTGGCACCACTCCAATGCCCAAAATGTGGTTACCATGTTTTAATCATTCTGCCTTCATTTTTTATCCTAAATAAAGCAAGAAACACAACTACTCTTTCTCATTTACTCTTTGCCCTCTTAGAAAGAGAATGCATTGATTCGGTAAGAATTACAGACTTTGTGTCAGACTGCCAGGGTTAAAATCCTGACTGCTGACTTGCAAACTGTGTGAACCTGGGCAAGTTACTTAACTGCCCTGGGCCTCTGTTTCCTTGTCAGTAAAAATAGGAATAAGAATAATACTTATATCACAAAGTTATTATGAAGAGTGAATTAGTGAACACATGAAGAATAATTCCTGCCATGTTGCTAGTTGTACATTTATTGACATCACTTCACAGATGACCAAATATTCCTCTTCCAGTATGGATGTTTTTAAATTCAGGATTACCTTAGGAAGTTCAAATTAAGCCATAAATGAAAGTAGGTCTTTTAGGGGAGAGATATTTGTTCTCTGAAAAATATTTTCTTTTCAGGCTAGGGAGATTTTCTGGGAGTTTCAAGAACTGGCTCGTAAGAAAGAAGAATTTTGGGGGCACCTCACTGGCCCAATCGGTACAGCATGCAACTTGATCTCAGGGTTGTGAGTTCAAGCCTCAGGCTGGATGTAGACATTACTTAAAAATAATAATAAAATAAAATCTTTAAAACAGAAATAATTTTATAAGTATGGGTGTATGTTTCTGTTTATCTGAAGAATCTTCTTTCTTCCATATGTGTGTATATGTGTGTATGGGAAGAGAGTTCTATCATCTAGATAGATGATAGATATATACATACATACATAGACTTTTATTTTTCCGTTTTATTTATCAGTTTCCTTTTCCAGCATCTTTGACATATTGTGGCAACAGAAGAGCTTATTCATCATATTTCCTATATTTGAAAAATTCTATATTCAAAGTTTAAAATTTCTGTATTTAAAATATCCATAAAGGCAAAAGAAAAGAATTTGCAAATTGCTTCTTTCCATACACTATGTCTTTCAAACATAAGGACAGTAGAATTGGCTGAAAATCTGTTCTTTGACATATAAGAATAAATCCCATTAGTGGAGTTTTCTAACTCCTTGTGGCATGGTGACTGCCCATTCCACTTTAATGAAGGTAAACAGAGCTATTTTTATCAGATTTCATAGGATTATTAAATTCTTCACCTATATTAATTCAAAAAAGAAAGTTATAGATATAAGGGCCTACAAATAAGAATGCCCACATTCTTTACATGTTGTACAATACATTTAAATGACAGATAATTCCCAACTGGATTGTCTTGGTTCAGTCTATCTGTGATTATTTAATTAAGGGACTGTTTTACTCACTGGGTAAAATCAGGACGTCATCCCCAGGACCTGGAATGGTATGGTTGTGTCCTCCCCAGCCTTCTTCAAGGCCTATCCATGCTTCAGGAAAGGACCATTTTAAAGCTGACTTAGGTGCAGAGGTAGAAGCTACAAAATGAAAGAAAAATAGAAAAGTAACTATGAAAATATGACTCACTATAATAACTTGCAAATTCTGTCTTTATTTTAGGATACGAATGATATTTTTACCTCCCAAGGTAGCTGTCTTTTGATATTTTATAACCTTCCAAAAACCATTTTATCAATTATAAAGCAAGTATTCAATTCTTCAATTACATCTATTTCTAGGGAAAATACATTCTACTTTTGTTATTACACATTTGTGTTTTGCCTTATGTAAATATGGCATATGCTCATCATGGAACATTGGAAACTGCAAATATAGAAAAAAAATAGTAATAATTACCCATAATCTCAACACCTAGAGATAACTGCCATTAACCTTATATTTGCTTTTCCTTCCAGAATTTCTCAGCATTTTTATATAATTGAGATTACATCATATATGTAATTTATATTCAGTTCTTATTTTAATTAGCTTAGCAATTTTAAGATGCATTTTCTAATGTCATTAAAACTCCTTGCAACATAATTTTAATAGGTACATAATATTCTATCATATACAAGGTCTATAATATCCTTAATGTTTGGCATTTAGGATCTTTCCACTTTTAAAATTATAAATAATGCAGTGTTAAATCTCTCTATACAAATCTGCCAGTAACAATGATATCTTCTTAAAATAGAATCTTGGCAATGGAATCACTGAGTCAAAGGTCTAATCTTCTCATAGTTCTTAATGCATATTAAGGGCAATGCATAATAAATCTGGACACCTTTCAGTGCAGTAGTTTACATACAGTTCATATGTTCCAACTGGTTTTTATTGCTTCTGCCACTGATGGTCAAATGGCATTTCCTTTTCAACCATCCACTGGCCACTTCATGAGGGAATGGTAACATAAATCTAATAATATCCAGTGGGGGCTGCCCAATATCCATCATGCACAACACCATGTTGAACTGCACCCACATGTTCTTTTCAGAAGTATGATCCCTAGCACAGAGACAGAGGGCACAGACAGTCTCTCAAAAGAGGATGAGAAGATTCACAGATGATACCAAATGTTATTTGAGTTTTAAGAGTTCAGATAATGTGGTATCTCACGTGATGGGGGGAGGGGGCACAAAAATCTCACCCATTATGCTAATTTCACAAGGATAAATAATGAGTACCTTCTCTACCAAAATTTCCTAAAAAGTAGGGATACAAAAAGGAATAAAAGGCCATTCTTTCCTCCAAAGGAGCAAATAGGGTTGTGTAAGTTGTATAAATAAATCCTGGGAGGATAGAGCTCTGAAGGTGTTCTCTTTAATGGTACCCAACAGAGAGGAAGTGAGACCTTGATAGAGGAGCCTTCCTGGAGAGGGAGCAGCTGAGCTGCATTTTAGGCTTAGTGATAAAGGGAAAGGGTGTTGTGGTGAGACAGACAGAGAGGATGATCATGAGTAATGGCAAGAAATAAGACATTAAGTGAAGGGTCTCTAAACAGTTTGGTGTTGCTGAAACACAGAGCAAGGAGGAGGCAATTGATGAGGCTGGAGAAATAATCAGAGACCCAAGCATGATGCAACAAAGATGGTAACAAAGATAGAAGAGACAAAGATGACTCCTAGCATAGGTGGTAATGGGCAGAGATGTCCATTAAAACAGAATTGATGAATTCAGTTTGGAAAATATAGAGTTTTGGGTGTCTTTGAAAAGGCCTCCAGGTGGAGATACACAGCAAGCAGGGATTAGATATGAATCTGAAGAATAGGAGAGAGCTCTAAGTCAAAGAGATGGATTTCAGGGTTGTATTTGAAACTCTGAGGATGGTGAGGATATCTCCAGAGGATTACAAATGAGAAGAAAAAAATGTCTTAGGTCAGAACCCTGGGGAATGCCCAGTTACTTTGTCTACTGGAACCCAACTCCCTTGTAATCATGGTCTCATTAAAGCCCTTGGGTAACTGAAAAGTATATAGATTGTGGTCAAGTAGAAATCCTAGGGAATTTAGGGGTGCCTGTGTGGCTCAGTCAGTTCAGTGTCCGACTTTGGCTCAGGTCATGATCTCGTGGTCCATCGGTTCAAGCTCCATGTCGGGCTCTGTGCTAACAGTCAGAGCCTAGAGCCTGCCTCTAGTTCTGTGTCTCCCTCTCTCCCTGTCCCTCCCCACTCACACTCTGTCTGTCTCTCAAAAATATATACACATTAAACATTAAAAAAAAAAGAAAGAAATCCTAGGGAATTTAATCAGCACAAAAGAGACACTCCACCAAGGTAATCAGTCATGGTATTGGCACAAGGCTCACTCAGAAAGAGGCTTTATAAATATCTTATAAACACCAAGACTGTAATACCTAGTTTCTTCCCAATTTTGCCTCCTTTCCAGTAATATAAATATTCAGGTGGGGATGGCATGAAGGCTTTGTTGAAATAGCCACTAAGTAGCACCACAGAGGCCAGAGAGAGATGCTCTGTTGCCTTATTTCCAGTGATACTTCAAAAGGGGAATAACCAGTTTCCTTAAAACCATATACCAAGCTTCAAAAACTCTTTATATCACAGATATTGGAAACAAATTCCTCACTTTGTCATCTTCATTCTAATATATGAGAGCTGAAACTGTCTTTAAATGAACAAACTGAATCTTAATGTTCTAAGAATTATTATTATGAACGACTTTGACCATTCTATACCATTCTGCCTTAAGATAAGAACACTCTCATGGAGACATTTCAGTCTCTTGCAGAGTTACTAGATTTCTATAGTTAATATCAGGCTTCTTTGTGCCTATTACTATTAAAGAAAGGTGGGGAGAAAAAAAGGAGCCTACTAGAATTAAAGAAGAAGCAGTCAGAGACATGCATGAAGAACCAGGAGAGAGGAATGTTTTGGCAGCCTAAGAAATAGAACATGACCAGAAGGCATAAGTGATCTTGTTAACAGTGAAGTTCTGATAAAGGATTGACTGCTGAATTTGGCCACCAGAGCATGGATGATCCAGATGAAAGTGGCTCCAGCGGAATGGTTGAGGTGGAACCAGTGTAGATAATAGCAGATTGAGGGATGCAGGGGAGGGAAGGAAGGGAAGACACTGGGTCAGATCATCCAAAACGCTCACTGAGGATTGAACATTTTATGATTAGAGACCTTTAGTATTTTATTTGTCTTCCTAATCTTTAGATAAATGAGTCTTACCTTGAAACCAGACTCCATGAATTTTGGTCAGGACCAACATTTATGAGGAGGCCTCATCTTCCTTTCCTCCACAAATCTGTCACTCAACAAAAGCCACAATTTAAGGTGGTCTTAACTTGTTATCTATCTGAACCAAATATTGCCCTCTCCACCTTGATCCTTCATCCACCAAGCTTTTTATAGCTCTGCATCAAGAGGCTAGTCTTTTGAGAAGTTTGCAGCAGAGGTGTCAACTAGAGGAATATTCAGTATCCATGAATTTTGTTTTGTTTTATTTTAATTAAGAGGCACTGACCAGAAGAGGCCAGCAAAGGAGAGGCTAACTACTCAAGACAGAGTCATTTACTGATGGGACAAAATTCAAAAGATGTTGAAAGATGGATTAACTGTAAATAAGAGAAGGGCTGATAGATTCTCAGAAACGTGAGGAAAGGAAATAAACTTAGATCTGTGGGGAAAGGATTAAATTTAGGAAGAGAATATACCTGATTATATGAATGTTCTCATGGCACTATGCACCATATATCCAGGTACCCCCCACTGAAAATACATCATTGGGTAAATGCTCTTCAGAAATATGCATATCTTCCCCCCAAAGTGGGTCTCCTTGCTCATTTTCTCCTCTCCAATATTGTATAAAGCACTGTGGACATTGAGAGGATATAAGTAAGACCATAGTGTTGGAGGAACATGAATGACCTGCGCATTATACACTCATGTTGAATCTCTGAATGGGTTAATATATACAGAGAACTCCATTAATCGTCCCATTAGTTGCTTTCAAAGAATTTTTGTTATTGTAATAAGTTTACTGTTTTTCATACAACTTTCCATTAAGTAAAATACACACTCATATTTAAATTTTGACATTAGCGGTGCACCTGGGTGGCTCAGTCAGTTAAGCGTCTGACTTCGGCTCAGGTCATAATTTCAGGGTTCACAAGTTGGAGCCCCGCGGTAGGCTCTGTGCTGACAGCTCAGAGCCTGGAGCCTACTTCAGATTCTGTGTCTCCCTCTCTATCTGCCCCTCCCCTGCTCATGCTCTGTCTCTCTCTCTCTCTCTCAAAAATAAATAAACAGTAAACAAATTTTTTAAAATAAATTTTAACATTAGCACATATACCCTATACCATGGGAATCAGGGAATATCTTCAAAGTATATTAATATTTGAAATTTCTTCCTGATGAATGGTCATGTACTAGTTCTGTAACTCTGTGTTTTAGGAATATTTCTTGTTCCAAATTATCTTGGCTAGGAAAACTGATTATATATGATTAATTTTAATCTAGGTCATAAATTAGTATATGCTCAAAAGGTAATTTAAACATCTTAGAGTTTATATGGTATAAACTCATATAGAGTTTATATGGCAGAATGAACACTGAATTGAGTTGAGTAACCTGAGCTCTCATCCAGGCTCAACCAGTGAGAGGAGGGACTTAAGCAAACCATTTTATCTCTAGGCTTCCATTTCCTTATTTGTAAAATGAGGCAATTGGATAGGATAGCATGTGAGGTTCTTTTCCTTATTAATACTCTGTAACTTTATGAAGCTTTCTATTTATTTAGCATGTTATAATTGATAGGTCAAGTGAAACATCTTCCAGTTAAACTGACCCCTGCTAAGAAGTCCTAGATGTTGGCCACCTATAGTCACCTTCCAAAGAGTCCTTAATAAAAAATCTTCCTACTAAGTCCTGAGTGGCATGACACCTTGACTATATAGCTGGCTGAGTAATTAATGGCCACCCATAAACAGTCCAGTATCCTCTGAGGGGGCCTGGCATGAGACCTACACCCAACAGATATGTTCTCTACAAATGGAGACTGACCCAAACAATTGGAAATTTGAATACAGAACTGTCAGAGAAGAGAGAATTCCAAGATACTTTTCTTGGTAACACTTATTTTAAAGGAGATTTATTTACTGATTATTTAGTTAGTCATTTGATTGACATCCCCATGTGACCATAAGACCCCATGGAGCCAAAGATCATTGCTCATCATTGTTTCCTTCTACATCTTGCACAAGAGACAATAAATAATGCATTCTGAGCCACCTAAAGGAAAATAAGGATAAAGGACAGGGGACATAAAGAACAAAATGTTATGGCAGCCCAGAAACAGTTTTGAAAACAAAGAACTACATTCTTCCCAGTCCAATAAGCATGGAGAAGTAGCCATCAATACATCTAGTTTAGTTTTAGTCTAGTACCTTTTATTTCATTTATTTATTAATTTAAATGAAGGAGTTAGATCATTTTCTGATTAGCATGGACTCTGCTCTGATGTAACACAAAAAAATGCCTGGAAATCAAAGGAAAACTCGGCCTTTGAAAAGATTTGTCCCTGATGCAAAGGCATAAACTTACTCAGGATAAACAAAAACAAACAATGAAATACATTAGAAGGTGTTTATGAGTCTTTTAGTCTTTGAGAATTTGGCTTTTATGAGTTAGAGAGATTTCACAGAACCATCTGACTTTTGGGGAGGATTTGTTTACCCTGATGTCCTGAAATTACTGGGAACAATTAAAGTTTTGAGATACCCTGAATTTTTCTTTCCATTTGGTAGAAGCCTAATGGCCCATCTGCAGATCTGGACTCCGGTGTGCACATATGGTCCATAATTTATGAAATGTGCTTATTTACATGTTTTAATTCTTACTTTCCAATGTTTTGAAAGGCACCCTTCTTATATCTTTCTTTGAAATGCAGACACATTTTTCAGTTATACGGATGACACAATAGGGAATCGTTAGGCATGAAAGCATTGTCTGTTTATAAAACAATTAGATTGAAGGAATTTCTAGAACTATTATTGGAGGACATTCGGCTGTACCAGGCACTTCTATTTGGTGAGCGGGTTAATACTCACCTGAAATAGTAGGGGGCACACCTTCCTTCACCTGGAGAGTCACTTGGACTTGGCCTTCACCTGAAACTAAACACACACACACACACACACACACACACACACACACACAAAAACAAAAAAAACACAACTTGGATGTGATGCAAAGAGCATCTTAATACAGAAGATATTCATGTGATAAAGATGGCTTTATCCTAAATTCCTCCCAACTTAACTACATTTTCAAAAAAAAAGTCCTTGTTAGTTAGTCTAACAATTGATTTCCAACATTTGATTTTGATTGCTTTTATTTGATTAAACTTAATTGCAGTGAGGTCTCCAAGAGAATTGACACATAAATAATTAGGGAGGGGACCCTTTAGCCATATGTTCTTTGGAGGCCAATGTTGGTCAGGAGGGCACACCTCATAGCCTACTTCCTCTCCATCATTTTGAAGGCTTGGCTTTTAGAATTCATGTGTTTTTCAATAGAGTTCAGATCACCCATGAAATGTATTTGCTTTACCTTTATCCAAACAAATTGTCCTTTTAATGAAGGCTTTCTTCCACCCCCCTTTCTCCTTCATCTTCCAAACCAACTGAGCACATTTAAAAGGCCTGGGGTTCATTAATTTTAAGTGTTCAATAAATTAGTGGAAATAATCAAAAGGCCTGATTCTTTCTGATAATGACAATTTGATGTCAGTATAAACCAGTAGATTAAGCTGGGAACATATGCTCCTTTGCCAAGAGAGGCTGCTATAATTAAATAGTGGATGCATCTACAAGGTGCTCTCACGCCTGATTAATTAGTAATCAGGTGCACCAACTCCACTTTTCAGCAACACCTTGTCTCTTATTGGTTAATTACCTTTCTGCCTTATCAGATGCCATGTGAACCAACACCTCCCACCCTGGAGGGCCCACTGCCGTTAAGGCTGCAGCCTTGAGGACTTGGCCAAACCCATGCTCTCCACTTGCCTTTCCAAGGAAACCTAAACCCTTTCCTCTCACACAGGACAGAGTAGACCAAGGATCACTTTGTCTAATTACAAAGCATACACTTCAGAATATTACAAAACATAATAGTAATAATAATCCTCAAAGAGATCCATGATAAGACCTCTCCTATGCCTCTATTCTTATTTTGATAATTATTCTCATTTAATTTTTCTTCATTATATAGAATGGCTTTCTCCTTACACTGTACATATATTGCGACTAGGTACAATGACCAACAGGTTCTCTATGTGTTCTACTTTATCACTACTTCCAAGGTTTTGCTTATATTCTTTCTTTATCCTTTGTATATTTTACCCATTTTTCTATCTTAAGTAAATAAATAAATAAATATAATGCCACCAGCGCAGTATTTCATCTTTTTTTCTATAATCTCTAACTTACCCACTTGTGAACACACTGATGTTGGTATTATTTATCCCAAGCTTGCTCTCAACTTAGCAAATACTTATCAAGCATCAGCTGTGATAAATTTAGGATTGCATTATCATTAGCTCTGTCTCTACATCTTAAAGGGAGGAACTTTCTCCTGTACCTTAGGACATTAGACATTGCTAGACATGTAAACATTTAATTTTCATGGACTAATCTAGAAATCCTAAATTTATAGTGCTCAACTCAGGATACCCAGGACTTAGCTGACAATTTCAACAAAATGAGCAAATAGAGGCAGGAAATAACCCTTTTAAAGGGTTATTAAAAATTGTAATATTTTTAAATATTTTAAATATTGTATAAGAATCAAAATCTAAAGAAGGAAAATTGGGAAAAATTCCAGGAATCATTTGGAAAGGGTTATTAGTTCATTTAAAGATTTTATATAAATCATCCTTGTTAACAGCAGCTTCCAAGTAATTGTAGATTTCAGTACATCTGTGTTCTCTTCCTTAAGACAGAGCCACAGAGGTAAAGTAAAAAAGTAAAGTTTCACTTTAAAAAGTCTTTTTTCAAAACCACTGTAGTCATTTTATAATTATTAATTTAACTCAAAATAAGTATAATTTATACTTGTAAGAGGAATGGTTGGGGGAGGGAAAAATGGAGTCATCATTTTTTCACACTACATAGGTCAATAAATTTGAAGTATAGGGAAAATAATCAATGTATCCAAAATCCCCTGGGTGAAAAAAACCACCATAAGCATTGTGCACTGTAGCCATCATGGTGATGATTAACCTGCACACTAAAAAGGCTAACCCTCACCATATCCAACCCTGATTATAGCCTGTTCCTCTTGTCCTTCCATTTGCTAACTCACTTAACTCAGGCCCTGTTCTTGGTAATCCAAGGCTTCCTGGTCAGTGGGCTATCATATCTGCCGCTCTACACTGATGGCTTCTGAACTGCATGACCACTGAATTTGTTCAGCCTCTACACATGCAAAAATGTTCCCCACCTCCTGGGGAGCCTCTTCCCAAAAACATATATTGAAAAGCAATCACTTATTTGGTTAGAACGAGTGTGTGAATACCATTGAATCTGAGGAGTAGTTTCAGTATCCAAAGAAATGGAGAAAAGTTACCAAAGTAGGAAAGATTGAAAAAGTCTGATTTCCTTCATCATCACTTGCACATGGCCCTCTGCAGGCTGGTTCTGAGATGTGAGTGGGTCAGAGGGTTATTCTTCCCCAACACCATTTCCACACCCTGAGAGTGAAGCCAGAGAGAGTGGTGCTGAATAAGGTCTAACACCTTGGGTTTGAATCCTGGGTCTTCCAGTTCCTTGATGTGGGTAACTGACAAGTTCTTCACCATTTCTGAACCTTACTTCTGTGAAAATGGAAATAGTTGTCCTATCTACCTCATAGCGTTATTGGGAAGAAAACATGAGGTAACTCCTGTAACATGCTTAGCACAGTTCTTGGCACATGAATAATAGTGATTATCAACACTGTTATTATGGCATGCTCATTATTCTAGCAGCCAGTTAACAAAACCCAGGAAATATGCTTCTCCTCTTTTTACAGCTGTACCTAATCATGATGAGCCATAGTATTCAGAGTTGTAAGCAACTTAACCAGATCTGCTAAAGTTTGCTAAGTGCTTTGACTCCCTAAAAGGCAGTGTAAATGTGAAGTGTCACTTCCAATTTGGACAAATACAAAGAGGGATGAAAATACAAAGAGGGATGAAAATCTGAGAAAAAAGGTAACGACTCAGGAAAAAAGCCTTACGCAGGCTGTGATATTATGCATGTGTCTTCTCGGTGCTTATGATTTCTAAGTTTGTAATATGAGAGTGGTGAATCTACTTTGTTTATAAACGGAAACTCATTGCAGTTGATCCTTCCCAGGTTGTAAAAATATCTGGTTGGTCCTCAAAAAGAAAAGAAGGCTTTGGGCCAATTATTGCCAAATTATTCTTATGAGTGATATATAATATAAGGTTGCTATAAACACAGAGATCTAGAAGAAAGTGAGAAATGTGCTAAGGAAGAGGAGAGTTACTCAGCCAAATATGATACTAGTGTCTTCCAGAATTTTGTACTGTTCCTGGCAAATTTTGTCCTCACTAGGGCACTAGGGAAGAGAAAAATTAATTATCTCCTTGAGTAGGTCCCATTCTCTGTTGCAATTTTGAAGGGAGAAATAAGTACTTATCCATGTAAAAAAAAAAAAAAAAAAAAAAAAAACAGGTGGCATTTTAATGGGCCTTGACTCCTTTTGTATTTCATTCTTGATCCATATTCCCATTCACACTTTGCCATTACGTTTACGCACATATTGGGGCCCCTCATTCAGATCACATTTACATAGCATAAGTCAGCCACTGACTACACATGGAGAGAATCTGAAACAGCACCTGCAATTTGTGTCTGCAGATTTCACTCATTCTCTCCCTGACTCATGCCTTCTTTCTCAGTCTCAGTCTGCTCTGGACCCAGGTTCCAGCTCTCTTCTCATGGACCAGCAGTCAAGCTTGATCCTCTCTCTCTACATTCCAGCTTAGCTTGCCCTATCTTCTACACCCACCTCTTCTCCCAAATCTATCTTGCACACCTGTATACTCCTGCTCTGTGTCTCCCTCCCTGTTCAGCAAACGTAACCACACACCCCAGAAATTAGCCTTTTTCTCTTAACCATTGAGAATTACTGGTCCCTGGTAGCTAAAGCTTGATTCACAGGACCATACTTCCATCTGATTTCAGCTTCACAGGGGCAGCAACACAGCCACCTTGGCCCTTTTAACACAGGATCTTTTAAAATCCTTCACAGAAACATATGAAAATCCTGTGATCATCTTTGAGTCTTCCATTATCCCCAAAAGCTTTCATTCATGGAAGGATATAAATTTTTTTGGGTGTAAAAGAACTTATTCAAGACACAACATGGGGCCCCTGGGTGGCTCAGTCGGTTAAGCGGCCAACTTTAGGCTCAGGTCATGATCTCGCAGTCCATGAGTTCGAGCCCCGTGTCGGGCTCTGTGCTGACAGCTCAGAGCCTGGAGCCTGTTTCAGATTCTGTGTCTCCCTCTCTCTGACCCTCCCCCATTCATGCTCTGTCTCTCTCTGTCCCAAAAATAAATAAAAACGTTAAAAAAAATTTAAAGAAAGACACAATAGACATATCTAATATCTACATTAACTACAGTCCTGAGAGCGCAATTAAACCTTCATTAATTAACTCAGAAAACAATAATGATTGTTATTGTGACTCAGTGATGCCTGCCACACTTGTATGGGGCATCTGTCATGTCCTGGATTCTGTGTAGATCTACAGAAGCAGAACTTCCAAGGGAGGGCCTGGAAACAAGCATTCCAGCTGTTTGCCCATGAGGCATATTTAAAAAGCCTTAAAAGGGGCACCTAGGGGGCTTAATCAGCTAGGCGTCCAACTCTCGATTTTTGGCTCAGGTCATGATCTCATGGTTTTGAGGCTAAGCCCTGTGCTGGGCTCCATGCTGGGCATGGAGCTTGCTTAAGATCCTCTCTCCCTCTCTTCCTCTGCCCCTTCCCCCACCCTCTAAATAAATTAATTAATTAATAAACAGACAAATATTTTAAAAATAATACAATAAATAAAATAAAAAACCCTGAACTGAGGAATTTTACAACTTCTCTCAAAAATGTGGTTTGTTCTCCGGAGCAGGTGTTCTTAGCAAGTAAGGAAAGATACCCAGATAAAAAAGAGATCCCTGTGTTCACATTTCTTACTTTTCATCAGTTATACCAAAAATTTGCAGATCACATTATATTCTCAAAATATAAAATGTGAGGTAATGATTTTAGTAGCATCATTGTTTTACTTTAATAGCTATGAATGTTACTGAATTTTAGAAAAAGCAACTAGGTCATTGAACCCATGATTTTATGGATATTATTGCTTAAAATGAGGTTAGGTTTTAAAAATAAGACAGTGCAGGAATTGATTTAAGACAAATCTTAGGAAAATAAAGGTACAAGAGGCATAGGATGTGACAAATGGTGAAGATGGTATCCAAATACCTAAATTTAGGAAGTATAGAGCCCTCAATAAGTACAAGTTTTTCCTATAAATAGGGGGGAAAAGAATTGGTTTACAAGGGTACACACATGAGCTTGTATTGAAACAAACCAACAACAATGGGGCACCTGGGTGGCTTAGTCAGTTGAGTGCCCGAATTTGGCTCAGGTCATGATCTGACAGTTCTTGAGTTCGAGCCCAGTGCTGGCCTCTGCGTTGACAGCTCAGAGCCTGGAACCTGCTTCAGATTCTGTCTCCCTCTTTCTCTGCCCCTCTCCCCACTTGTGTTCACTGTCTCTCACTCAAAAATAAATAAATAGACATTAAAAAATACCCCAAAACACTAGTATACTAGAAAAAGCACCAAACTAGAGTCAAAAAGGCTGACTTTGAATACTGGTTGTACTACCCATTCCCTACATGAACTAGGGCTAGCCACCAGCATCCCTAAGAATTAGCTCCTTAATCTGAGTGATTCCTAGAAAAAGTATTTGATTCTGACTTCTGAGTTTTCCTTTCTTGCTATTTTCTTTCCTTTTCTCCTTTTTTTCCTTCCTTTTCCTTTTGGAAAGAAGTTTCTTGCAACGGACAGGCAAAGTCTCTTTTCATATCGCCAGCTCCTGTTCCATTCTCTATATTTTTGCCATAAAGGTTAGTGCAGGTCCCCAAAGTCAATCCTCTATATTACTGGCAAAAATCCTTGGGGATCTTTGGGGAATGACTTTTCTATAAGAATGTAAATTAATTTATTAACTAGAATGCTATGGATTGCCTTAGAGGGCCTCAGCATGGGAATGGCGGCAGAGTTTCAAAGGATTATGATTCTGCTCTGCTTATAAAAACCTCCCAAAATGCTCGGGGGAGCAAGTTGAGTCCTCTCTCCTCCGCAGATGCTAACAGAATTCCTTCCAAAGGAGTTGTTGGGGGTCTTCTGGACCAGCTGAACAACAGAAGGATGTAGGCAGCAGCCTGCCCTAATCCCCGAGCCCTGAGCTCTTTGAGAAGACAGAAACCCAGGAGGTACCCATGATCTCCTGGCCGCAACCTCAGGAAGACAGACACTCCTTATTTTCAGGATCTCCCAGGTTAACAGCATCTTTTCTGAGCCTTCTGTATGATGTGACTTGACTTCTTCAGGACAACTGGTGCACACAATAAGATCCATCTGCCTTTCTATCTACAGCCCTCTTGCCCTGGAACACAGGCCCGGCTTCTTGCCAAACAGCCTGCCTTTATCTTGGCGAGGGGGCCGTTTGGAGACAGGCACTGGCCAGCCTGGCTAGACATGTCTTTTTTTCCATCAGATCAGAAGAAGGTGGTAGGCAGGAGCCTCTGCGCCTCGCAGGCGCTGGCTCAGCTGCCGCCTCACACAATATCCAGCCCGGCTGCAACTCTGCTGCGAGAGCGGGGCTGTGTGAACCCGGGAGGGCAACTGTGAATGGCTCAGCATCTGACATGAATTTATCACCGGCTGCTGGGTGGGTGGAGGAGAAAGCAAGGGTAAGGGGCTATGGGCGTTTAATGCACCCTGCCACAACCCAACAGTTTGCCCTAAAGAGCCTTTTCATGATATAAAAGGACAGGGTCAAAAGTAAGTTGACCCCTGACAGAATGTACAATTATTAGGAGAGGACTGTGCACGAGCAGCTGCTGGAACCCCACTGGCTCCGCATCGGGCTTCCAAGAGTCAGAATATGAATAATCAACTCAAGATGGTTTCCTCCACCCCTCTCAACCCCCATCACCTCCCCCCAGCCTTTTCCTCCCTTTTGGGGCAAGTCCTATTATATTCCTACAGGAAGAAGCATAGCCCTCCCTAGCAGCTGCAATAATTGTGTTCCTATTGTGATGAAGGCCTCCTCCCGGCCACCCCCCTACAAGTGGCCATTGTGAGTGGAGAGTCAGTGATTATACGCTCCGCCTGATGCTTTGGGGGGACCCAGCTGCCTGAGTGCTGACACACGAGTGTGCGGAAGGCCAGGGCGGGGCAGGGTAGGGGGCTGGTAGAGGTGGAGGCAAGTGGTCGGGGGATCCCGCGTCTGTGAGACGGGACCCTGACACACCAGACCTTTTTCATAAGTCAAGCCCAGAACAAATGAGGCTTTATCAGGCCCCAGTGATGAGCAGTCTCATCTCCCTTTGAAGTGGAGCTGAGCATGGGGTCTAGCAGCCTTTCCTCCTTTGGACCAAGCAAACATCCTTCTTTTGATATGCTACATGCTCATTATCTCTGCCCCATTTAATGATTTTTGATTGAAGGGTGGCGGCTGGGATGCCAAGAAGATCGTTAGAGAGGCTCCATCCAGCCAAGCCTGCAAGAAAGGCTCTCCTTGTGCCTGGGCCTAAATTTGGAATTTCTTAACAGTGTGCGCTTGTTCTTAGAGGCAGATAAGGGCTGAGCGTGAAATTCTTAATTAAGCAATAAATAGAGAGTGGGGTGTCAGCAGATGTAGCCAGTAGCCATGGCAACGGGAATCACATGGGCAAGAGAGCTGAGACTAGATGTAGGCCTCAGGCCTGGGCCTGACTGACAGCTGAAGAATCCTACAAAGCTTGTAAACCAGATTAATTAGCTGACTAATTATTTCATAGCGTTAATGTAACTAAAAAATAAAAATAGTTAACCATGAACTGAAACATCCCTGGAAAAACAGCAGGGAAAGAGGCAGTGGGGAACTGGCTCTGGAAGGCAGAGACGGGAGCTGCTAGTTCATCAAATCGCGTAAACAGAAAAAATGGGCTTGCTGGATTTGACTCTGACTCTGAAAATAAAAGAACGCTTATCCTGCAGTCTTCCCCATTCCCAAGCATGTCATAGAAGTTACAGTTTGGAACCATTTGTCACCATTTCTCACATCAAACGTTGCTCCTCATGGTCCTACCACAAACTATAGAACACGAGTATTTTGCTATGGTCTGTTCCACAAGTGGCTTATTAGGCAAAATTCTCAGGGGCTTTAGAAAGGCAACCTTAACCAATCTTCTTAAAAGATATGTTTAAATGAGCTAGGTTATCTTATTCTATGGGTAACAATTGCTTAAGTGGTATTAAATTTCGAACACGAAAACAATATATCATATATGTCATGTTATCATGAATCTCAGTTATCTTATAAAATCTAGTCAAGGAAAATGGAATGAGACCGTTTCAGAAAGGTCATGACATGTACGCTAAGTTCAAGGTATGTGGCATTGCTAATCTTCTAGGAAAAAAAGAAAAAAAATCTAGAGAAATAATCTACTGAGAAAATGTGTAGTAAAGTAACAGGGTACACTAATCACATTTGAAGATATCTGGGTGTTTTGTACCACAATTCCAAGAGATAAGTAGATATTCTTAACCTCGTCGTATACTTGAAGCCACTGAGACATGGAGCATTTATAATTGTGCGCCCCAGGTGAAATAGCCAGCCACTGATTAAAACCCTAAACCGTAAGCTCTGGCCATGAGCTTTCGAAAGAACCTACATCCCATAAAGACACATTTGCTAAAGAAAGACAAAACTTGCCTTCACAGAGAAGAGCAATACTCTCAACATGTATTATGTGTGCAGGACTTTTTGGTTTTTTGGCACTGGGGATCAATGAGAAGTCTTCTCCCACAACCCTGCCTAGCACTCCCCACCCTATTTGGTCAGTGATCAATGATTATTTAGTAGGCAGCACACTCTAGTGGGGAGAGCTATAGCCAGGAGCTAGAATGCCTGGGTTCTGACTTTTTTCTTTTCTCAACTGAGTCTAAGATGAGTCAGATATCTTCACAATCACACACAAAGCAGCCAAATGGAGGAAACAGAGATAATTGTGATTTTTTTTAAATTTCCTATCCTGAGGGATGTGTGGTAAGGTTGCAAACAAACAATACAAAAGATGGTCCGCTTAGAAGTGGTCAACAAATTAATGAAACACAGCCAGCTGTCAGTGAAGCAGCACTCTGAATGCAAAGCTAGCCAGGAAAAGGAGCATGGTCTCTCCATCCCCCACCCCTGGCAGGAAATTCAATGGACCTGAAAGAGGTCAAGCAGTCTCACTATGATAAAATGAAACTTCTGTATAAACCACCCTCTCCATATAATTTTTTTTTAATATCAGGAATATGTCCACATAAACTGTGAGGTCTTGACTTATGTTCTCCTCTTAGACGAAATATATTTTATGTAAATTATCCCAGTCACATGGTCCAAAAAAACAATTAGGACCCAGACCTATAAAGTCACGTGGTCCAAAAAAACAATTAAACGGAAGTGACAAACTAATCGGCAAAGAGCCAGAACACTATTGCTCAGGGTCTTGGTGAGGTACCAGCAGCAACTACCTCACTGCCATCATGGCCTTATTAGCTTTCCAGCAATAATGCAAACTTTACGGAAAGGATATCCAAAATCATAACCAAACCCACCCAATCCAACACAGCTGCACAGGACACCACCACCAAGGAGCAGAACAAGGCTCAGTTCCCCCTGAATCCTCACATCCTCACTGGACCGCCCAGAAATGAGAACAGAAGTAGCACCAGCCACCTACCCACCCATTCACTCAGAGGATACAGGTGGCACAAATGACCACAGAAACCACTGCATAGAGCACTGGGGATCCTCCTAAGGACCTACAGTCTCCATGTTTATTAATCAACCAACTAACCCTCTGTGATTTCCTGTCCCTTTTCCAACTCCTATCATTTAAAGGTGGAGACCCTAGGTTATTCTGATACAAAGAATTTTGTTAATTAATAAAGGCTATCTACCTAATAAAAATGTTTTAAACTGAAAAATGCATCTATATCATATATACGCTCATATATGCACACAGCTGTACATCTATATATATAAATATGCATACTTACACAGATGTGCACTTAAACCATATATGTGAATAAACAGCTTACTAGTACAACTTGCCATTAATTCAATAAATAAGGATAGCAAAGGAGAAGAAGATCTGTAGTTGCATGACTTGATTTTCTTTATGCCACAAATATTCCTTTACCACATTTGGTTTATGTGGCCATTTAAAGTTTGCAGTTCATGAACAAAATCTGACCAATAGACAAGACAGACTCTTCACAAGCATGCTAAGAAATAGAAAAAACAATTTGAAATTAAAATTCTCTTCTAGAATATATATCAAGTGAACCTTGTCACAGTTAAAGTTTATGTCACCTATTTGCTCTTACTTAATGGCTGCATTCAGCTTTAGTGGTAAAACAGTCTCAGGGATCTCTGTCCATCCTGAGTTTTTATAGTTTATGGTTGATCAAATCAGAAATAAAATTTGAATGGTACAATTCAGTGCAAATAAAATATACAACAATCCATTCGGCAAAGACTTACAAATACCAGAGAATTAACCATACTACCCTCTCTGATGCTATTAAAATTTAATAGTCCCTGAGCTCAAGTGTAGATCAGACTCTGTGGATATATGGCTAGGCACAAGGAGAAGGGACACGGAACTCAGGACAACTGCCCAAGCTGTCAGATTTCAGAGTCCAATCATTTCACTGCAACACACGGCTCTCCCCTCCAGTTCCTCATAACTTCATACCACAAACGTTTAGAATTGGAGAGTGAATGGTGGTTTCCCACTGTGTGCCCTCAAAATTCTCATCCAGTTATACTTACCCAGATAGGTGAGTTGCCTCAACTGGGTATTGAAGAACCAGTCACAACCTTGGTCCTGACCAGGTGATGGCAGAGATGGAAGGGACTGCCCTACCCGACTCCCACACCTTATGAGGATGTCAGGGTAAGGCCACGAGACTGTGTGCACGAGCAGGAGGTAATTCCCAGGCTCAAAGTTGTCAAACGTTGCTGAGTACTTTAAGTGAGAGAACAATACAATAATGCTCATTTAATAAGGAAGGCTTTCCCCAGAAAATAGATACAAAGAAAGCAAGTGGAGTAGGTTAGAAACACAGCAGTTCACACCCAGACTACTCTTCTTGCAGAAAATAGGCTTATTTAAATCCACTCCATAATAAATTCGTAACCAGATTACAGAATCTTAGAACATGAGGACGGAAAGACTCTATAAGTTTCTCTTGTTTAACAACCTCAACTAACAGAGAAGAAAAACAAGACAAGTGAATTGACTTGTCCCAGGTCAAACTGCCGTGAGATACAGAGCCAGATCTAGAATTCTTTTCTACTTTTTCCCATCACCTAAAGAGGCAGGCAATGATAGGAGGGCCATCCATTTATAATAGTAATAAGCTAGCACTGTTGGAGTATTTGCTACATGCTCAAGTTCTATTCATACCAAGACATCCAATCTTTCAACAATTCCCTGTGTTACTATTACTGCCCCACAGCACAAAGCAGGGGAGTACTGCACCAGGATAGACACAAGGGTATTCACCTCCAGAGTCATCATTCTGCTGCCTTCACCTCATGAAAATTCTCCAAGATGTTCTCCTGGGAACTTCAAGGGAAGGAAATAGCTGTCCTTTCTGAGAAGGTAGGGGAAGGGTGGGAAGGGTTGCTAGAGAGAGGATCAAAGGAGATTCTGCCTTAAACTATGTCCCAAGTCAGACCTGATCTCATGACCTTAAGAAGAATGTATATGAGGAGACAGGAAGAAAGAAATGCATTACAAGGAAGAAGATGAGAATAAAGAAATCCATCGGATTATCTTTTTTTTTTTCATAAAAATGCACCCACTTTCCACATGGCTATTCCTATCTTGGATGCCCCTTACCATTGGACTCTTTCAACCAACCCCAATGAAGGTCCAGACCTTCATGTGCAAGTTAATCCTTGACCACAAGATGGCAGTATGCAATGTAAAAATGTTTTGTTAAGACATTTTCTCGGGCTACAAACACTTCTCCCTGGAGAAAATTGGTTCTCCAGGAGTAAATTGGTTCTTCTCCCTGGAGAAGATTGGTTCTTAATCCCTAATATTATAATAATATAATTCTATAGGAGGCTTAGTAGATGTTTTTCATTGTATTAATAAAGTTAAAATTTCAGGTATAACCATTCTGTTATTCAAAGTAAGATTCAAACAGATTCAGAAATTTTCAAGTTTAAAAAATAAAATAAACAATAACCACCATATCTTATACTCAGTTTACATTCACTAGGCCAAAATGCTGTGGTGGTTTTAGTTATCAGTACCAGAAGATGCTAATACCTGCAAACGGCTATTTCACAGAAAAAAAAAAAAGATAAGAATCCCTGGGAAATGGTCCATACCAGTAAATGAATTCCTGGGGTTACCTGCAGAGATCTGTTGATCCAAGGGTTCTCAAACTGCACTGAGTAAGTCTCTTGATCCAAGAGCAGAGCCATCCAGCCATAAGGGTTAGACAATGTGTCATGTACATAATTGACTATGGTTGTCTTATTTCTGCTGTCAGTCATGATTAAATCATAAGGAACATCTGGAGCATTAGCTCTAGGGTAGTTTAAAAAGAAAAAAAATGAGTTGTGAGTTATTTGTCCATTCTGGATCTAATCCACTCCTCTCCCATCAGTGGTAATTCATCTTCTATTCTTCCCATGTGTGTCTTGAGCTATCTTGTCTGTGTATCCATGGAACTTTTAGTAAGCACTCTGTGGGTCAAAATAACCCAGTGGAAAGACATCACTGGATCATTAGTGCATTGCACTGGTCTAGTGGGTTGAAGGTAGTAATACTCAGATATGAGGCCACTAATAAATGCCATCTTAATGACTTCATATAGCCAAGAATATATAATAGTATTTTCATAAAGAATTGTCCCTGGGCTGATTTTTGCCCTAGACCAATTTTATCAGCATCAGAAAACATATCATATAGTTATTAAATATTTTTATTGGGGCAATGACTCAGACCCAGAACTTAACGTGCCTAGACTCTCAGAAGCCCACCTCCAACCACCTGGTAAAAATGGCTTCAGTAGCCTTCCAATCACCTTCCCCAGAAAGAAGAGATGACCTGGCTCCTCTCCTGCGTGCCTGCACAATTCCCAGTGCTTACTCCCACCTAGTGCTGGATTTTTTTATTTATTAACATAGACTGTGAGAACTTGAAGTTAGAGATATTTTCTCCTTTTTAGTATCCTCTACTCTGGCACAGGGCCGACACCTATGGGCACTCAAATGATGTTTATTACATGAAAGAAGAGTGAATGGATGAACTCTCTCCAAAACAGCTGGTGCCAACTTCCTAATTTATATAAAGCATTTCTAGAAGTGCATTTTAGCAAATGAGGAAATTGAGGCAGAGTACAGCAAAATTATTATGAATGTCACAAGGTAGAACTAGAAATTAATTAATTTCTACAAATTATACAGAAAGTGATTTTTAAGACTTCACTAGAACATAAAAAGATTTAGCCACATGCTAAGACCCTAAAAGAAAGTCAAAGTGGACAGAAAAAAGAGGCAAAAGTAAAAAAAAAAAATCAATACACATTATGACTGTCCTTCCCCCTTCGGTTTGATTTTCATGAGAATCTTCAACTGTGGCATTTTGCTGCAGGCAGATAATTAAATTCTCAAACTAGAGGGAAATGAGACAAAGGAGGATGTTGGGTTTTCAAAGTAAGGTGTGGCCTGAGCATATCCAAAGCCAATTTACAATCCAGTGCATTTTATAGAAAGAAAACTGTTTTTAGTGTTAAATGCTTGGGTACTATGGTCAAATGGGTATAAATTGGGAATCTATATTTGCATATACTAGATAGATGAATTTGGGCAAATCACTGACCCTCTTTAGGATTTAGTTTGCTTTTTCTAAAATGGAGGCAACAACAGTATGTATCTTTGATATATATCTACTGTGAAACTTAGAGATAATATATGTATTCAGTCATCACCACTAAGCCCAGTAATATCTACTCACAGCTCATTTAAAAAAGAACCTCATATATGCCAGATTTGCCATTCTGTACTATTTATTTTAATGTTTAGCAATGTATCCACGGTATTTGGTCATTTAAAAACACACTCAAAACTTTTCATGGTATAGATCCTTGGTCCAGGAAATGCAGTATTTTATACATACTTCTTGTAAGAATAAATGTGTTTCTTTCATTCGTTAATTAATAAAATGAAAGGAATTTAAAAATGCTCAGAAATTTGAGGGAGAAAGAAAACTACTCTTTCCCCAGGTTTTCCTATGCAGCATTAACTGAACCTTTAGAAGTTTTGGAGGGGGATTTTCTGTCCTTGGGCTTGGGATATTTAGCATTTTTCATATGTATATGAGGATTCAGACTGGAACTAAAGAACAATCCTAAACTCATATTTTTAGAATGGACATAAAGGTCATCTATCCTAACTTCCAATCTATTGCAAAAATTCCCTCCAAATTTCTGCCTGTCCCTTCCGCTAGTTATGAGACATTCATATCCTCCCATAGAAGATCATTACATTTATGGAGTTTATTTTTACATTTTAATCTTTAGGCAATCTTTAGAAAGCTAACTTTTCTTCCTTGTATTTTCTAGCCATTTGTCCTCAGTCATCATGACTCTCTATGCCTCCAACTAAAACCGTGCATCCCAGAGTCCCAGGAGATGATCCAGCACAATGTGGCCCAACCAATGCATTTTAAAAAGTCTTATGAGAAATAAATGTAAAACAAATATGTTAAGAAGAGATAAAGTTGGAACCAAGAAATACCAAAGAGGTAGAGAGGTTGGCTGCAGCAGGTATAGTGATCAGTATGTAAAGTGGGATTCCTCACAGTCCACAGAATGATTCTGAGTATTTGAGATTCTGCAAGTATCATGGTTTCATGAGTTCAAACCCTGCATCCGGCTTTATGCTGGTAGCATAAAGCCTGCCTTGGATTCTCTGTCTCCCTCTCCCTCAGCCACTCCCTCATTCACTCTGTCTCCGTCTCTCTCAAAATAAATAAATAAACTTTTTAACCAATCAATTGGGGGGTGCCTGGGTGGCTCAGTCGGTTGAGCGTCCGACTTTGGCTCAGGTCATGATCTCACTGCTCTTGAGTTTAAATCCTGTGCTAACAGCTGGGAGCCTGGAGCTTGCTTCAGATTGTGTCTCCATCTCTCTGCACCTCCCCTGCTCTCTATTTCTCAAATTTAAAATTTAAAAAAAACGTTAAAAATTCTAAAAATTAAAAGAAAAATCAACGGGGTAGATATTTCCACAAATGCTTCTTAATTTCAGTGATGTGGCCCCAAGAATCTTCCTGATAATTTTGACTAGAATTAATTCTCAACTTTCTAACAGTATCACATTTATAAATCAATATTTAGGGTACAATTTCTCCTGGTTCTATTGTTTGTAAATCCAATTATTGAAGGAGTCATTTTTTAGACCATACTCTCCATTTTCCAAAAGCTCTTATAAACATGACCTCCTCCTCAAATATTGTAAACCCACTACATACTAACATTAATTCAGTTACGTTTGTCTCTGGGACAGTTGTACCTTCCTTCTGATGCCTTTGTCCTTCTAAGCAGCATCCAATAATCTTATGCTAACTGTCTGATCAACCAGAGACCCATCATAGCACATTGTGATACTAAATTATCCTTTCCTCTTCCTTCTTCATGCATTGCCCTGACTCTCCCATGCCATTCCACCCATCTCAACTAAAGCTTACGTGGGATGCAGTTTTACAGGTACTCATGGGCAGCACCATCTTCGTGTAATTCAATCCATGTAGAGAAGGAGGTTATCAAATATACCTTTATTACAACTGGTAGTGGAAATGGTGCATTCCGAAAACAAATTTAAAATGTCAAACACCCATCTCCCCATAGGCAAGATGCCTTGTGTTGACCATCACTGGGGGCCAAAACTCCAAAGTCAAATCATCTCCTATCCTTCTAGGACAAATGCCAGAAGTGACAATGGTGGGCTCTTCTGAAAAGCACCAAAAGAACATCAAGACTCGAAGAACACCATGAAGAGAATTTACCAACCATAATGACTACAATTTTCACTTGCCCTAAATAGCCACCAATTTCCCTGTGCCCTAAATAGCCACCAATCTCCCTCTCTTTACTGTTAATGAAGCAAAGGAGCACAAAAGTATTTCTAATTTGGAGGAGCCAAGGGAGTCTGCATGGGCCATTAGCAGCAGAGAGCTTCATTACTAGGGGAAGAAGTCTCTCCCTGAACTTCTCATGGCTTTATGTGCAAGAAATCAGGAGGCAACCAGTCCATTTTAAATGTTAACCCTTACCTCTGCATCAGCAACAGCTCTGGGTATAATCAAAAAGACAAAAGAACTACAAACCATTCCTTTCCTTTTCTGGTTCAAAGGGGTGCCTTAAGTTTTATTCTTTTTTTTTTTAATAACAAAGCTTGTTTTTAATTAAGGGATATTTTCCTTTAGAAATATAGCACTATCACTTGATACAACTTCCCAGCCTAAGTACCAATTTAAAATACTAGTCGCATAAACAGTTTTGTAATTTAGTGCCCATATACTGTGTAGAACTGTTGAATGTATACTGCCCACAAAGGATTTGTTAGGCAATCAACAATACCAATGAGAACAAATATTAACTCCCTGGTTTGTGTTTACCATTAGCTTACTTTTCCTGAGGGTCCATATCTCTGTATTAAGACAAACACTGCATTGAGCTCTAAATGCTCTCAATTCAGAACAATTGTGAAATAAACCCCTTGTAATTACACATCTCCTAAGCCAGACACATCCTAATAACTAGCCTCAAATGGTGCTGCATCTCTTGAATATCCGTGCTTACTGCTGTCATTCTCATCTTTTACTGCACAAAGAGGACAAAATCGAAATTTTGAGCACAGCCAACATTTTTTGTGTGTGACAAAGCACTGCTTGAGCACCCTTTAAAATACATTGAGCTCATAACAAGTCTCTGTCAGAAATCCATCATCCTACCTCTGAGCTGGCACCATCCAGTAATATTTTATATGTATCAATAATTTTTATATACCCTTATTAAGAAACACCTAAAAATATTTCTCCTTCTGAGTAAGACACCTAAAAAGAGGAAGAAAGCCACATTAAGTCTTTGCCCCAAACTTTTAATAATCCTCGAATTCACAGGGGTGCCTGGGTGGCTGTCAGTTAAGCTTCTGACTTCGGCTCAGGTCATCATCTCCTGGTTTGTGAGTTTGAGTCCCGCGACGAGATCTGTGCTAACAGCTCAGAGACTGGAGCCTGCTTCAGATTATATGTCTCCTACTCTCTCTACCCCTCCCATGCTCACGCTCTCTCGATAATAAATAAACATTAAAAAATTAAAGAAAAAATAACCCTCATATTCACACACAAAATAGAACTGGTAAGCAGAGAGGAAGCCATATGATTTAATAATCCTTGTCTTTCTGATGGGTGTACCCCAACATCACTCCATCATGACTTTGTGGGTCTCTATTTCTGTTTGTCTTTTTTCAGAGTTGGCTGAAGCAATAATAATGTATTTTAGAGAAGCCCTGGAATCAACCTAGTATCTCCTCAAAGGTAGTGTCTATAGTTTTTACAGCACACTTAGGACAATACTTCTCATTATATATTAATCTATGAAGAGAAGAAATAGATGCCAACTATCCTACCTAAGATAATCCTTCATACACTACTGCATCTCTTCTCTCCATCTGTTGAATTCAGCCAGAATGACTACCTCAGAACATGTGAATATCACCATTGGAGTTATGCCCTCAGGGAGTAAACAACCACTTGTCAGGGATATTGAAAAACAATGTTACTATATATCAGGTAGGGAGTTAGACTAAGAAACTTGTCTTCCTGGGGGGCCTGGTTGTCACAGTCGCTTAAGCAGTTAAGTACCTGATTTTGGCTCAGGTCATGATCTCATGGTTCATGAGTTCTAGCCCCACATCATGGGGCTCTGTGCTGATAGCTCCTAGCCCACTTCTGATTCTCTTTGTCTCTTACTACTCCTCCTTTGCTCACGTGCATATGTGCACACATGCTCTCTCATAAACCAATCAATAAACAAACAAACAAATTTATCTTCCCTGTTCTAAACACACACACATACCAGGGGCTGTGGTGGAACTGACCAATGCTTACTCATGAACTTTGCCAGCCACTCAACCCAAGGCTGTGTTCAGTGACAGCATACCTACCATCAGTAGGAATGAATAGGTCATAGGAGAGTATTTTCACCATGAAATGGGGCAAATGCTACAAATCAGGGCTTTTTATTCTAGAGAGCTAGTTGTTAAACATTTACCAGCACACTACTGTGCCCCTTTATTATTCATGAAATTTAATAACCATGTAGTATTGTTGATGATATTTCTCAGTCTGAGGTCTGTTATGAGTTTTAGATATTTTTCTATTTTATTTCTGTAACCTCTGCTGATAAGAAAGGATAATACTTCTTGGAATTTTCCTGTCTCACTTTTTTTTTCTTTTGAGGACTGAAAAGATACCATTAGCAATGCTATGCCTTTATCCCTAGGAAACAGAGTTAGGCGATTATTAAAGGAAAAGCTAGGCCAAAATTTCCATTTGAACTCTTCTTTACTTTTGCATTCACAGAGGCAGGGGGTGCCTTATACTTTGAACACTGACACATTAACAGCAGTTACATAGGTAAAAACTGAACGCAAGCACTACAGGAGAGGATATTAAGCAAGATCTAAGAATCAAGGTGATCAACAAGAACTTTAACCTTTTCTTTTCCAGAAGTAGGAAGAAAGAAAAAGAAGGTATTGGGGCACAATGAATCAAAGAATGTCTTCAATGACTCCAAATTCTATGATTAGCTGGAAGGTTTTGCTGGATCAGTAGAACATCACATAACTGTTGGAAAGTATTCCTTATTTTTGAAGAATTGGATTAAGTTACATTTGAGCTTACTTAATTCCCTTGCCAGGCATTTGTTGCTCAGAAACATAAAATCGATAGTATTTTATTCAGTTAGCAGTATATTTATATGTTGTTTTGTAAATTACAGCTGTAAAATAGACATAAAATATGTGTTTTTACAGATGACATTTATTAAGTACTCACTATACGCCAGGCAATGACCTTGTGAGATAAATACCATTATGTCCATTTTATTGATGTGAGAACTGAAGCAAAGAAAGTAATTTCTCCAGAAAAATACTTCTTAGGAAGTGGGGGGCAGTTATGACTTGTACCCACAAATAACTCTTACTTCTCTATTCTTTAGTCTTTTAAAAATAATTTCAAATACATGCTTGTGTCCTAACTATTTTATGTACATCTTATAAATTTAGAGGGACTGGTTGGCCAACCTGCAATGTCTTATAAACTCTTTTAATTTGTCCCACACTCAATAGAGTGAATGATTAGAGAAAGACCATGGTTTGATTTATTGATATTTGAATAATTCCATGACAAATGAAATACCTGTAGAGTGCTCTAGACAACGACGATGACGACGACGACGACTACTACTACTACTATTACTACTACTACTAATAGTAATAATAATTCCCAGGTTGTAATTGTGAGGGTTGAGTTCCTATTCTCCCCATTACAACAATGCATCTAAAACACCAGGGAAAGAAAATAGCTGCAACTGCAGGCAAACTACTAATTCAGTAGGGGTGGGTGGGGGTAGAGAAAAGAAGGAATCAGATGTTGAAATGCATCATCTGGCCAACTGGAAGCTTCAGGAAAGCAAAAGCCTAGAAGACATTATAAAAGAACATTCTTAAATATTACATGTTCCTAGGAGTTTGGAAATAAAGACAGGATGGTATTTTAAACTTGGGTCTCCAAAACAAAAGTTGAGTGCCATGAACTCCTCATAAACATGTCCTAACAGGGAAATGGACAGTAAGGACATTAGAGGAAAATTTGGGGAAGTCAATAATTTTTTTGACTTACATTCATTTATTAAATACTAATTTTATTGAGTCATTATGTGTTCAGCATGATACTGGGCACTGTAATTTGAACAAACAAACAGCTAAGCCCTATTCCTGCCCTGTTTACCATCTACAAGAGATGGACAATTTATAGAGCTATACAGGACCTTTGAGTATTGGGCAGAGCAAATATAGATAACCAACACACAGCAGGGATACCAAAACTTGTTCAGGAAACTCAGGGAAGCTTACTCAAGAAAATAACCTTCATGCTGAGTTCACGGAAACTGAACCTTATGAACTGAAAGGCACAGAGAAGTTGAGCGTGGCTGAGGCATGGGATGTATGGAAGGGATGGCAAAGCACTGAGCGATGATGCTACAACTATAAACGGGGAGCAAGTCATGAAGGACCTGTGAGACAGTAACACTGTGGGATTGTCTTTGAGAGGCATTGGAAGCTCTTAAAAAGTTCTAAGCAAAGGAATGAATGGATGGCAAGACCAGATCTGCATTTACAAAGTTCAAGGATGAGGTCACAGCAAGACAGCAAGCTAACAGGCTGTTGTCATCCAATAGGTGAGAGAAACAGAGTGGGAAACTTGGGATGGAGAGAAGTACAAAGACTGAAGAGGGATTTTTTATTTTAAGAGATAAAATGGACAGGACTTGGCAGGTGATGTATGTGGAAAATGAGGTAAAAGATGAGTCAAGGATGACTCCACGCTTCTGGTTTAGATGACTGAACCATTTGCCTGAACACCCAGGAAGACTCAACATCCAGAGAGGAACAATCTATGGATAAAGAACAAAAATTCAGTTCTAACAAGTCAAATTTGAGATGGCTAGTATATACTCTAGTGGAAACATTAAAGCATTTTTGCTCAACAGAAATATAATAGAAGCCATGAACACAAGGCACAAGTATAATCTTAAATTTATAGAAGCCACATTAAAACAGTAAAATGAGGGCACCTGGGTGGCTCAGTCAGTTGAGCATCTGATTTTGGCTCACTTCATGATTTCACAGTTCGTGAGTTCAAGCCCCACCTCAGGCTTCACGCTGTTAGTGTGGAGGCTGCTTGGGATTCTCTCTCTGTCCCTCTTTCTTTGGCCCTTCCCCACTTGTACTCTCTCTCTAAAAATAAATAAATAAACTTAAAAAATATTTTAAAGTAAAATGAAACAGGTGAAATTAATTTTAATATATTTAACCTACTCTATCCAAAATACTATTTCAACATAATAAAAATAAACAAGTTATTGAGATCTCTAGTTTTTTTCTCTGACATCTTAGAAATATGGACTATAATTTACTCTTACAGTACATCTCAATTGGACTAGCCACATTTTTTTTTTTAATTTTCTTTTTTCAACGTTTATTTATTTTTGGGACAGAGAGAGAGCATGAATGGGCGAGGGGCAGAGAGAGAGGGAGACACAGAATTGGAAACAGGCTCCAGGCTCTGAGCCATCAGCCCAGAGCCTGACGCGGGGCTCGAACTCACGGACCGCGAGATCGTGACCTGGCTGAAGTCGGACGCTTAACCGACTGTGCCATCCAGGCGCCCCTGGACTAGCCACATTTTAAGTGCTTCGTAGCTAATTGTGGCTAGTGGCTACAACATTGGACACTGCAGAACATCAGGGCAATTGGATAAATGGGTCTGGAATTCAGTAGAGCAGTATAGACTAGAGGAAAAAAGTCTGGAAGCATCACTCTATGTTTAACTGAAATGGTAAAGTAACCCAGATCACCTCGGAAAAGTGTAACTTGAGAAGAAGGGAAAGTGCCGCACAGAACCCTAACAAACATTAACGTTTATTTTTTTAAGTAATCTCTATACCAACATGGGACTTGAACTCACAACTCTGGGATCTAGAGTTGCCGGCTCTACCAACTGAGCCAGCCAGGTGCCCCAATGTTAGCATTTAAGAGACAGGGAGGAGAGCTTATATCAAGGAGATGTGGAAGGAGCACACAACAAACTCTTGGTAATATTATCTTTGTTCCATGTAATTATCCCTATTCTGAAGAAAACATCTATCTAAATGTAGGGGAAGCAATACATCCAGGAACGACGTGAGGCACATCATCATGATGGGACCTCTGGAGAAAAACAGTTGCTGACCTATTTTTCTGAAATGAGGTCCTGACTTACACAACGGGGCTAACACCATCCCTGTTTTGTCAGGAAAGATGGAGTTGATAGCATGAGTCTTGAAGTAATAGAAGCTGGGAAAAGAACACTACCCAGAAGATCTGTAGCTCCTATAGAAAGCATGTTTTTACAACTGGTGAGAGAGAGAAGCAGCAGTCATGTGAACGAAGCACATTGACATTTTAACAAAACATAAACTAGACTCTGCCTTGGAGAGGGTGGGAATTTCTTCTTCCCCTGATTATAAAGTATTATTACCAACTTTAAATATATGCATATATCTCTGTCAACTCAACTGTTATGGTTCAAGTCAGAGGAAATGATAAAAAAGGAAGTGCCACAAACATGAGTACACATCAGACCTAAATAAGGTAGTGAGAAACAGAAACAGAAATACAAGGTCTCCAATGTCAAACAAAAAACTTACAGTGGAATTGGACCATGGAGGGGGCCTTCCCAGGAAGAAATCACACTCCAGCCACTTAGCTGTTAGCAAAGGGGAATGGATGCCTTGTTTATGCAACTCCAAGAGGTCTCACGCCCTGCCCTTGGGCAGGGGGACCTCTTGCAGGGGGAGGGAGGTAAGAGCTGAGAGTGAAGACAGCAGGGTGCTTGTGCCATATCAGATCTCCATCAACATGCAACCCCAAAAGATCAAGACTGTGGGAGCTTTGTAAATCAACTCTTAGGGTGCTTGCTCCAGGGCAAATAGCACAACAAATTAATCCTTTCTCCATGAAATGCAGCAAAGTTTGTATCCACACTGAATTCAAATTGCTCATTAGCTCTGACATGTTCCTAATGAGGTTATAATGCTCTGGGACAGAGATCAAGTCACTAAGTACAAATAGCTAGAGATAGAATCATAGGAAAATAAAGTTAGAAGGACCTTAGAGCAGTGCTCCTAAAACTTTAATAAAAATCACCTAGTGATTCTGATTCAGGATGTGTGTGGTGGGACCTGAGGTGCCCCATGTCTAAGGAGCTCCCAGGTGATGCTGATGCACTTTGACTAGCAAAGCACAAGAGATCATTGAATTCAGTCTCCTTATCCTAGAGATAAGGAAACTAGCTCCAAGAGACTTATAATTGGGAGGGTTCTGAGACTTCCCTGAGACTATTTTGGGGTAGTTGGGCATTTGCCTATAGACCTGTGGTGCACCTGAAAAATTTTAAGTAGAAGTGTAGGGAGTAGGGTAGCCAATCATCCTGGATTCCTCGAGGCCGAGACATGAAATTTTCTATTTTACAACCAGGAGAACTCCGGATAAACCAAGACAAGTCGTTCATCCTAGTAAGACTCTTTTGAATCTACTCATAATACTATATCAGGATTATCACCATTTTTACCTTGTCAGTCCCTGAGTGCTGGGATCATAACCTACTGTTAAGGTAACCACCTAAGCATCCTGTCCTGAATATTTCCAAGAATAAAAGCTTAGCCAAGATTATATCTGCAGAGCCTGTTAACATCACATTACTAAGTACCTTTCTTTTTCAATTTTTAAAGTTTTTTTTTATTTGAAAAGAGTTGGCACGCGATGTTACATTAGTTTCAGATATATAACATAGTGATTCAACTCTGTACATTATGTCCACCACAAGTGTAGCTACCATCTGCCACCATACAAGGCTATTAAAATACCATTGACTATGTTCCCTTTACTATACCTTTTATTCCCATGACTTATTCATTCCACAACTGGAAGCCTGTATCTCCTACTCCCCTGCTTAGCACCTTTCCAAGAGACAGTCTCCAGTAGTTCTCAAAGTAAGGCATACAAAAGGAATATCAAAAACACAGTCAAGTAAATATACAAACACATCATGTTCTTTTTAACTACACAAATCTATTAATTTTCCCATTTGAAAAGAAAGGCATATAAAAAATACATCACTAACTTTTATAAATCCCATTCATTAAAAACATCTTTGGCAAAATCACTAAACTAACAATAATACTCAGGATGCATCCTTGAGAATGAAAACAGGAAGTATGCACTGCTCAAACGAAATGATTAGAAATGAAAATCTATCTCTCCACATTGCTATTTGCTCACTAGAATTAGAGCCATTAACATCTGATAGACTAATAAACAGTTGAGAAGGCAAAAGCGGAGAATTTTAAGACTATTCAATTTTAGCACTGTACTGCTAAGGATTCCAAAAGAGAATGTCAGGAAACTAATTCCATAGGCAATTAAAATGCAGACTTAGTGCTGTCCTGATGGCATTGACTTACTGTGGAGTTTACCTGTTTAAATAAGATGCCAACATGGTCTGCCTGAATCACTTGACTTAATATTCATGCACTTAGGACACTTAAAACAATGGAAGGAAAGAAGTGTGGCTAAATATATGCAATGCATTTGAAATAGGTAAAAGATAGAACCCTAGACACTCAGCAATCATTACCTGGAAATTAAAGAGGGCAGAAGCAATCCTATTATGCATTATAAACAGCCTAGCTGCTGACTTAATGGTACTTTGACTAGCATAGCCAAGGAGTCCTTGCTCCAATATTAATAGGAAATGTATTGTACGAATCCAATAGTTCATGAAATTAACAAGGAAAATGAACTGGAGTGGAGCAACTTTGCAAATAATAGGAAGGCATCATCAATTGCTTCCCCAGAGCATTCTGAACACTTAAAAAGAGCTTGGGGAGACTATATGTATATAAATGAGAATGGACATTGTAAGAAATTTTTAATAATACTTCTAATTTAAATATCTTTGACAAAGCAGGAAATAAAATCCAATGGAAAAAAAAGACAGTCTTTTCAGCAAATCATGCTCGGAAAACTGGACAATGAATGACATGCAGAAGAATGACCCTGGACCAGTTTCTTACACCATACACAAAAATAAACTCAAAATGAATGAAAGACCTAAATGTAAGACAGGAAGCAATGAAAATCTTAGAGGAGAAAACAGGAAACAACCTCTTTGATCTTGGCCACAGCAACTTCTCGACATGTCTCCAGAGGCAAAGGAAACAAAAGCAAAAATTAACGATAGGGACCTCATCCAGATAAAAACTTTTGCACTGTGAAGGAAACAATCAGCAAAACTAAAAGGCAACCAACGGGATGGGAGATGGTTGCAAATGACATATCAGATAAAGGGTTAGTATCCAAAATCTATAAAGAACTTATCAAACTCAACACCCAAGAAACAAATAATGCAGTGAATAAATGGGCAAAAGACATGAGTAGACAATTTTCCAAAGAAGACATCCAGATGGCCAACAGACACATGAAAAAAATGCTCAGCATCACTCATCATCAGGGAAATACAAATCAAAACCACAATGAGATACCACCTTACACCTGCCAAAATGGCTAAAATTAACAACTCAGACAACAAGAGATGTTGGCAAGAATGCAGAGAAAGAGGAACATTTTTGCACTATTGGTAGGAATACAAACTGGCGCAGCCATTCTGGAAAATGGTATGGAGGTTCAACAAAAACTTAAAAATAGAACTACCCTATGACCCAGCAATTGCACTACTAGGTATTTATCCAAAGGATACAAAATGCTGATTCAAAGGGGTACATGCACCCTAATGTTTACAGCAGCACTATTGACAATAGCCAAAGTATGGAAAGAGCACAAATGTCCATTGACTGATGAATGGATAAAGATGTGGTAGATATATACAATGGGATATTACTCAGCAATCAAAAAGAATGAAATGTTGCCATTTGCAACAAGGTGGATAGAACTAGAGTGTATTATGCTAAGCTAAATAAGTCAGAGAGACAAATATGATTTCACTCATATGTGGAATTTAAGTTACAAAACAGATGAACATAAGGGAAGTGAAGCAAAAATCATATAAAAACAGAGAGAGAGACAAACCATAAGAGATTCATATACACAGAGAACAAACTGAGGGTTTCTGGCAAGGTGTTGGGTATGGGAAAGGGCTAAAGATATGAGTAGCATTAAGAAGGACACTTGCTGGGATGAGCACTGGGTGTTATATGTAAGTGATGAATCAATAAAATTCTATTCCTAAAGTCTTTATTATACTACATGTTAACTAACTTGGATTTAAATTAAAAAATATAAATTTTTTAAAAAATAAAAAAATAAAATACCACTAGAAAGTTAAAAAATTACTTTTCAAATTCTCTGTTGGTTCCAAGTCTTTTTAAGAAGATGCCATTAGCTCAAAATGTCAACAAGAGGTCATGGGCTAAGTGATCTGGTCCACTAATATTGAAAGTTAGCTGTCATTTGAATAAGACTCAAACTACCATAAACTTATGATTTGACAGCTGTCAAGCGTATTCTCATATCATTTTTATCTAACTAAATACTTTTAATAGGATATAGAAAACAATATCCCTTCAATAAACAGCCCCAACCCCAACAGCCTGAATGATATGCTCAGTGGCAAGCTGATCAGTATGGTTAATTCAACTTACAAACCAATAGACATACGATGAAAGTGAACATCTTCCCCACAGACACTGCCATGAACAATCTGACTGAAGCTTGCGTTGACCAAACAAGAAGCTGGAAGGGTTTCCATAGAAGCAAGAATATGACTTCTATTTCTCCCAGACAGAGACCCATCCATGTCTTCCAAAATTGCTGAATAAGGAAATGGAAATGCTACTAAATTTGGAGAGTTTATAAATTTCAACTGGTCGGTCTTCACAGGAAATCCACCTATAAATTGGAAGACAGAAAGGCTGTTACACGCGGCACAAAAGACTGTTGTAAGAAATGGCAGCTGAATTCACTAGGATGTTTTAGCACTTTAAACTGCATATTTATAGAGTTATGATTCACTTACTTATTCAAGAAAAATTCACTGAGTGTTTACCGTATTCCAGGATTTGTGGTATGTGCTAGAGACACAGACGGGAACAAGATCAGTATTGGCAATGCCTTCACGCTGCCTGTATCCTGGGGCAGTGATTCTCAACCAGGATTTGCCCTCCAGGGGACACTTGACACTATTAATAATCATTTTTGGCTGTCACAGGTGGGTAGATGGCAGTGCTACTGGCATGTGGTGGGTAGAGAGGCAAGGACGCTGCTAAATATCCTCACTGCACAGGACAGTCCCTACAACAAAAAATTATCCCACCTAAAATACCAATAGTGCCAAGGATGAGAAACTGGTACAGTGGGAAATAGAGATGCAGATGACTAATTTACTAGATACTAACTGTAAAGGTGCTGTGGTTCAGTCTTTAATCTTTCTCCTCTAGTTCTTCTAGGGAGTCTACCCCTATCTCTTATGAACCTCATATTTTAAACATACCCTCAACATTCAATCAATCATGTGGGTAAATATTAATAGTAGCACCTTTTTAAGTATTAGTGGCAGGGCGACACTTGTTGCAGTGTTTCTCTCACCCTGCCTCCATGTGATTCATCAGTAGTGCTGCTGATCCAGCTGACTGGCTTTCTAATTCCCATACCCCTTTCATTAAAATGTAAAAACTCAGCACACGAGTCTCAGTACATGTGCTACTATATTTTTGTGTTACGTACATCATAAATACACAAAAAAGGAAAAGAAAAAAGAAAAAGATACAAATAATTAGTGGCCCAGATGTTTTCAGTCTGCATCCCAGTAGAATCCATGCAGTGAGTTAAGTCATGCATTCAAGACTCAATGATTCTGGGGTGCCTGGGTGGCTGAGTCAGTTAAACGTCTGATTCTTGATTTTAGCTCAGGTCATGATCTCATGGTTCATGAGATAGAGCCCCACATTGGGCTCTGGGCTGCCAGTTCACAGACTGCTTGGGATTCTCTGTCTCCCTCTCTCTCTGCCTCTCCCCCACTTGTTTTCTCTCAACACTAAATAAACGTTAAAAAAAAAAAAAGACTCCATGATTCTACCTCTTGCAATTTCTATAGTTCATCCAATACCACAACCACCCACAGGTCTACAATTCAGTCCTATTGGAGTTTAAATTTTTATATATGCTGTTCCTAATTTCTAGAAAGTTTTCTCTGCCTATCTCTCCCTTGTAAATTGTATTCATCTTTCAAAACTCTGCTCAAGAGCAACTTTATGATATCTTGCCTGATCCCTTTCTTGCTCCCTTCACTGACCTTGTTTAGTCCTCTAGGACTGTACTCATCACACTTAACTACAGTGACCTGCTTAGCATTAATTTTTGTACCTAGATCAAGAGCTCCTGGAAGAGAAGAATTATGTATTTTTCATCTTCATACACCCCAGTTCCTAAGACAGAACTGGAATGGACAGTTTTTAAGCAAATGAAAGAGATGGCTTAGCCCAGATCATCCAGTGAGCAGACATTTGAGGTCATAAGGAGTAGTGTGTTTTTCTTTAGTGTCCTGTGAATGATATGAAACAGTAAAGCTATTAAAGAACTGAGGGATTTTAATTTGAAGTGAATGCCATAAGGCATTTTTATTCCTCTTATTATTTCTATAATCTTAAACTCAGATGCCACCCAAATAAAAACAATCTTTGACTCTGCCTATACAGAAAAAAAAGTAAAGTGGAGACTTGCTGATTATTCATTTAATTAAAAAAACAAACAATTATCTAAATTGGTGATTCAAACCACAAGAGCATATTTACTTGAATTACTTGGTTTGGCTGTTTACAATGATCAAATCAACTAGATTGCTCTCGACTTCTTTTCACCTTGGCCCATGAGTCCTCCAAGGTATTTCTCACTACCTCAGAGATGTGGTTTACAAGTAAACAAGAATTCCTATGGTTCTCTTTAGGTATACACCAAGCCTTGGGCTGTTGAAAACATAAAGTACTCCATTCTGGCTCTTTGGGGAAAGACTGCATGTGTGTTAGTTTATGTTCATATATCTATCTACCCAACTCCATTTATTCAATCAATGAACTGACTTTGAGGCACCAAGCTTCTGGGTATGAATGACAAACCTCTGAGCATGAGGTCATGGTCCCTGCCTTTATGAAGCTCTGAGTCCAACAGAGACAGGGCACCGTAATGATGAAGTACAACAGATGTCATCATAGGGAAAGAATGGAGAGCTAGAAGAGTCATAGTGGGAGTACCTGACCACCACTGAGATTTCCTTTAGGAGATCAGAGAAGCAGTTTCTACTGATGCAATCTTATAATTGAAAGAAATGATGAGTCACAAAGGTTTTGCCACTATTTATCATATTACTTGAACGTTGGCCTTCTTTACTGTCTGTCTTATATCTTAAAACAACTTACCTTGTCCTTGGGAACAGCCAGAACAGGTCCTGATGGACACACAGTCAGTGAGATCAAAATTAACAAAGGTTGTGTTAGATATTATCAGTTCCCATCTCTTGGGAGTTTTGATCCCAGCTGACATACACTGGCTTTCCTGTGATTTACAAAGAAGAAAAAAAAAGACGGGAAGTAGACACATGAAATACAATTTGTAATATGTTAATAAAAACAAGAGAATAAAAAGACAAGCTATAGAGTGGAAAAAAAAAATATTTGCAAATCATGATATGACAAAGGATCACAGTAGAACGCACTACCCACATATTACAATGATTAAAGAAAATATAGTGATGATACCAAGTGCTGATAACTTCCACATGGCCATAAAAACTATGGAATATGGGTTTGCATTTTCTTATCAAGTTAAACACACTCTTATCATATGACCTAGCAATGCAACCCCTAGGTATTTATTTACTTTTAAGAAATGAAAATTTACATTCACACAAAACCTTACAAAAATGATTATAATAGTTCCACTTGTAATCACCAAATCTGGGAACAACTCAAATTTCCTTACACAAATGAATGGATAAACACATTGTGGTACATCCATATAGTGGAATACTACCCGGCAATAATAAGGAATAAAATCCTGCTTCTTGCAACAAGTTAGGTAAATCCTGAAGGCATTTGGGAGTGAAAGAAGCCAGTCTCAAAGGTCACATACTATCTGATTCCATTTCAAAAGACAAAATGATAGTGACAGACAATAGATTAGAGATCCCCAGGGGTTAGACTTGAGAGCAAGATGTCGCCACAAAGATAAAGCCTGAGATAGTTAGTTGGGTTGAACCAACTGTTCTGTATCTGGATTATGGTGGTGGTGGTAGTGTTTACCCAAATGTATACGGATGTTTAAAATCATAGAATGGTACATCAAAAAAATAGTTTTACTGTATATTAATTTAAAAATTAAAATTAGAAAATCAAAAAAAAAAAAACCTGCTCCTAGTATTCTCCACAAAATCTCTTCAACAAACTCTGTCTAATCAAGTTGTTAGTGTTTCACTGTTCAACACTTGAAAATAATTGTATGCTGAGGATTACCAGACATTTGTCAAGGGTCTCCACCATGAAAGACAGTGATAGAAAGAAAGAAGAAAAGTAATCCAGTGGAGACAAAACCAGTATAGAAATCAGAAGAACATTTAAACACTACCCAAAAAACCACAGAGAAATAACTATATTATAGCCATGAAGAAGCCCAAAACGGGATTTTTCAGAAAAAAAAAAAAAAAGAACAAAAACAGGAGAGCAGAAATAATCAATTCAATAGAAAAAAATTGAGGAAATATCCTTGAAAACAGAATAAAAAGACACTGAGCAAATCAGAGGGAAAATTAAGAAAAGTAGAAAAACAACCGAGGACGTCCAATATCCAAATAAAAATTCTTTCAAAAAAGAAAACAAGAAAAATAGGACAGAATTATCAAAGAAATGACTTAAGAAAGCTACTCAGATGGGAAAGATATGTTTTCTAAATGGAAAAGTCTCATCAGTTCCCTAATACAGTGGTTACAACGAAAAACCACACAAGGTACATCATCCTGAAACTACATAATACCAGGAACAAGATTCCAAAAACTTCCAAAGCAGAAAAACTAAAAGGTTACATATAACTGACCAAGAATCAGAATATCTTAAACTACTCAACCTCAAAACTAGAAGCTGGAAGGCAGTGGAGCTTTGCCTTCAAATTGTCAAGGTAAAATGAACTGCAAACTGCTATTCCATAACCAACAACCTAGGAATAAGAGGGTCTCCATTTGTAACTCAAAATATTTACTTCCATAGCCCCCACTTTGTTAAGAAATTTACTATTGGCTATGTTCTAATAAAATAAGAAATTAAATCACAAAGGAGGAAAATGTGGGAATCAGGAACAAGAGATCCAATATTAAGGAGACATGCAGGAAAACTCCAAGATGATGGTCAGGAGAAATTTCAGGGTGCATATGTGACACTCTTCTCCCAAACTGCTGGTGCAAGTATAAACACTTAGGATTGTTGTTTCACATTATTTGCTAAAACTGAATGGATATCCCATGACTCAGCAATTTTACAATTTGGCATATATTCAACAGAAGTACATGCACACGAACACCAAGAGACATACGGAAGAATGTTCATGAAATCATTACTAGTAATAGCTGAAAACTGGAAATAATCAAATGTCCATCAATAGCAACTGTTGTATAGGGGTGCCTGGGTGGCTTAGTCTCTTGAGCATCTGACTCAATTTCAGCTCACATCATGATCCCAGGGTAGTGAGTTCCAGCCTGGTGTTGGGATCTGTGCTGAATGTGGAGGTTGCTTAAGACTCTCTCTTTCTCCCTCTCTCTCCCTGTGACCCTCCCCAGCCCTTGCTCTATAAACAAATAAACAAATAAATAAATAAATAACTGTGGTATAGTCATGAAGTGCAATACAACATAACAATTGGAAGTACAAATTATTGAAACATATAAAAACATGAATGGATATCATAGACATAATGTTGTGCCAAAGAAATCAGGCACAAAAGACTTCCTACTCTATGATTCCATTTATATAAAGATCAAAAACAGATTTCAAATTAACCTATGCCTATAGAAGTCTGAGTAATGGTTCCCCTTTGGCCAGGGAGCTGGGGAATGGGGTTGGGTGGGAGGAGCCATGAAGGGGCTTCAAAGCAACAGATAATGTTCTATTTCTTGATCTGGGTGGTATGTCCATCGCTTTTGCTTTATAAAAATCTGTCGAGTTCTTTGCTTGTGATTGGTGCACTTTTCTCTATAAATGTTATGCTTCCATGACACATTTATTTTAAGAAGTGGAACAGATACTAAAGACAAGTAGCATACAAGAAGGGAAGGAAGAAAGACGCTGAAAGAGTTTAAGGTCATTTCATTGTTCAGGCAAAGTTTAAGGATGCTGTTGCAATTTAGACTTCATTAAGACAAACAGGCCTGTTGAAAATTTAAGGTCGATAACTAAAATAACCAAAACAAAATGAGTAACTTTCAAACAGGCAAACATAAAAAAGAGATACCCTTCAATGCAAGACAAATCAAGTTTGAAAAGTAGAAAAAAAAAAAAAAGAAAACTGACTGCAAAGTGGGAGGACAAAGTAAAATGGTAGAAATAAGTGCAAATATATGGGAGACATCAGCATGTCTAGTAATTGAAACTACTAGAGAAAATGAGATTTCTCCCAGGGAGAGCAAGTGCATTGAGAAGAGAAGGGGCCTTACAACAGAATGTAGAGAAACAGAACAATGAAAGGTCTACATTAAGGAAGACAAATCCGCAAGTGAAAATAGGAAACAACCCCAGAGAAACAGGAGGAAGAAAGAAGCCACCCATCAGCATCTGCCTAAATAAGATACATGTTAAACTACTGTCATCTGCTCAAATTAATTACAATAACCAATGAGAAGATAACCAAGCTACAGTTACTTCCCAAAGTCAGGTGACCATAATTTACATCCAAATCAGGCCACTTTTGAGAGTTAAAGGGGATGCTAATGAAATAGGATGTTAAGAAAACCGGCACAAATAAAATACAGTCATACTGGGGAGCATAGTGGTAGGAGAAGACATCTCTTGCTCTTCTGTATTAAAGCCATCCTCCCTGCAAGCTATTCCACCCACCTCAATATACAGGTAGTGTTGACCAGGAGGTTACCAACATACACACAAATATACTTAAAAGACATAATTTATTTTAATAAAAAGTGTTTCCCGGAAAGTAGTGTTTGTTTTAGGCTAGGACTCACTGGTAATGGCGTGCCACCAATTAGGTGTGGGTGGAAGGTCTAAGAATAGATAGGCCACAAATCTAAATTCCTAAAGGAATGGCAGGCACAGAAGACAGAGGCTAAAATCAGAGTTCCCCAACCACAGACAGGTCAGTCCTCCTTTTTTCTCTCTTTTTTTTTCTTTTTAACAACTGACACAGTTTCATGTGGCAATAAAGAGATTCCCAAATAAATCTGAGAAATACTGCATTACATAAAGATGGATAGATATTTTCCTTTTTTTGTTTTTAACCCTATAACTTCACAGAGCCCTTTAAGTGTTAATATGGAATATAAATTTCAGGGGATGGGTGTATGGTAAGCAGAATATGATAATTATAATTAACCTAAGAATCTTGCTTTTCCCAGACCCCCTCTTGGAAATAGCCTTGCGTGAAAAATACTACAGGAAATACTGGAGTAGGCAATGCTCATTGCCAAAGCTATCTTCCACATGTGATTTGAAGAGTATTTGACCAAGGGTGAGAGGGTATGCTGGTGATCCTAGCTCCACAATACTGGGCATAGATCTTGGACTATCATTTGACCTCTCAAATTCTCCATCTGTTTACTGGTAAATTCATAAGTTTTAACTAGATCAACTTCTAAGGGATAATTAGATCTAAAGTTCCATGGTTTTATGCTTTGTGTGCCTAACCAGGATCTAGATCTCTTCTAGAACAAGCTGTTTAATATCTATTCAGGGACTTTTCTCCTGTACTTTCTTTAAAAACTGAGAGACCCTAGGCTGCATTTCATTCCTGGTGAATCACACCCCAGGGACAGAATTATGTTTTATTATCTCGTGATAAACACCCTTTTGGCATAATTTGTATCTTAGTTTGTATCACTCTCCCCTAAATTATGATGTCTACTTAGTATCAATTAAGAGGCTGTGACATTAATTTACCAGGACAGTTAGTGACTCAGCCTGATGGACATTTGTTTTGGCATCTTCTTTAAGGTTATTTCCAAGGAATTTAAAGGCCTTTCATCTACCAGTATCATAGAATCTAAATCCGGGTTCCATCCTCTCTTGAAAATTCTGCAGTCAAAAAAGATTTATCTCTCAAGGTAGTAATCCTTTCAGAGAAAAGGAAAAATGGGCAGGTATTTCCCTCCAGAAAATGATGGTTCAAAAAATATTTAATTAACTTTGAGAATTAAACATAAAAAAATGAAGCTTAAGAAAATTATTTTTTAATCTTAATATTTTTATCTATACCTATACAATAACCTCCAAGAGCTATACTTATTTAAATTTCAATAGGTCAAGGTATTCAGGACAAAGTAAAGAACTTGTTCTTTCCTTTGTTTCCAGAAGTACAGTAGGTCTCTTTCATCTATGATTGTTATGACAATGTGATATCAATATACATGTAGCTCTTTCTAGAACTCTTTTAAGAACTTAAGGGGATCCATTACAGGTGTGAAGCCTACTAAGACCAATGGCAACCCTGGACTTCCCTTAAGGGGAATTACTACTTCTAGTTCTGCATCTGGGAAATTTGTTTTGCCTCATCTACATTCTGGTACCCTGGTCATGCAGTGGCAGAGAAGTCATCTGTAGTCTGATATTTATCATGTAGAAACCCACGCTTAGGCAAGTATTAGGGAATCATCTAAAGTACTCTAGCATACTATGCAACATAAATTCATGTTACCTCTTTGGTGAGGAGGGGCACTCTAAAAACAATAAGGACCCTATGAACAAAATGTTTATATTGAAACATGGCAAACTACAATACAAAGAGAAAATGTGAAGTTTTGCTATTCTATAACCCTTGTGAAGTAAAGGTAAATTAATCTAAAATCATTAGGTTTATTACTGAATTGCAGTGAAAATAATGCTAAATTGCAACCAAGTAAGAATTTGGCAAGCTACTCATGACTTTTAGGATTTATAGTGGACTCATAACGTTAAAACCTTGTGTACATTTGAATTTCATCAAAGATACCACCACTGTTACAAATAAAAAGTTCTTCTAACCTCTACCAATTAAACCCAAGATTCACTAAAGAATACTATTAAAATTACATACCCTGGGTCACTAGAGAACCGAGCACGAACAATTCTGTTTTGATAGACAGTCTAAAACAACTACACTAAGGCACTTACCTTGTGGGCAAAATGACCAAGTAATAAGCTGTCAGTAACTGAAGTATTTGCATCACTTTCCAAGATGTCAATTCCAAAATCTCTGCATGAATAAACTTGGAAGTTTTTCAGGTGAAGATTGCTACTTCTAAAAATCTATAAAATAACAGCATATGTTATGGCAAAGGTCTGAGGCTTGGTTTTTCTTGCAGACTTCCTATAGCTTCTTTAATTATTGATTAAGTATAAATAAGCATGCTATACCACATTTAAGCAGCTTTTGTCCATCAATATCTGTACAGACATCCCAAAGTTGCTGTCAGGTCAGTACTAACTAGTCCCTTTTGGTAACATCCCCTCTGTACTTTTCATTTCTCCTCATAATAACTGTTACATTAAAAATGTCAGTGTGAATTCTTCACTTATCTAAAACTTGCAATTGTCAAATCACACAAAATTAATGGAGAAAAACAGAGCATCCAAGAACTCAAATACTTACTATTTTCTTCATGGTAGTATATGTTACTATCATTATAAAAATATATAATTATGAAATAAGTAATTCCAAATGACTACAGATTAAAAATGTGCTATGTGCATATATATTTATGACAACTTGGGTGAGTGGGCCCAAATAGGGATTGAATATTAACAAAATTAGTTTGTTAGAGTTGAAAGAATCCCACTAGTTTGGAGTACAGAGCTCTTGGTTTTGACCTACCACTGATATTAACTAACTATATGATCTCAGGCAAGACATTGAACTTTTCCTGGACTTCAATTCAACCATCTTCAAAATCAAGGTGGAGGTCTGGACTAGCAAATTACCTAACACAGCATTTATTTCTTTATTAAATAGGGTCATATTTACATTCATACCTTCACGTGGAAGTTTCCTATTAATTAAGGCCAAAGTAGCCTTGATTTATCATAGTATCGTGCTTCTACTTGTCAATCGGTCTTTAAGCTTGAATTTTCATGAAACAAATAGCTTGCATATCCCATTATGTATGAGCCAACAGCTTTTACAAAATGATACATCTTTGAAGACACGAAGGTTTATTTAAACAAAATAAGCATAATCTAAACTGTTAACTTGGTAAGAATTGTGACCTATTTACAAGCATCAGCCCAAGATCTGGCAAATATACTCATATTTAAAAACAGCTAACACCTCACATTAGCTAGAGAACCTGGTGATTTTAAAAGAAAACCAACACACAGTAGCAAAAATCATCTATTTGTTGTGTGAATACACCTTTCAGAAAGTGCTTTCATCTCTCTCTCTTCTAAAAGAATCATTTTGCATTTATGAGACATGGTGAGGAAAGGATATTCTTCTCAACTCTTATTAACATATATGTTCAAAGGTCACACTGAGTTGGAATCCAGCAATTCTTAGCTGTATGACATTAGTGCTCTCCCTTTCGCTCTCCCGCTCTCTCTTTTCCTCTCTCAAGAGTGAGAGGGAGAGCGAGAGTGAGAGAGAGAGAGAGAGAGAGAGAGAGAGAGGGAGAGAGGGGAGGGAGGGAGAGAGGGAGGGAGAGAGGGAGAGAGGAATCTCTAGTAATGGCACAGTTCCCCCCAAGGTTATTAAGATCATTAAATGAGAAAATATCAATATCAATGTCATCAAATATGAATCTATGTTTATACACAATTGAAATTTTACCCAATGGAATCTTCTGTTCAAGTATCTGTATACATGACACTTATGTCTAATGACCAGAATATAGTCAGATATACCTAATAATGAAAGTTTACGAAATGTGAACACAATGTATTTTTATTGGATGCAGAAGGTATTTATCAATGTTAAAATTTCCAGAGACATCACTGTTAACATTGATCTATCACTACCTACTCCTATTCACTAACAATGGTAAGAATAAGGGCTGCTACTATGTAAACACAAAGATCCAGGCATCCTTATGGGCATCTATTTAACTCTCAACACAAATTTATCCTTTAGGTATGATTACTCTTTCCACTTTATGAAGAAAAAATAATGGGATTTGCCTAACATCACATACAGAGGACTTGGCTACTTTCACTGAACATAATGTTTCCATAAGTTCACTCATGTTGTAGCATGTAACAGCACTTCATTTAATTTTTTCTGGCTCAATAATATTCCATTCTACTGATATACCACACTATATTTATCCATTTGTCCAATGTTGAATATTTGAGTTTTTTTCACCATTTGTCTATTATGAATAATGCTGCTGTAGGCATTTGGGTATAAGTCTCTGTGGATCTATGTTTTATTTCCCTTAAATACCTAGGAGTAGATAGATCATATCATATACATATCTTTATGTGTAACAATTTGAGGAACTGCCATACTGTTTTCTGAAGCATCTAGACCATTTTAAATTCTCATCGACAGTGTGTGAAGGTTCCAGTTCTCCACATCTTCATCAACACTTGTTATCATTTTGATTCTAGCCATCCCAGTGGGTGTGAAGTGCTATCTCACTGTGGTTTTGACTTACATTTCTCTAATAACTAATTATGTTGAACATCTTTTTACATGCTTTGACCATATGTATATCTTCTTTGGAGAATTGTCCATTCAAATATTTTGCCCTTTTTTTAATTGGGTTGTCTTTTTACTGTTGAGCTATAGGAGTTCTTAATATATTCCAGATACAATTCCCTTATCAGATATATCATTTGCAAATATCATCTCCCATTGTATAGGTTGTGCTTTCACTTTTTGATGAGGTCCTTTGAACCACTAAAATGTTTAATTTTGATAAAGTCCAACTTATCCATTTTTCTTTTGTTGCTTGTTTTGGAGTCATACCTAGGAATCTTTAACTAAACCCAAGATCATGAAGATTTACTCCTTTGTTTTTGTCTAAGATTTTTTTTATACTTTCTGTTCTAACATTGTTTTTGATCCATTATTGAGTCAACTTTTGTAAATAGTATGAGGTAAGGATCCAACTTCGTTCTTTTCAGTGTGGTTACCCAGTTGTTCCAGTGCCATTTATTGAGAAGACTATTGTTTCCCCCACTGAATGGTCTTGGCATACTTGTCAGAAATCAACTGGGTGGATTTATTTCTGGACTCTCAATTCTATTCCATTTATCCATTTTCTCTTTGTGCCCATACCACACTGTCTTGATTACTATTACCTTATAGTAATTTTTTATATAAGGAAGTGTAAATCTCTCTTATTTTTTTGCAGGATTGTTTTGGTGGGAATCACTTTTTAAATTCCCTATCCTGTTAATTTTACTTTATTCTTCTCATAAAAGTGAAGTTACAAAAGCATTCACATTGTTTGAACTTTTTAATTAATTCAATTTGAGTACACAAGAGTTTCATCTTTAAGAATCTGATTTTTTTTGTTTTTTTTGTTTTTTGTTTTTATGGGTTTAGCATTTCTGACTGCAGAATTTGAGAAAACTGACTTTCATGATCACCTTCTAATATTCTCATTTTATTAGGTTATTTCCTTTAAAATAAAGCTATTCAAGGGCATGGAGACATTGCATAACTCTCTTCAAGTCATGAATTGCTTCTCTGTGTAAGAGGCCACTCAATCAATGTTTCCACTGGATTTGTCACCCCTTTACTCATTATGTTTATGGGAACAAAGTACTGTATAAATTCAGTAAGAACAAAACACTAAAGGCAGTTGGGATTCTTCCTGTTAGCTACCCTAATTATACATTTTTGGGCTTTCCCCATCCACAGTTGTCTTCCTCTTGTTGGATATGTGAAATTAATGTCTAACTTTCTTAATGTAACTTAACTATATGTTTTTATTCTATTTCCTGAGTGCCCTGTAAACATATTGCTTCATCTACGTATTTTAGGCTCCAGATTGCTAAATGACAGAGATCAAGTGTATGTAATTTTCTTTGTGTAGCACAAAATAGCGACCCTGGCTAATTTTACAAGTTGCTGTTAAGAGTGAGCATCCAAAGCTTCCTTAACAGAAATCATTGAAGTAATGAAAAGTGAATGATTGAACACAAACTTTTTCCCTTTTGAAGAAAATAGAAGAAAATGTGGCTCATTGATAAAGGTACGAATGACACTTTGAGCAGGAATTTTCATGTTCCAGGGATGAACAGTACTTTTTTAAGACTGAAGCATGCATTACTCAAGATATTAAGGTACCAAATGCACAACATTTGGGGTCTGAATTCTGCAGCTGGTGGTGCTGTGTGACCTTTGGGAAATCCTTTTACTTTCTGAGCCTTAATTTTTATCTCTAATAGGCATGGGAGATAAGAAACAGATGACCTCTATGATCTCTCCTGCTTGTAAATCTCTATCACTACAATTCTATTGTTCTCTAGTAGAGCTGCTGAAAAGTCACCGTAGAGGAAATGACTTGACCCTGGTTTTCTGAGTAGGAATTCGTTCATTCAACAACTTTTCCACACATCTATGATGCTGTTTGTCCCATACAACTATGATAATATTGCAGTGGCTCCCATACTATCCCCATTTAAATAGAGATGCATAATAAATCACCATGAGAAAACAAATGACAATTTAATAAAAAACTAACACAGCTTACCTGGGCACCACCTGCACTTCCCCAAACCGTGAAGTTTTGGAACACGGTGAGGCCCTTGCCATTATCCCAAGGTGGCTGAAATTGAGGGTATACAAAGAGGCCACACCTCGAAAGCAAAACAAAGAGTGAAAATCAGCCACTTTCCCTGTTTCAAATGTCCCACTTTTTCACATTGGAAAATATAAAATGAAGGTAATGAGTAAGGACAGTAGAGATAACGTCCTTGACCCCTTGTCCAGTCCAGCATTGCCCATCCCTCAGTCTTTCCTCTCTGTTACCCTCTATCACCTGCTCTTGAATCTCAGCAGATGAAGACTGCCACCATCCCAGTCTGTTCTCCCAGTCTCTCTCTAGGTTCACCCTTCCTAGGGGTGTGGATACCTGTGCCTTGCCCATCAGAACATTCTAGAAAGTGAACACCAGCACTGTTCTCCCTCAAACTTTTGTTCTTCTCCTTGAAAGGTCCTACTTTCACAGTATTCTGGGTACCTTCTTTGCTCACACTACAGGGCTTCTGACAGCTCCTTGGTAAAACGTCATAATCTTCATGATAAATTCATGACATATGTGCTAATCCTATCTTCAGCTGGCCCTTCAACATAACACAGCAATTGTTCTTAATCCTTATTCCACTCATCTATTACTATCCATCATAGCAGTATTCCTACACTATTATCATTGTAATTATTTATAGCTATCAATTTTTGAGTTCCTACTGTATTCCAGGTGTGCTCTTATGTACATTATATGAGTCATCTCTAAAGATCACATCAAACTTTCAGTGTAGACCTGAAATTTTATAAATGAGGGACCTGACTCTTAAATAAACAACAACAACCAAGCCAGTTTTCTAGGAGTAAAGTCAAAATTTGAAGTAGGGCCTGACTTTGAAGTCTGAATTTTTCCCATGTTTCCAACATAATTCCCAGATCTTGCTCTTTTTTTTTTTTTTAAGAGAATTTTCTTTTTTTTTTTTTTTCAACGTTTATTTATTTTTGGGACAGAGAGAGACAGAGCATGAACGGGGGAGGGGCAGAGAGAGAGGGAGACACAGAATCGGAAACAGGCTCCAGGCTCTGAGCCATCAGCCCAGAGCCCGACGCGGGGCTCGAACTCACGGACCACGAGATCGTGACCTGGCTGAAGTCGGACGCCTAACCGACTGCGCCACCCAGGCGCCCCCCAGATCTTGCTCTTAGCAGAAGACCTTACTTCCATGTACCAAAGATATTGAACAAGTACCCTTCCCTATTAATGGGTACATGTCACAGGCAAAGAGCCTCTTCCCAAAGGCTCCTCACCCCACTGGGCTCCTGAGACCAGTCACTCCTGCTTCCTGGTTGCTCCTAATCACTCGGAACTTTAACTTCTCTACTAAATTCTCCTCTGGACACAAAAGATGCACTCTTTCCTGCTGCCCTCTCAAGTGACTTCCCTGTCACTTTCCTTCCCTTCAATACCAAACTTTTATGATCCCAAATGCATACAAAGGCACGTCCATCAAATCTTACATGCATGCCCCAGATTACACCCTCTCTGAGAGCATTGTATAAAAAAATGTTCAATTATTACCCTTACATCAAAATTACAGATGAATTTCCCCAAGGTTACCTTGTACAAGAATGTGCAATATTCTGACTGAAGGAGAGAAGTGGAGATTGTGATGCCTGGCTGGTCACAAGATGAAAAAAGTAGCCCAAACCAGCAACATACACCCTGTTTCCCTACAGAAATTAAGGATAGTTAAATAATAGTTATTCCAGATACAATGAAGTTGCCAGAGAGAAAGACTCTTCTATGTGAATATTCTGCTTTTTTATTTACTTTCTGTTGAGGTATATTCATACTTCCATTTACTCTTCACACACTGCCATCTTTCCCCCAACCCTGCCTCACCTCAGGGATCAGAAATACTCTCATTTTTCTTCCCCCACACAGCTCAGCTCGACTGTAATTTGTCAACCTTAATATGTGATATCTCATGTTAAAATGTTCTTGTAATCTTCCATACAGGGAATCTTACTTTGTCATCAATCCAAGCCCTCCTCTTTGGTGTATGCAACAGTATATAGGGGCAAAGGCGTACCTTAAAGCCAAGTCTACACAAAGCATCCTCTCCAATCCTTTGAACAAATCAAAGATTTTGCTATGGGATGAAGGCCAGTGGTTGTACTAACTATGCCTTAGTTCTGAGACATGGTGTCTGAGCTCAAACACATCTTGAATCTCCTCAGTGTACTTTATATTCATTAGATTAATCACCTTAATATTTCTTTAATTTTTTTTATTATTATTATTTATTCTTGAGAGACAGAGCATGAGCGAGGGAGGGGCACAGCGAGAGAGGGACACAGAATCTGAAGCAGACTCCAGGCTCCGAGCTGTCAGCACAGAGCATGACGTGGGGCTCAGACTCATAAGCTGTGAGATCATGACCTAAACCAAAGTCAGACGCTCAACCAACTGAGCCACCCAGGTGCCCCAACCTTAATATTTCTTTATATGATTTCCTATCTAAATAATTTGATGTATTTTATATGTTCATATAAAACTTAAATTCTCCATTAGACCATATGAGTTTTGGGCTATAATTCTGATCAAATTGAACACAATGGATTATCTTTCCAAACTCGATAATGTACCTACAATTTAATCATCACTGTGTAATATAATTTAAGAGGGAGTAGAAAACTAACTCCCTAAAGAGTTTATTATTGTACACAAAGGTCTTTTGGTTGGCCTACCTAATGTTCACAAAAATCGTTACTTTGTTTCCAACATTTTGTTTATTTTATTATAATTTTTTAGAGACAGAGTAAATACACATGCAAGCAAGGGAGAGGAGCAGAGGAAGAGAGAGGGACAGAAAGAAAGAGGGAGAGAGGGAGAGAGGGAGAGAGGGAGAGAGGGAGGGAGAGAGAGAGAGAGAGAGAGAGAGAGAGACGGAGAGAGAGAAAGTGTGTGTGTCTTCAGCATGTCCCATGCTCAGCTCCGAGCCTCACACAGGGCTCGATCCCACAACCCCTTGGGATCATGACCTGAGCGGAAATCAAGAGTCAGAGGCTCAACTGACTAAGCCACCCGGGAGCCTTTATTTCCAACGTCTTAAAATCGGGAGACTTGATATAAAAATTCAGACTTTCAGTTTTTTAATAATACTGAGCCCAAATTCCTATGGGATAGCCAGGGACCAGCTGAAGCTAAGAAGTGCCCACCTTCTTGGACTATGGCTATTTTTTCATAGGCCACACCCTTTCTGCTTCACTTATATATGATTCTAGCCCAGCCCCTATGGATATCTGAATTTGCAAACTCTAATGTCAGGCAGTAAAGTAAATAGTATGTTGGCTATTCTTTGTTTCAGCAGGAGGGAAGAAGAGCCAATAGACCAAGCTGCTGGACTACTTGCTATGCAATTCTGTGCACGTTTTCTCTCTCAGCCGGAGAGGCTGGTCTGAGGCCAAGATGCTCATGTCTACCTACAGAACAGAACTCAAGAAACAGGCTCCTCAGCCAGCCTCAGGTCTACAGGGACAAAGGAAGCTACAGAGACTTCCACACACTTTATCCCTGATCACTTGGGAGCATGACACGGCCTAGCTGGTAAGACAGTGAGAAAGCTGGAGTGTCCCTTCCATGAGCAACTCATTTCCTGGGAGAATGTGCTACGGGACTAGGACAGCATCAGGTCATAGAAGAGAGAATGTAAAGCAAAAGGGATTGTGATGCTGTGGCACCCAACAAGGCATTAAATGTCTTTCTATAAAACAATACGTCAGTGCCACAGTTACCTATATATAGGGCTTGGTGGGACTGTCCTGTGAATGTCTTGTTAAAACATGCATCTTTACTGTGCATGTAACATAGACTTGTAACAACATTTAGCAAACAAAAACACTGAAGCCCAGTGAGATTTAAATTTCAGATTGAAAACACTATTTTTTAATATGAGTATATCTCAAACATTGTACAGGATATACTTTACTAAAAATGTATTAGTTATATTTCAAAGATTTAAATTTATCCACGTATGCTGTGTTTTGTCTAGAAACCCTAACCTGGGGCATATAATATATAGATTTTTAGGCCCCACCTCTAGATATTCAGACCTAGCAGGTGCTGAAAGTTATGGTGAAGGGTTGGAGGACAGTATTCTGTACTTTAGAGCACCATAGGTGTTTCTAATTTCGTTGATCTTTTGAGCCCATTTTGACAACTACTTCTCTGGAGGTGACTGAGATACTAACACTATACTGTTTAGTCATCAAGGGCTCCAGGAGATGTTCAAAGACAGGAGAGACACTGGAAAGAATGAACTTCCTGGTGACTTTCCCATGAGCTGCCTTAGCAGCCCACTGCACATGGAAGCCATGGTAGAAAACTGAAGGAGGATAGAGACCTAGACAATTAGGTTGGGAATCTGTTACCAGATCCCCACAAAAAGCTGATCTAACTCAGTACAAGTTATATTTATTTTCAATTTTTCTTTTCCTTAGAAATAATTACCTTTTTCCTAACTTAGAACCAAGTGTGATAATACTCATAGTAAAGATTTCTTTTTTTTTTTTTTTAACGTTAATTTATTTTGGGGACAGAGAGAGACAGAGCATGAACGGGGGTGGGGGGGGTGGGGAGAGAGAAAGGGAGACACAGAATCGGAAACAGGCTCCAGGCTCTGAGCCATCAGCCCAGAGCCCGACGCGGGGCTCGAACTCCCGGACCGCGAGATCGTGACCTAGCTGAAGTCGGACGCTTAACCGACTGCGCCACCCAGGCGCCCCAGGATTTCTAAAGAAGATGCTATTGTCCAGGTACCAGATTTTAGAGTCTCCTTTACTTTCACAATTCTGAATTATGTATTATTATTACAGTTTCACATACAAATCAAAGCCAAACTGAGATACCACCTCACACCAGTCACAGTGGCTAAAATGAACAAATCAAGAAACTATAGATGCTAGCGAGGATGTGGAGAAACGGAAACCCTCTTGCACTCTTGGTGGGAATGCAAACTGGTGAAGCTACTCTGAAAAACAGTGTGGATGTTCCTCAAAAAACTGAAAATAGAACTATGCTATGACCCAGCAATAGCACTACTAGGAATTAACCCAAGGGATACAGGAGTGCTAATGCATCAGGGCACATGTACCCCAATGTTTATACCAGTGCTTTCAACAATACCCAAATTATGGAAAGAGTCTAAATGTCCATTCACTGGTGAATGGATAAAGAATATTTATATATAAAATGGAATATTACTTGACAGTGAGAAAGAATGAAATTATGCCATTTACAGCAACGTGGGTGGAACTGGAGGGTATTACACTAAAGGAAATTAGTCAGTCAGAGAAAGACAGATATCATATGTTTTCACTCATATGTGGATCTTGAGAAACTTAACAGAAGACCATGGGGAAAGGGAAGGTAGGAAAAAATGTTACAAACAGAGAGAGGGAGGCAAACCTTAAGAGATTCTTCAATACAGAAAACAAACTGAGGGTTAATGGGGGTGGTGGAGAAGAGGGGAAAATGGGTGCTAGGCATGGAGGAAGGAACTTGTTGGGATGAGCACTGGGTGTTGTATGTAAGGCAATCTGATAATAAATTATATTAAAATAATGAATTAATAAATTAAATAAAATGCTATACTTTTACCCTAAAAAAAATTATTACAATTTCACAAAGAAATTGAATCTTGTAGATGTTGAGTGACTTCCTCAAAGTCACAGAGCTAATAACTCAGAGCCAACTCAATTCATGTCCAAACCTGGAAGTGTCAGAGATTGTAGGCTAAAGGAGAGAAATAAAGGCAAGACCCAGAATCACGATGCCAAACAATGGGGCACAAGTGAAGAAATGTAAACAGTAGGGTGCAATGCAAAGTCATGTCACCAGGTCAAGGGCAGAACCAAAAGGAAGTCCATAGGCCTTCCCAATAGTGGATAAAATATACTGAGCAACATTCTTTGCAGAAGTCAATGTATCATGGACATTCTAGTGGGAGACATTCTAGAGAAAAATTAATTAAGTGTCCAAGTAAATCAGCTCCTTGAAAGATGCATCTGTGGTCATGAGAAAAGAGTAACTTAACCCTTCAGATACCAGGTAAAATCTGTTGGACAAGACTGGAGTATTGTTGATATTGCTACATAAATATAGATTTCCTAAAAATTGAACATCATTTTTCAGTTCAGACTTAACTAAGAGTTGTTCTGTTCACACCAAAATTCCAGACAGTATAAAATCCCTACCATTCCTAGCAAATGGAAAAACAGCATGCTCAGCTCAGAGGGCACAGAGAGTCACATGGGTGAGGATGTGAGCTAATTCCCAGTAGTCAACAGGAAAAGACATTTTGAAGAGTATGTTTAAGGAAGATGAGGGGTCTTAAACTCCAGCATTATGGGATTGAGCATTATCAAGACATCGACATAAAGTTAATGAGGATTGTCTACTGACATAGTTGTTTTGAACAACAGAAGAAAAAATTGAGATTTGGGGAGTATATTCCCATGATTCATCACTTATATACAACACCCAGTGCTCATCCCAACAAGTGCCCTCCTCAATACCCATAACTCAAGCTTTGCACAGTGGCAGTATTGTACCCAATGAGGTTTATCCGAGGCGTGATTATTGCTAATTGAAAACCCAGTGTCCATAACTCATTTTCCCACCCCCCCCCCCACCACACACCCTCATCAACCCTCAGTTTGTACTCTGTCTCTTCTGGTTTGCCTCCCTCTCTGTTTTTAACTTATTTTTCCTTCCCTTCCCCTCTGATCTTCTGTTAAGTTTCTCAAATTCCACATGAGTGAAAACATATGATATCCGTCTTTTTCTGACTTATTTCACTTAGCATAACACCCTCCAATTCCAACCACGTTGTGGCAAATGGCAAGATTTTGTTCTTTTTCATTGCTGAATAGTATTCCTGTCTGTGTGTGTGTGTGTGTGTGTGTGTGTGTGTGTGTGTGTGTGTGTTTATCACATCTTCTTTATCCATTACATCCATCGATGGACACTTGGGCTCTTTCCATAATTTGGCAATTGTTGATAGCACTGCCATAAACATTGGCGTACATATGCCCCTATAAATCAGCACTCCTGTATCCTTTGCATAAATTCCTAGTAGTGCTATTGCTGGCCCACAGGGTGATTCAATTTTAATTTTTTGAGGAACCTCCACACTGTTTTCCAGAGTGGCTGCACAAGTTTACATTCCCAATAATGCAAGAGGGCTCCCCTTTCTCCATATCCTCACCAACATCTGTTGTTGCCTGAGTCGTTAATTTTAGCTGCTCTGACAGGTGTGAAGTAATATCTCAGTGTGGTTTTGTGTCTTCCTGATGATAAGTGATGTTGAGCATGTTTTCATGTGTCTGTTAGCCATCTGGATGTCTTCTTTGGAAACGTGTCTATTCATGTCTTCTGCCCATTTCTTCACTGGATTGTTTATTTTGGGGTATTGAATTTGGTAAGTTCTTCATAGATTTTTGACACTAACCCTTTATCTGATATGTCATTTGTAAATATCTTCCATACTGTATATACTGTATGGTAGCTAACTTGATAATACATTATCAAAAAAACAAAAGAAAGAAAAGATTGAGATTGTCAGCAATGTCTATGGAACACTAACGCATGTCATGATGAATAATGATGTTAGGACAGGACACAAAAAAGTGTTAAAACTGAAGGAGGAAGTTCTGGCCTGCTCAGGGGCAGAGCTCTGTGTCACAGCCTTTCATACAGCTTAAGGAGTTTTACTCCATTGTGGGCACAGGAGGACCAACAGTAGAGACTCCAAGGACACTCTTTTACTTGTAGCTGTTCTCTATCCTTAGGTTGAGTAAACTCATTTCAGCCCATAGTTTCAGTCATTCTAGACTAATACTTTATTGACTTCATTTCCTAAATGAAAGAAGTTTAGGTATTATTAAAGGTAGCTCTCTGAACCTGAGTAGCCAACTGGCAGTCATTAAAAGCAGTACTCTCTACAGAAGGGGACTTTCAAGAGCCTTGTCCTCTCTAGGTGTGCTACATGTTCCACTAGGAAGCTAGATACATACATACATACACACACACACACACACACACACACACACACACACACACAACCAAGTAAAGTCAACATGCAGGAAAACTCAAACAAGTTGTTTTAAAACCAGCAATCCTCAACTTCTGCCTCATGTGAGAAGAGGAACCAATGCCCCAGTGCCCTAATCCCTGGAGGACTTCTGCCTCCTGGGAAGCATAAGTGAGGACCAGAGTCCTCTGAAAGTTCCACTGACACTGGAAGCCTGACCAGTAGGCATCAGCAAGGACCTGATCGAGGAGCCAGCACATGCTGACACAACCACAATGCTGTTTCCTTAACTTCAGCTTGTTATTCACTGTGTGCCTGAAGGCTCTTTCATCCTGGGTATTTTTAATTAGCCAGCCGTTCCTCATTTTTAACTCAGTTACATACACACTGTTTTCTTTCTTTGTGGACTAGTGGCCTCTTTCCTCCTGTACTTCATTATTTAGGATTCTGAGCATTTCTCCAATTTCCTGAGGCCATTTACAATTCTAATCACATGTCTCATCTACCACACGGAACTTGGCACAAGTGACTTTTGGACATGATGGAATATGAAGTTGAATTACTATTTAAGATGGTAACATGACTTAAGGAAACCTGGGCCTTCCCTAAGACTCCAATCATCTTGGGGTGGCATAGTCCAGGAATGCTGCTGTACAGAGCACAGCCTTTCACAACAAAGAATTATAGCACCTGAGGGGTTCCTGGGTGGCTCAGTCAGTTAAGCATCTGACTGTTGATTTCATAGGATCAAGCCCCATATCAGGCTCTGCAATGACAACACGGAGCCTTCTTGGGATTCTCTATCTCTCTGTCCCTCCCCTGCTCACCCACTATCTCAAAATAAATACATGCATACATACATACATAAATATATAAACTTTACACAAAAAAAAAGAATTATAGCACCCAAAATACTAATACTACCATGACTGAGAAACCTGATCTAGACTAGCACTAGGTGTTGTTGAAATAACCCACTCTCCAGTAGCACATCTCCAAATTTTGGTGGAAAGACCAACATTTATATCTTTTTAAACATGCAAATCTGGCATTAGGCATTTCCAAAAAGAACACTTACTAGCATCAAATCCAGCTATCTCAATTCTTTCCTCTTGCTAGCAAACAGGATAAGTGCTCATGATTCTCAACTTCAGAAAGAACAACTGTGGCTGGGTTGGCAAATACAAGCACCCAATATATCTCTTCAGCCCTCACAGAAACACAAGGAAGTAACATGGTTACTGACTGTTACAATTACATGAACAGAACCTTCCTCAGGGAAGTACATGTGAAGTTCCACCTTCCACACAGCCCGCATTGCGGGCTATGTCTCTAGCACACGTACGAGCCATGGGAAAGCCCATGAGTATATAAGCACTAAGAATTAGAGAATGGGAGCTTCTTAAACCCCCACTTTTTCTGCAAGTATATAAACAATGAGAAAGGTACATCTCACTTGGACGTACACCTCTATATCATTACCAATGAAATGCTCATTCATTACCAAGACTCTCCCAGGAGGGAAAATATTCAAATATTTCAAATATTTTCCAAGAATTACATCCATATTCATCACCTTTGCCAGACAGGTGCTCAGAGAGTACGTATTTTGAGCGAATGAATAGATTTGTAGAATCACCTGCCCTACTGTCATTAGCATCTATGGAACATCTGGGTGAACACATCCATAAATATAAATGCTTTCCAAGTGCATTTTTAGTTGGGCAGAATATTGTAACTTTGGTCTTCTGTTAGCTGGTAAGGCTCACTTTTCTCATAAAAGAAGCACTTGAACAGTCAGATCACATTACTTCCCAGCCCTTTTTACTCTCCATTCCAATTGGGTATGCTACAAATGATTCATGAGGAAAAACCACATATTTATGCAGGCAGCCGGCAGCTTGTGGGGAAGGGTTTAAGGCAAGCAGGGAATTTTGTGTGGAAATCAATTCTTTGCGGAAGTCAATGTATTATGGACATTCAAGCAAGAGAAATTCCAGAGAGAAATTAACTGCCCAAGTAAGCCAGCTCCTTGAGGTGTGCATCTATAATCACTAGGAAAAAAAAGTGAGTTAACCCTTCAGGCAGCTCTTAAATATACATTAGCTATTGAGTGGGGAGAGCTAGAGAACTGAAATTGGCCTTTAAACACAGAATTCCTTACAAAATTGATTCACAAACCAGAACAAATTCCCCTCAAATTAAATGGATGTTTCCAAAGGGCTTGTCTCCAGGGTTTTTCCACGGACTATCCTAAACAGGAGTCTGGTCATGGGAAATTTCCAGTGCCTACATAAACATGGGATACTCTAGCACTCTGAAGGTGAACAGTCCCTGGATATTTGAGAGCAAAGACTTTCAGCCTGAGGTTGACATAGGTTATGTCTACTGAAAAGATAGAGTGATGGAGCCTCTGGACAGATAATGAAATCCCCATAAATGAAGTCACAGCCTCAGATGCTAGACGGTCAAGGGAAGATATCCTGAAAATGGAATGCTCTAAATGCCACAGGTGAAGCATGGAAGAACCACCACCAATCTGTTTTGAAAAGCATGGCAAAGACCTACATAAGGAGTATTCAGAGGAATACATACCACAAGTGCCTCAGATACTCAAACAGGAATAGCATGCTTGAATATCCTATCACTAGCAAGAAGACACAAAGCTCAGGTTTTGCTTCACAGAGAAACTGTCCCGGGCTTGGCTCAGCTGTAGCCTGGGCAGGGAGGCAGGCAGGCCACTTGTTGGTATTAAAGCTAAAAAGAAATATCACACTTGAAATCCCCTCGTCCTATGCAGGGTTGAAGACAAGTGAGCTGTTGGGTTGGCTGACTGGAAGCCAAGGTGAATTCTGTGCACTATGGCAGAGCATTTGGTCCTAGGTTCTGGGTCAGGGGAAACTGGAATCATGTGTAACCATAAATCACTGCAGACATTTAAGAACCAACTGTTTCTTCCCTGCCTGCCCACCAGGCCAGAGACTTTGAGGTTAGTCTCCTATATATGAGAGGAAGGGTTTAGGCTATCACCATTGGTTGTCCAGCCACTAGGATTAAGTCACTTTCTTCAAGTACAAATAAGGGCTTCAATACAGTTAATAGTTTGCCCCAATGTCAACTTCCTGGTTTTGATATTGCTATGTTGATGGTTGATATCGTGACAGTTATGGTATGGTATCTGAGGGATACCATACTGAGGGATATGGCAATAGTTATGGTTATGGTATCACTGGGGAAAGCTGGGGAAGGGTCCAGAGAAACTCTTGGTTATGTTTTTGCAACTTCTTCTAAGTCTAAAACTATTTCAGAATTAAAAGCTTAAGGAAACAAAAATGAAAAATCCAAATAAATCACACAAATACAATGACTTTTAAAAAAGTATTTTACCAGGGGCACCTGGGTAACTCAGCGGGTTAAGCATCTGACTTTTGATTTTGGCTCAGGTCATGACCTCACTCCTCATGAGCTCGGACCCTGCATTAGGCTGTCAGTGCAGAGCCTGCTTGGGATTCTCTCTCTCCTCTCTCTGCCCCTCCCCCACTTGCACATGCATGCTCTCTTTCTCTCTTTCTCTCTCTCCCAAAATAAATAAATAAATGTTTAAAAAATGTATATTTTTGCCAAACCACAAGAACACTTAAAAACAAAGCAGGAGAAAAGGAAACAAAAACTAAGCACACACAAAACTTGACTATGCTCCCTTTAGGGGTAGTCTGGCTCTAAACTACTCACATATAAGACACAGAAGCCACCACCTATGTAACAGTTCCTCAGAGTACAGGAATGTCTCTGTCCTGAATACCAGAACAACACTACAAGGCAGCAGGTTAATCTACAACATCTCTACCTATTCCACGTATTACACACTTACACACACACACACACACAAACACACACACACACACACACACACACACACACACATCATTATTGTAGCTTCCTTACCATCCCTTTGGAATTAAGGTCTGCTTCTAAAATATTTTCAAAATTGTCTGTGCACCATTCATATAGGATACACTTAATAAACATGAACTTAAAGCTTGCTCAGTGAGGGGCGCCTGGGTGGCTCAGTCGGTTGAGCGTCTGACTTCAGCCAGGTCACGATCTCGCAGTCTGTGAGTTCGAGCCCCGCGTCGGGCTCTGGGCTGATGGCTCGGAGCCTGGGGCCTGCTTCCAATTCTGTGTCTCCCTCTCTCTCTGCCCCTCCCCCATTCGTGCTCTGTCTCTCTCTGTCTCAAAAATAAATAAACATTTAAAAAAAATTAAAAAAAAAAAACAGCTTGCTCAGTGAGTGAAATAGCTTTCATTGGCCCAAAGGGTCAAGAGGAGTTCATAATTTTTAGGTTTTGCCACATGCACCCAGTTATCACCTAGGTCTTTAGAGCTGATATATTCTAGACAACAGAATACAAAAGAGACAGCACACGGCTAAAAAAACTGCAGGGTACTGTGCGAGATTTAACACTGAGAGTTAAATCCCACAGTATTTAAATGCTGCCCCAGATTAAACATGCTATTTTTCAGTCATCAAAATGATTGTGGTATCTTGGAATCTATACTTTTCTCTTTCCTCCCTCCATGCTTTAAGTATGGAGTTACACTTACATTCATTCATCATATACAATTAATTTTTACTGAACAACTAGTATATTTCAGACACTGTGCTAGGGTCTAAAAGCTGATAAGCTAATGAAAAGAGAACTACAGACTTTTAAGGTCATCAAAGATGGAAATGTCAGGAATACACTAAGGAATAGTTTAATGAGCCTGTGCTACCAGCTTAAACTAAAACCTCATCCTCCAAACATATACGTTGCATTCGTTTTCACTTTTGTACAGTAGATATAAAAGGAGGTAAGTAAATGAACAGAAATAGCATGCAATGGGAAACAAACAGCTTGCTTTGGACTCCATTTTTTCATTGCTGACTTGGTACCGTTCACAGCAATGAAAAAGCTCAGGTGACATATCAGCTTTTTAGATGGCCCTCTGGTCCTCTGCACACAGAACCAACACAATTATTCAAGCAGACAAGTGGCCAGGACACTTGCCCGTGGTACACTGTGCCACTCAGTGGAGCAAAGGCAGATGGACAGCACCCCTGGCATTCGATGCAGGACATAGATACGCTCCAGCCTCATGCAGCAAGATGAATGGGACAACTTTCCTCTGGGTATTTCAATGCAGTCAAGTTATGCAGTCTGAGAAGTGTACAAAAACACAGCTCTTTGGGCCCCTAAGCTGCGAGCGTAACTGCACAACAAGCCCCATGATCGCCAACAAGTTAAATGCTGCTCTTGTTGTTCTGGGTCTAAAGTTTGGTTTCCTTCAATAAAAGCAGTTCTGCCTCCTTTCCTTACTGGCATATTAGCTGTCCCTATTAGGCACCTAAAGTGGTGTGTAAGTGCTGTGCTTGGAATAAATGTAATTAAGAGTCTGGAAGAAGGTTGAGGAGATAACCATGACTTTTATTAGGGGGTATTCAGCTAAAAGTAATTAAGAACAGATGATCAGAGAGACAGAGACAGAAGTGCATTCTCTGGGTTCCTCAGAAATCTGGCACAATTGTCATGACTCAATAGATGCTCAGATGAGTGTCCTAGAAGACTGAGAGGCCCTTAACCCTTCGGGACATGATCCACAGGATAGAGTCATTAAAGGGGGAAATGAGGGGCGCCTGGTAGCTCAGTAGGTTAAACAGCCAACTCTCGATTTGGCTTGGTCATGATCTCTCAGTTTGTGAGTTCAAGCCCTGTACCTGGCTCTGCACTGGCAGCAAGAAGCCTGCTTGGGATCCTCTGTCTCCCTCTGTCTCTCTGCCTCTCCCCTGCTCACTCCCTCAAAATAAAAAATAAATAAATAAATAAACTTTAAAAAAAATTAATAAAGGCAAAACTAAATGGCCTTCCCTCCTACTCTGATGTAATTCTTCATTCATGGATCTATGGTTAAACTGTACTCTAAAAAATTAATTTCTCAGAGTTTAGGGAGAAATTTGCCCAGAAAAAGTAACATTAAGCTGTACTAAATAATAGGATAAAAAAGGTCATCAGAGTGTGCTTTATTTGTCTTGGAATCTGATGTGATCTCATATACCTCATGACTTTGCTGACCCTCAGTTCTGAATATTCTTAAAGGGTAACAATATATGGGGCACCTGGGTGGCTCAGTCAGTTAAGCATCTGACTTTTGATTTTGGCTCAGGTCATAATCTCACTGTTCATGGGATTGAGCCCCACATCGGGCTCTGTGCTGACAGCGTGTAGCCTGCTTTGGATTCTCTCTGCCCCTCCCCTGCTCATGCTCCCTCCCTCACTCTCTTTCTCAAAACAAATAAACATTCCAAAAGAGCAACAATATGAACACATTAATACAGGAAGATAATGAAGATTTAATGAGTAATTATTATTGGAATTGAGACAAAAATCAGCAACCACAGCAGACAACTCAGGAAGATATTGTAGTTTGCGTTAATCGAAAGGACCAGAAAGTAACCAATATCTACTTTGTTTTGCTACCTATAGATATTGCTTCAAAGAGTGTTCACAGGAATTCTGAGAGAAATGATTACGTTTATTCTAAAGCACTTGTTTACCATAAAAATCCTTAAGTTGTTTCTTGATACTAGTGTGCAACAAGTAAACACTTTCTACTATTCTACCACTGCCACCACTCCAAATAACTTTCGGAGTTAATTTTATGGCCTCTCAGCTCTGAGCTTCCTGGGAGAACTACAGATCTTACCTCGACAACGTTGGTGGGATTGCGAATATAGATACCAGATGGCGTCAACATTTCAGGACTGGAGAGTCCTTCGGTGCCAGAAACACTGATGATCACATTGTTTCTTATTATATTTCCCTGTACTGGCCAGGCTAATTTAAGAAAAGACAAATCAAACCCAGGGGAGTCACAAACATAATTAAAATTTACATAACTCAATGGTCTTGCTTCTACTAATGCATGTTATGGTTTACATAATGCATACATATGCATATATATATATAAAATATTAAGTATGTTTCACAAATTAAGGTACCTAACATTTTGCTATCAGGCCCGTCTATCAAATACATGACAACTTAAGTATGATGTAATGGATTTAAAAGCACTTTACATATTTACCAATTTTTCTTTCAGAAGTAGCCTCCCAAGAGGTATATCTTCTGTCCATGTCTGTACCTGAGAACAAAAGGTCATGTTGCTTCATTCAGCACATTTCATGCCCCCCAGAAAACCGAGGGATATGGCAACGCTAGTTCTTATTCCGGGTGTGCCTTATTTTAAATTTGTTTATATGTTTTTAATCTATGAACCATACAAAGAGAAACAGATTATACAGGATTTTCAGTTCTAGAGTATTGTAGTGAATCAGAAGTTCATCTAAAAAAAAATACAGAACAAAGAAATAGATGTAATGTTTCACCTCTTAGGAAGAGTTTGAGTGTCTCCATGATCAAATGCCACATGGCCATGTGTCAGGTCCAGCCCCTCCCCTAGCTGTTCAAATTGGCTACCAACTATTCTGCAGGCTACACTCTTCCCCTGGAAGATGTGGAATGTTCTGGAACAACAGGCTGGACAGTACCTGGGACCCTCATGCCTAAACCAATGAAGTTTGGAATAGAAGAGAATGAAAGAGCATGGGCCATGCTATAGAGAACAATTAGCCATGTATGCAACATCAGTAAAGAGCAGCCCCACAGACCCTTCTCCTCACTAAGTATTTAGGTATTTGGCTCCCCGTTTTCATGAATCTGAGTTTACAAATTCATTTTGCATGAAATCGAGTACTTTATAATACACTAATAAACAAACATTCTAATTTCATCACCTGCAGTATAATAGATGTCCAGAGCCTCTAATTCACAATAAACATTAAGGGCTAAATTAAATTCCTCCTGCAGGTTTTCTTCTTGCCTAGTTAATGTCTATTCCACGTAACTGTTTTCTGCTAAATTAATATCGTTAGGGTACCTTCCTGCACTTCTGCTCCAGGTTTCAGCAAACTTTTCCCCTCATACAGACAAAAGTAAGAATAGACAAAGTCAATCCTACACCCGTTATTTTAACTGCCCTGTAGCTGTCCTTTCCCAATCAAAAGATTTTCCTTCACGTGATTGCCACTATTATCCTTAGCTCTTTGTCTTTTAGAGCTGGAGTTTGTTTTAAAGCAAATTTATATGATCCATATTTTCTCACTCAACAGTTTCCCTCTCAGGATTAGGACATTATAGCTTTTTTCTCGACAGATCATTCTTAAATGAAACACATACATGTCCCCACTGATGGTATCACAGAATTAATTTAAATATAAAATACTATTTAACAAATCCAGTTAGAGGCTCACTTTCATTGAAACCTCTGATTTGCTTTTGTATTCCAATATATTCAAAGACCCTTTGTTTATTAATTAATTCATTTCTTTCAACAAATAGACCTACAATGCACTAGTTAATGAGCTAAATGCTAAGGAAACAATGTTCACATGAAAGCTGGTGATACAAATAGACATTAATCATATGATTAGAAACATGGTAGATAATAATTTTAAATCAATAAATAATGATTGGGACTAAAAGAGCTTAAATAGAGGGACTTGACTTAGGAGTGTGGGAGAGAAAACTTTATAGGAGGACAATGAGCAGTATGAGCAGAGGGAAAATCTTGTGTAAAAGCCCTGAGACAAAAAAAAAAAAAAGTGGTCTTTTGAAAGAATTAAAGTAAAATAGGGTAGCTAGAATACAAAGGAATAGAAAAAGAGCAGGACAAGTTTACAAATATTAATATAGGTGAAATCATGGAGGGGGTCTTCTTTTTTAATTTTTTTTAATGTTCACTCATTTTTGAGAGAGAGGCAGAGACAGAACATGAACAGGGGAGGAGCAGAGAGAGAGGGAGACACAGAATCTGAAGCAGGCTCCAGGCTCTGAGCTGTCAGCACAGAGCCCAACACAGGGCTCAGACTTATGAGCAGCGAGATCATGACCAGAGCCAAAGTGCAACACTTAACCAACTAAGCTACCCAGGCACTCCACAGAGGGAATCTTCTACGCCAGGTTAAGGATTTAGGACTGTAATCTAAGAGCAATAAGAAATTCTTAAAGATTTTTAAGGATGAGTGATATGATGCAATTTGAGTTTTCTAAGAATACTTCTGGGTTCTGCAAGGGGAATAAACTTTAGGAGAAAAAATGGATACAAGTGATGAAGCAGAGCTTTCTGAAATATGAGCTTCTTTAGCAAGCCTAAGGAGCAGCTGAGAACAGAATTCAGGATTTTTAACTCCATGTCCAACATCAAGGTTTAACATACCATGAGACTACAGAGATTTATTTACATGACTTTGAATTATTGTGGAAATTGCAGACAGTAAATTTGAAAACCTCTCATTTCATATTTATTAAACTTGAATCGAAAGGTCACCTTTAAAAGATCAGTTTCTTATTGGTAAAGTTTAGGAAGCTAATTACAGATGGGTAAATTGAAATTCAGAATTTTAAATTTAATTTTTTTATTATTTCAGACAGAGAGAGTGCAAGTAGGAGGGAGGGACACAGAGACAGGGAGACACAGAATCTGAATCCCAGACTCTGCTTGTGAGCACAATCTGAGTTGTCAGCCCAGAGCCCAATGCAAGGCTTAAACTCGGGAATGGCAAGACCATGACCTAAGTCAAAGTCAGACACTAAGCCTACAGAGCCACCCAGGCTCCCCTGAAATTCAGAATTTTAAACTATGGCCTATTTTTACTGATCAGAGGCTATTTTATAGATTAGGAATTCAAATTTGGGGAAAACTCCTTTTGAAAAAGAATTTATCCTACTCAGGAATGCCAAAATTAAACAAGCTCATTACTTACCCACAAGCAGGGCATGGCCTAAAATATTGTAGAATGTATTACTGTCCACCTTCAGGCCCAAGGTCCTTGACATGCTGAGGCCTCTACTGAAAGAGCTCCACACTGTGCAGCCCTGGATATAGGAATCTGAACAAGAAAGAGTAAGACAAACATTTGAAATAAATCCTGATGGCTCCTCAGATTCTGAAGATCATTTTCAAATCAAACTATTATATAACTAAGAACATTTTGCCACACAATAATGAAACTCAGGAAATGAGGAGTTGGAAGGAGAAACCAAATCAAGTAAACAGGCCAATGAGCCTCAAAGATAGCAGAGATAAGGAAGGTGGAATCCAAGAGTCAGATGTTAGAGAGAAAACCATCTGAGAAAGATACAGTATGGCCAAACTACCAAAGAACACATAGCTGTCAAGATTTCCAATTGGCCACCATCGTTGGTATCAATCCTCATCACAATAAGGCAGACAGTGACTAGAGAGAAGCCAAGGACAATGTGAACAATATTCCTAAAGGACCAAACCTGATCTTTGAAAATCACATCTTCCCTGAAGAGATACACTCATTATTTCTTCAAGCTGTGACATAATTTTTTTACCTTGCCAGGCAATAATATCCTTGGCCCAAGACAGGCAGAGATTCTTATTCCAAAATGGAAGCAAAGTCAGAGGTTAACCTGAGGATCATGATTCTCACATTGGAATGTGGTAGCTTTATGAAAGCAAAAGGGAAATACCTCTACTATGCTAAAACAAATAGACATTTATTAAAATCATTACATCAGCTCCATGGGTATATTTCATGTACCCCCCTGGCTCAATCAAGTTATGTCAACTGAATCAGTCAATGAACAGTTAATGACTATCAACACATTTCAGGAATTGGGCCTTGTGCTGAAGACATACAGATGAATGAAACTAATTCTGTATTTGTGTAACTTCTTTCCAGTATAGAAAACTTACATTAAAACAATAATGGCTAATTAAAAGATAAACCCTGATAAAGGAGTTTTGTATTATTTCCATGTAGTGGGAGATACTGTACAAATATCAAATGTTTGAAGTACTGAAAAAATTACTTTGGTTTACAAGATAATTTGACTTTTAAATTGGAGCTCTCCAGGGGCGCCTGGGTGGCTCAGTCAGTTAAGCATCTGACTCAGCTCAGGTCATGATCTCAAGGTTCATGAGCTTGAGCCCTAAGTAGGGCTATATGCTGATATCCCAGAGCCTGGAGCTTGCTTTGGATTCTATGTCTCCCTCTTTCTCTGCCCCAGCCCCCTGCTTGTGCATGCACGCGATCTCACTCTCTCTCTCAAAAGTAAATAAACATTTAAAGGAGTAAATAAAAATAAATAAATTGGAGCTATCCAGAAAATTCTCAACTATGTCACCATAGACACTGAGCTTTCACATTCCCCTCCATCTTGGCTCCTCTCGCTCGTGTCAGGTACGCTCACATCACTCACCAATAAGTTAACCCACCCACCTCTGTAGGCAACTGCCTGCTGCAGACTTTTCCTGAGTCTGGATCGCTATTGTACCATTCATTCAATATAGGCCAGCCAATCTGAACAACCAGTAAGTACTAATGTGTTTTTAGAGCTAATATACGTGGAATTTAGGGACTGGTAAGCCTGTAAAAGTAGCAAGGATTCCAACACCCTCTAACTCTAGTGGCTGGGAACAACTGGCCACACAGGGTACAAGGGCCTTCAGGGCATGAAACAATAAAAGATTCTTTGGCAAGCATGCCGGAAGTTTCTAACCTCTGGGATAATATGATAACCCCTCCCAGGAAAGTCAACTGCACTTCAACAGAGACCCATAGGGGATAATGTATTAATTCAATGACTTTCAAACTTTTAAGGCACTGAACACTTTTCAAATAAAACCAAATTTAAGGGGCCCCTGGGTGACTCAGTTGGTTAAGCATCCAACTTCAGCTCAGGTTATGATCTCATGGCTCCTGAGTTCAAGCCCCATGTCAGGCTCTGTGCTAACAGCTCAGCTTCAGATTCTGTGTCTCTATCTCTCTGCACCTCCCCTCTGCACTCATGCTGTCTCTCTCTGCCTCAAAAATAAATAAACATTAAATTTTTTTCAAATAGATAAAAGTGTAGCTATTCTGAAGTAGGTTGGAGGAGGCAGATTGATTTTTGAGCAAGGAAGCTTTTGATTATGTTCAATTGATACTTCATATGTGACTGCAACCCTGACTTATACTGGAGCTGGTGCCCCATCAAACTTTCTGAAGCATTATAAGCACCAGGAGATCAAAGAACCAGAGAGTAGTGCACAAAGATACTGATCATCCCAGGGCGGTAGGGAAGGAGCCATGTTAGAAACCATCTCCCTAAATATCAAAAATAAATAATATAGAAAAGATTTGGCAAATTAGGATAAATAGAGGTCCTTGGTTTGCATATGATTTCAGGTGAATAAAGAAAAAAAATGCTGCAGGTGTCAGGATTCTGCCCTCAATGCTTACTTGAGCTCAATGATTACTTTGTCATTGCCTGTTGAAATCTTAGCATCTCTCAAGGCCCACATGAACCACCCTGATAATCTTTGTCAGACATTACCCTCAGAACACCATCCCTTTTCACGAAAAGCAAAGCTTGAATGTGTCAGTGTTAGAGGTGCTGGGGAGGGTAACTCAGAATGAGAGCTGCTATCTTGAATACTTAGCATCTCTGGATCTCTGCATATTAGCTTCTGATATTGCCTTGAATATTCCTATGTCTCTCCAACTTTGGTTTCAGTACCTTTATCTACATCTGGTCATATTCTTCCTTTCTGATTCTGATTCTGTTTTTTACCTAGTTGTTCTTATCTGCATTTGATGCTTCCTGTTCCCTTCTTATGTCTTTAGATCTGGCCAAGATCTGCACCCATCTGCCTGCTCAATGGGCCCAGGGAAACTACCTGGTCCTCAGCCCATTCACTCCCACTTTTCTAAGCAGAAGATTCCTCTGAGTTAGGACCATTTCACATGGAAATGCTTTCTGCTGCGCCTGGGCTGTCATAAAAGTGATTATGTGTACTATTTAATATCAGTTTGCCTGCAATCACAAAGCTAGTAAATGACAGAGGTAGGATTCAAGATGTGGTTAGCTCCTTGTCTATTGTACCTATAGTGATGTTTCTCAAAGTGTACTCCACAGACTACTTTTTCTAGAATCACAAGGTTTGCTTGTTAAAAATTCAGATTGCTAGGCCTAGCTTACACCAGAATTTTTCAGGACAGAGTCTCTAACTCTAAATTTTAGTAAACTCCCAAAATAATTTTTGTTAAGCATACTAAAATTAGAGAACCACAGGTCTAGAGTATAATTATCCATCTTTGAACCTCCCATGTACCCTGAATGTAGAGCCTTGAACACGGAAGAAGAGAGGAAAAAAAAAAAAAGAAGAAGAAGAAGTCATAGACCTGGACCCGCTTACCTCTCAGAGCTCCCACCAGAGTCAGTGAGCTCAGTTGCCGTTGGAAGGCTTGCCCCAAATCCCGGAACTGCACTCCCTTCAACTGGACCCGACTGGGCTCCTCTGGGAAAGACTGAACAATGACTCTGGCCCCCAGATCCCTGGATCCCAGCATCTTCTCACTCTTGGAATATAAACAGTCTTGTAAATTACCTGAAACATAGAATGAAGTCAGGGGGACCTGAAGCATGTGCAACATGCTTCCAGACAAATCATCCAGTAGGAAAGGTACCCTTGGTGCAAAGGACAAACGATTATTGTTTGTTTCATTTAATAATCTTATTTCCCTTTTACTTTGATTTTCCTCTTTGGATTATTAATTAAAACATCCAATAACTAGGACATGATGTTGCCTTCACTCTATTATTTCCAGAAGCCCCCAAATCAATCACCTTAATTACTGTCACAAAGAGGTTGACTATAACCCACAAACCCAACCTAAATAGATGCTTATTTCAATCCAAAAGATCCCCTGGAGGGAGCATGCAATAAAATGACCTTCTCGTGGTTGATAATTGTAGGGAAGAAATGTGAGCGCTGAATGTAATCACAGCTCTTTTTAGTCTTATGCTGTCCAATGGGGTTTTCCCTTTATTTTGTTGCTTTGCAGTTTGGGGACTTAGCAATAATACCACTGCAGAAATGGCACAGGTCTCCAGAGAAGTAACTGAGTGACATCCTCCCCACCTGCACCCTCAATACCTCCTTCCCAGCCCCTTCCCTAGTGAGGATAACAAATTGCAACACCATAATGCACTCAGGGTACCACTGCAACAGGGTATTGTGGCCTCAGGATCCAGGATACCTTCTGTTGACACGTGGCATTTGGTGGCATGAACTAACCTCAGAACGGGTACAAAATCAACTTCTGAAATATTTCTTCATTATTCATATTAATAAACCAAAATGCTACAAATAAAAAATGATGTACCATTCCACAGTGAATAATTTGCTAACACCCAGGAATAAACATATAAGAGGTAAGTGAAGAGGTTTCATATTTGTACGCTTTACCACAATTTTGATTATTATGCCAGTGATGCATAATTTTTTGAGTGACTAGGTCTCATATTATTTATTTGGCTACCTTGTTTCCTCACCTAAGCCCCACACAAAGAAAGTCGAGTGATATGTTACTTTTTTTAATGAATGTTTATGAATTTGTTTTATTTTAAGAATTTTGTAATAACATTTAAGAGTTGTGAAATTGGGGATTTTTCCATTAGGAGCCAACAGACCTAAAATGGCCCAAACCTAAAAGTATCATCTCTCTAGCAGCATAATCAAAGGTAATGTTTTGGACAATATGGTCTGAGAATACCTGTATGAGAACTACCAAAATGGTTTTAACAGAATGCAGATTCCATTTCAGAAGACTTGTTAAAGCTGGCAGTCACTGGATTCTAATCCACTGTATCCAAACCTTTTTCAGAATGACATGTTTGAGAGCTAGGTGACTGGGGTGGTGAAGGGTGGACTCAAGGTCCCTCTCACCCAACCACATTTCAATATTATACCCACATGCATCTATATGTAGACATGACACAAATCTTAATTCCAGCCATGACACTTCTTTCAGGCTCCAGACACTACCAGGGCACCTCTACTCAGATCCTGGCCTGGCATCTGTCTTGACATGTACAAAATTAAAGTCATGATCTGCAGCCTTCCACTCCAAAACCTGTTCCTGTTCCCATCTCACTAAATAGCCTCATCATCCATCCAGAGCTCATGCCTGGGAGTCATCCTTGACACCCACACCATCCTAAACCAAAGTTGACAAATGAGATCTTCACAACATGTGAAAGCCTCATAATCTACAGCCTGGGAAACCAAAACATAACCTACTAAACTAACCATCCCTGAAATAGATGTTTAATAGGCACATCAGTGTGATTCAGTGCCTGTTATTCTTCTAGAAGATAAATTGACTTTTCAACCACTTACTTAAAGTATGTGGTAGTTCACTCAAAAAACAAACTCCAGAAGTGGGGGTGAGGGGAAACAAAAGAGCCCTATTAGTCTAATCAGTAACAATGTGCTGCCTGTGTCTGTGACTCTGGCATTAAACTGATTTCCTGAGAATTTCAGAAGGGGTCTGGAATCAGAGTTAAGATTTCTGGCAAAAATGTTTGGTTTTTTTTCCAGAACATTTTTGCCCCAGAGAAATAATTTCACAAGTGGAAACTATTCTCTACCTCTTTCACTAGGTTGTGGAAGGCAGGAGAAGAAATGACAATTTATCAAGACCATTCTGAATTAAAGAATATTATGAATATGCAAAGACTAAGGGTTTATTCCATTTTGAAAGAAGTCAACAATACTACATATCATTTGACAGTAAGAACATTCTTTCTCACTCATTGACTTTTCAACAAAATAATTCTCTACCTTCTGAACCACTGGCCTCCTGGCATGAAGCAAGGTGCTTCATCCTCTCAGTAGTGAGATTTCCTCGTATGGTAACACTCCTGCTGAGCAGCGCCACTGTGACCTTTAAAATATGGCGTCCTCCAGCCACCCAACTCTCTGTGAAGTTGTGAGAATATCTGAAGGGGGGGGGGGGGAAGAAAAAGACACATCTGAAGATACTACTCCAAATTTTATTAGGAATTGTAAGCCCCTAGATTAGCATCTCTGTTTGGGAGTCTATTTCCTTAGAAGCGCAGATACAGAAGAGTGAACTATGGGCACAAGTATGTGAAAATTAGGAATTCTGCAGATGATTGCACCATAACGCAAAAGCTCTAGAGTCTTCCAAGAGAAACGTATTTAAGAAATATAAATCTTTCAAACATTTCACACTTTATAATTTTCTTATCACAACATCTAGCATTATTTAATATAAAAAATACATCACTGAAAGACAAATAAGTGTCCAGACACCAACACAGTTAAGACTTCATCTTCTTATATCTAAACAGAGCCGAGCTGATATTCAGTACCTCAACGGTGATCTCAGATAGAGGTCTGTAGTGTGCACAGTGTCCACAATGACCATCTCTTCAATGGGTTTTGCACCTTTGACACCTATTCCACTGATGATAACAACTTCATCCCCAGAGTGCCAGTCCACAGCATCTTCCAGAGCCAACACTTTGTCACTGGCATAGGCAGCTGCTCGAAGATGGGTGACAGTTACTTCTGGTAGTGAACCTAAAGTCAAACAAGGAAAACTTATCTAGACATTTTGATAGTTAATAGGAATTTGCTAGTATTCAGCCCAAGAATTCTATAAAACAAGAGTCCAGGAAGGCAAACGTCAGGCTTGATGAGCACTGATGCTTTTGGATATTAGGTTTCTCTTCTGTCACATGTTGTAATAAAAATCACGCAGGATTGAACATGACATGGGGTGAAAAACAGAGGAATTGGAGTCAGCCTAAACTTACAATTGAATCATAGTTTTGCCATGTTCTAACCAAGGGTAATATACTCAAGGATGGGCCCCAGTTTCCTCAGCTGCAAAGCAGAAGTAGCAAGATCTTTCCACATAAGGTGTTAGGAGAACTAAATGAGATAACTATGAAACATCTAGCTTGGATCTTCAAATAAGAGATCTAAAACATACTTTAGTCTTTTCATTCCCTGCATCATGCTGTTTTGAAAATGAAATTTAACCACCTCTTTCTTATTACAAATGGGTATTAGACTCTGAATATAAAAGTTCATAACAAGTCTCTAATCTGAAGACTTCAGTGCAACTTACAAATAGGGTTAGTTTGCACTGATTCACGATTACCTTGGATTGGTTGTCCTAAGCCTTGATGATTTAAATGATCCCTTCAAATTCTGAACTGGGTATATCCAAGATGGATTTGCAAAGCAAAGTGGAATATGGGGGAACTTGAGACTCTAGATTTCTTGGTTTGTATGAGGCTCCAGGGCATCCATCCGACCTTCCCCATGCCAGTACGCTCCTCCTTAATGATCAAAGACTCAAGAAGGTAGTCTGTCTCATATTTTACTCTGACCTTTTCCAACAAGGGTCAAAGCAAAGACTTTTTTCAAGCCATTACCTGAAGCAACACTTCAGAAAACACGTGGCTTACTCCCAACTCCTCCTCCTTTCCTCAGTACATTTCCTTCCTCCTTTGCAATAGATCATAATTTACCTTTAGCCCATAGCAACTTACTGTCCTCCCTTGTTGCACTAAAGTAAAATAATAATGCTTGAATCTCCAACTACAGAGGTAGCCGAAAATAAATCATTTTCAAATTATTTTAAACTTCCCTCTTTATTTGTGTCTGTGTGTGCCCAGGCACATGTCTAGGCTTGGAAAGGTCCTTAGGTTAATGATGTAATTTCTGAGGTTTACTTGGGCAATAATTTTATCTTGAAATTATTTACAGAGTTCAAAATTTCTAATTATAGGGCAGGTGGGAATTAAGACATAAATCATCCCAAAAGAAAATAATTTTAATTTTATTTCTTGTTTGTATCTTTTAACCTTTGGTAACAATAAAATAAAATAAAGTCTATTTATATGTATGTGTATGTATATGTGTATATATATATATATATATATATATATATATATATGAATTTCTATAATCCATTCTTGAATGGCTGCATGGAAAATTTTCTACCAAGCACAGAAAATGTTTATCAAAGACAAAATGCTCTTAAACTCTGTGATCAATTGTGCACAGTACTAAATCAATATGCAAAAAACATCTACTATGCACCTACATGCAAGCTCCAGGTGGCAGAATCAAGAATAGGAACAACAAAGGTATTTCTTAACTAATCATTCTTATAATTATACTTAAGTCAGAATGAATGAAAAAAATCACAGAGAATATTTGAAGTGTGTTTTTAACTATTAACATACGCATACGTCCTTTGAAATGTTGATAGCACTTTTGGAAAGTAGAATTATCTCATAACTTATTCACTCTCATAGCAAAATAACATATTTATGTGTATGACCAAAGCATCAGTCTTGGTTGTTTCATCAGTGCCAGCCTCATCTGTCCAGCAACATAGTGGATATTGACATTTGGACAGCTACTGTCATCTGAAACTCACAAATGTCAAAATAATTATAATAATCACCTGACCTAAACCCTCTGCAAACACCTTTTCTTCTTCTGACCATTCTGCATTGTTCTTTATTTAAACCTTGCTAATTTTTTTTAGTTTTATCCCTTCCTTATTTATAACCTGCAGTATCTGCTTACAGTACTCAGTAATAAAGCCAAAATTCCCTTTCTGATTTTTAAAACTCTCCATAATCTGACTCTACTTTACGGCCTTTGAGTCTGTAATAAACTCTATTCCAGGAAACCCAGTCTCTTTGCCTCTTCTCACTTAACAGGATCATGCCTACCTGTATCCCTTTACCCATTCTTCCCCTTCCACCTGTGTGCCTGGCCTTCCTTCTCTGATCTAGTCTTCCAAAATGCAGCTCAAGACCCACTTCTTCCACTGAATTTCATGGAACACTTCAGCCCATCCTTATGTCCACCTCCTCCTATTGACACTATAGAGATGTGGAGTTCTTACTTGAGCAAAAGATATGTTTACATCTGGGATTTAGGTATGCCTGGGTTTGTGGCTAGTTTGTGGGCCATTTGTTTGAGTTGTTTTGCATGGGAGGAGAAACTTACACAAAGGAGCAGATGGGAAAAAAGAGGATGACAGAGACTGCATGGGGTCTCTCAGATACGGGCCCTCAACTCAGCTCAATTCATAAGGATTTGAGTTAACTATTTTGAATATTGCCTTCTGGACATTCACTTACAAACCCCCATCGGATAGACACCTAAATGAGTATATAATGGCCAATATGCTAAAAGCAGAAAAAACAACACAAACATTTATTTAGAACTTGAAACAAACCCAACCCATGCTAAGAAGTTCTAATAGAAGGAAGAACTGTTTTTTTCTTGTTGTTGTCTTCCTTTTAACAGATTGTACAGACTCAAAAACCAAAATGCTTCAAGGATAAGTTTTGATCATAATGAGATGTCAACACTGAGTTCTAAAACTGGGTCATCTGAGTCCAGAACCAAAACAACGGGACGCGTAATAGAGTTCCTGAACCCCGAAATAACTGAATTAAATGTACCTGATCAGCTTTGATACTCAAAGAATTATTTTTCTTACTTCATAAATGTTACTTAAGTGCCTCACAAAGCAAACCCACTGACTTCTGAGATGAAGAAAGAATTGCCCACATTGTAAACGTGAGTCATTTCACTTCACAGAACTCTTAGGAAACCCAAGTTGGGCAGCTCCCTTCCTTTCTTTACCACAAATCAAAAAACATAAAAATACAGTTTAAAAAGCTCAATAACTTATAAATATGCTTAAATGAAAAGGGTTATGCTCTTAATGTGTAATTTAATACAATGTTGAACCACTTTGGGCTTTCAACATTGACCTGTTAACCAACAAACTATTCATTTACTCCCACTAATGACTTCTACTCATAATTGTATTTCCTACAAATTATTGTCCAAGCATTTCAGTGCCATTCATCCATAATTACACAGTCCCAGAGAACCATCTTACCAAATGGGCATGAAGAGAAAGAAAATAATCTTTGTGGGTTAACACACTTTAAAATCACTAATTGCTCTATGTTTATTTTGTAGGACTTCAATCTTTATTCCAAGTGAATAACTGCCAAGACCTTTCCAAATCACTTGGGGGAGGGGAGGTAGTGAAGGAAAAGAAGAGGAAGAGAGAGTGAAGGGAGGGGAGAAATGAAGGAAAGAATCATATTGTTAAAATAATGTTCACGTCAGAATAGAAATATAAAGGAACTCACGAAAGAACTAGAAATAGTTTTCCGAAACACATGCAAATTATTTCCCTCTATTTCCACCTGCAGCTTCACATTATGCGTAGCAAAACAATGAATTCTGCTTTTTCTTTTATGTATATGAACACTTCTCATGCACTGGAAAGACAGACATGAAGGAGGGCACCTGGGTGGCTCTGTCGGTTAAGCGTCCCACTGCTGATTTCAGCTCAAGTCATGATCTCATGGATGTGAGATAGAGCCCTGGATCTCTCCCTCTCCCTCTCAAATTAAATAAATCAACGTTAAAAAAAAAAAGAAAGAACGAAAGAAAGATGGACCTGTCCTCCAGGGTCCATGACCAGTACAAGAAACAGACAAAAGTCACAAATGTACCATTTTAAGTGTTAACACAGAGGGACATCCAGGGTCTACTGGTGCACAGGTGTGGGTACTTCACTCACACAAAAGGGGGGTTGTTTCTGGGAATGCTTCCCAAATAGGTGATAACTGAGCTGGGTCTTTAGGGATAAGTCATAGTGGGCCAGATGACAAAACAGAGTACTCCAGGCAAAGGTAATGGTATATACAATGATGTGGGCCAATGTGACACATTCAAATAACTGCTATATATGTGACATTGGCAGAATGCACATATGGGGAATGGGGGTTGCTGATGAGAGTCAGTAAGACTGCATCTGGAAGGTGAGCAAGACCTACTTAGGAAGGGACTCTCAGGCCCTCCCAAAGAACTAAGAGTTTATCCCAAAAGTAACCAACAAAATAATACTTAATATGGTAACTGAGAAATCAGACTCTTGTGAGACTAGTGATATTTTAAAACCATGAGTACACATATCAAACTGAGGGGAGAGAATCCTTAGTGAGAAACTATATTTACTGCATATTGGGTAGAATGAGAAAAAACCTAAGTCAAGTCCTAAGATGATCAAGGGCCAGCCAGGGGGCAAGCGAGAGCTTGATGTGTTCCAGGAACTAAATGGAGAGAGGGGTATCTGGAGAAGGCAAATGAGATGGCACAGTGTGACTGGTGCAGGACCTTGGTGGCCTGTTTCAAAGGACTTAAATCTAACTTGAAATAGTTATGTGATCAAATTTATGTTTTTAAAGGTCACCCTGGCTGTTGAGTGAAGAAAAGATTGCAGGGAGGTAAAAGGAAAGTTAGAAGTCTATGTAGCAGGCTGTTGCAGTAAATGTAGAAGATGAGTGCATTAGGTCAGATAAGAAGTTTTAATAAGTATTCGGCAGTGGATCTGGAGACAGATATAAAAATCTGAGATATCTTTTGGAGAATCAAGAGGACTGGCTGATTGGATCTAGAGGTAAAGGAGAAGTCAATGGTGACTTACAGGCTGACCAAGAGCAGAACCAAGTTGGTAGATAGATAAACACGGACATTTAGGGAAGAAGAAAAAAGAATCCATTAAATAAACATTTATTAAACACCTATTATGTGCTATGTTCCATGTGCTCTTCCAGCCACTGGAAATACAGTAGTGAGAAAAACAGTCAAAACCCCTGCCTTCAGGTAGTTTATACTCCAATGGCATTCACTTTTAGACATATTAAGCTTTAGATGACCATTTTAGGCAGGTTACATTTTAGATATTAAAGAGAATATCCAAATGAAAAGTCTGAAGCTCAGAAGAGATGTCTGAAGTTACATATAAAGAGAAATATATAAACAGAGGTTAATCTATGTAAATGAGTGGGATTACCTGGGAGAAGTATATAATTATGAAAAATACCTGAGATCAGGACCATGGGAACATTGTCATTCTAAAATTGAGTAGATGAGGAGAAACCGAAGAGGAGCAATAGAAGGAAGAAAACTAAAAGATGAAGACACACACTTGCCCATAATTAAACAAGACAATGCAGTGGGAAGAAAGTCTTATTCGACCATGCAACTGCCTAAGGACCCATTCTTCCCCACCTCCTTACCCTTGTATTACTGTTAAGGTCTGGGCACCCACCTAGCATCTCTTCGTGTTTGTGTTCTATTTCCCACTGTTCATTCCATCTCCCTTTCTGCATAGTAGCCGGAATTGAGCTTTGAGGGCAAAGGTCTGGAGAGAAAACCCTGCCCTTCTATCATTTCTCATTTTTCCCTTCCTCCTGGCAGCACTTGACCCAAATTCTCTAGTCATATACTACCTCTAACAACAGGAAGAGGTGATAAATAGCCAGAGAAATTGGAGAAAGACTATTACCTATGATTCCACCTTGCATCCGACCGGTTCTCTCTGCTCCCAGAAACTGCATCATGCCACGAGTCTGCCTCTGGGCCACAGAAGTCATTCTAAGGCCAGAGGGACTGAGAGCACCCTCTGTTTCTAGTAATCAAGAAGAATTATGATAGTAGAGCCCAAATGGAGAGAGAGGTGTTCCTGGTATCCCATAGTAGAAATGGACCTACTCTCCATGCAATTAGTCTTATACTCAGTGGTCAGCTGCTATACTCCCACTAGCATTAAACAGCGAGGAGAGTTAGGGGAAACAGACTGTTGAGGGCTCACCTGGGTCCTAAACCACAAGGTTGTCAGCATTTCCTTGAGAAAAATATATCCTAAATTCCAAACAACCATCTTACAAAGGAACACTTTGAACTCAAACCATTTGTGAATTGGAGATGATCCAATTTACTATACTTCAGAAAAGGAGACTGTGACATTAGCATTAATATAAGACTATCTGGCAGACCAAAGAGATGGAATGGGGTATTTTTCATGTACCATTTCCCTCTGCCCTTGAGAACCACTTGCTGTGATATCTCTGTTGGTCAAAGACAAAACCTGACAGGGAATCCTGCATGAGCTCAACTCTGTATGTGCACTATGAGCCTTCTGCATCATTACTGGTTAATCATGGGTGGTACCAATGGAGCAGGGAACATGTGCCTGCAGGAAGGAGAAGGCTCAACAGAGCAATCCTCTAAATGTGCAGATCAGCTAGCTGTATCCACAGCTGAGCAGTAAACATTTCCACACTGTGATGAAAGGGATTCAAGCACAGTCTGTTCCCAATGCTAAGAAGTCTACCATTTTGTTGGCAGAGGGGTGTAGACTAAGGCTAACCAAGGTTATTTGGATGGTGCAGTGAGCCAAGCCTTTTCCAAAGGCATAAAGGAAAGGCTAACCTTTGTTTCTACCCAATCTGACTTTTACTTTTACTACCATAATTAAAAATAAGTGACTAAGAAGAATATAAACCTCAAAATACCCAGGAAATAGTGAATTGTAAGATATATGAAAACATCTGTAACGCTGTTCCTAGCTCCTGTGAGGATTTCAGGCCAATTAAACAAATGGCATTCTTAGAACTGTACTGGCCAGTCCTTTACATAGAGGTGCAAAATCCAGTTGCTTAGAACAAAAGGCTTCTGTAGCGTGTCTTTAATACCCACTTCTGTTCATTGTCCAAAAAATACGAAAAACTTCAGGTATATTTCTGACCAGATAGATACTTTTTTAAAAAAATGTTTGTTTATTTATTTATTTTGAGAGAGAGAGCATGCGCAGGCATGGGAGGGGCAGACAGGGAGACAAAAAGAATGCGAAGCAGACTCCAAGCTGCCAGCACAGAGCCCAACGTGGGGATCAAACTCACAAACCATGAGATCATGATCTGAGCTGAAATCAAGAGTCAAACACTAAAGCCACCCAGGCGTCCCAATATAACTTTGATAATCACTACTACAGTTTATGGTTTGGAGTGGAGGCAACAATGAGGAACAAATGACTAATTTTCAATAGTGTAATTTCATTTTAGAAAAGCAAATGATACATAATGTTGAATATAAAAATATAGAGAAGCAAAAGAAGACACAAAAGCATCCAGAATCTTACTGCAACAGATTAATGTATGTCTTTTCTTTCCTATAGTTCTTTCCTATGTTCACACGTTGACAAAATTTCATATATAAGTAAATAATTCAACACATACTACGAAAGTGTTCTATAATTCTTGACATACCTTTTTTTTTTTTGCAAATTCTCTTTACTTAACTTAGTAGGAACATCTTTCAGCTGTATTGTACATAATTTAACATCATGATGGTACCATAGCATCTCATTGAAAAGTTGTGTATTTTGTTTACAGATCCCTTATTTCTTCATACTCAGTTTCTTCCCAATATGTTGCTTTCATGAACAGTTCAGACATGAACATTCTTGAGCATAATTTTTATACATGCTAATGATCACCTCCTTAGAATAAATTCCTAAAAGTGGCATTGCTATTTCAAGGCAATATCAAAGCATACACTTAGTTTTAAGCCTTTTATATAATCACCAAATTGTCTGACAGGAGGACACACATACTTATATATCCAGTAGGGGCATACACGGATGCCAGTTCCTCAGACTTTCTACTTTTTTTTTTTTTTTTTTTTTTTTGGTCAATTTGATTGTTCAGGGGGAAAAAAAATCACTTTTGTTTTAATTTGCATTTCTTTGATTACTAATGAGAAGGTAGACAAAAATTCGTAAAAAAAAAAAACAAAAAAGAATCTTTTACTGTCAACATAGGATAAACCTGAGCCCTCTCCACATGCACTCATATTAACTGGCCATTTGCACTAATTACGCAGACATGTCTATTCACATTATTTGCCAGATTTTAAACTTGTTCTAAAAAGTCATTTATAAAAGACATTAATCTGTATCTATATCAGATGAGAACTGAATGTATGATCAAGCTAACATTAACAATCACAGGGAAATGTTGTTGTATTAGTTTCCTATTACTGCTGTCACAACTACAAATTATTGTCTCAAAACAACAAACTGTATTATCTAATAGTTATGAAGGTTAGAATTCCAATTTTAGCTGGTTTCACTGAGCTAAAATCAAGGTGTAAGTAGGATTGTTTCCTTCTGGAAGCTCTGAGGAAGGAAAATGTTTCCCTGCTTTTTTTAGCTGCTAATGGCCACCTAGTATTCCTTGGCTTGTGGACTCTTCTGTCTTCATGGAGCATCCCTACTGTCTCTGCTCCCTTCCATCCCATCCTCTTGACTCCTCCTGTGTCCCTCGGATAAATACCAGTGTGCTTACATTAAGCTTCTCTAGGAAATCCACAATAATCTCGCAATTTCAAAATCTTTAATCATATCTGAAAAGCCCCTTTTGCCAAATAAAGTAATCTTCGTGGGTTCCAGGAATTGGGACATGAACATATCTGGGGCCATTTTTCAGGTACCACAATTGAATTTTTGAATAAATAGTATGGAGAAAACTGACTAGCCATTTGAAAAAAAAATTAGATAACTGACTTATACGCTATATCAAGATAAATTCCAGATGGATTAAAGCAGGAGTTAGCAAAGTTTTTCTGTAAAGAGCCAGATAGTAAATTGTTTCAGGTTTACAGACCAGGCAGTCTCTGTTGCCATTGCAACATGACAGAGCCATAGATAATACCTAAACACACAGATGGGCATGGCTGTGCTTCAATAAAAATTTGTTTACAAAAACAGATCTGAACCATGGGCCATAGTTTGCTAACCCTGGATTAAAGACACGAATGTGAATGGATAGATAAATACATACATACAGACAGACAGACAGACACCAGGAAACATATATGTAAATTTTTATATCATCTATAGAGGAAAGAGTTTTCTAAGTGTGACCTCAAAGGTAGAAACCATTTTTAAAAATTGTAGAATTGCTACTATACAGATCAGAAAACATCATAAAAATACTGAAGGTAAATAACTGGGAAAGAAACAGGTTCTTTATGTCCCCATCAAGAATACTACAAAGGGAGCCAAAAGAGGTAAGTCCCCACTTGGAATCCCAACACAACCTGAAAAATTAAAATTGAGAAGACAGTTCCAGAAACCTGAAAGGAGTATCTTCTGTCCATCTTTCTGCCACTAGTAAACACCTGGTATGTGTATGCAAATTAGAAGTGAGCCCATGTGTGTCTTACGTGTATGAAGCGGATGGAATGAATGTTTGCTACCTTCCCTTCTGGGCCCCAGTTTAATTATCTGTAAGATGAAAGGAATGATCCCAGTCTTTGCTACTTCACAGAGTTGTTGTGAGAGTTGAATGAGAGGAAAGAACAGGAAGCAGTTTTGAAAATTATAAAGTGCCAGGATCTAGGTAAAATCCAATTTTAACAAATACCGAACATAATGCCCAATTCAACGATACTCTTCCTCCATGACCAGGCTGAAAGCAATACTATTAATAGTACTGCTTTGATGATATATATGGAAGAAATCTCTTTGAAGGAAAAATCACAAGCTCTGGCCCACGTAGCATTCCATTTACTTAGCAATGTTGAATTTCTTTTGATAGTAAAAAATGTAAAACATATCAAGTCAAGACTATTATTAACTATTTAATAAACTAAAAGAAGGTTACCAAGTCTGGAGCACTGCAGTGAGGCGAGAGGAGTAGGAGGGGAGCTGGAAAACAAGGCAGAAGGAGTAGGCAGGAACTATATCATATAGAATACTGTAACCATGTTAGAAATTATGGACTTTATCCTAGGAACAATGGGAAGCCACCAGAGGGCTTTGAGCAGCAGCATGATATAAACAGATCTGTGTTTTTAAAAGATCACCTTGGTGGGGTGCCTGTGTGGCTCAGTCAGTTAGGCATCCAACTCTTGGTATTGGCTCAGGTCATGATCTCACAGTTTGTGAGATCAAGCCCCACGGGGCTCTCTGCTGACAGCATGGAGCCTGCTTGGTATTCTCTTTTTCCCTCTCTCTCTCTCTCTCTCTCTCTCTGCCTCTTCCCTGTTCACATGTGCACCTGAGCACTCTCTCTATCAAATATAAATAAATAAAAAAATATACATCACCCTGGTTCCAGGGTAAAGAATGAACTAGACAGGGCCAAAAATGGCAACCAGTAGATAAACCAGAAAGCTTAAACTGTAAGCCCACACACCAATTGGTGGTATCGTGAACAAAGGTGATAGTAAGGGGAGGCGGGGGAGAAGTAAATGGTAAATGGGTTCAGGATTTATCTAAGAATTAAAATGAGGAGTTGGTGACAGATACAATATGGGGAATTATAGAAAAGGGGAAATCAAGAATGACAGCCAGGTCTCTGGCTGATGGATTACTGGAAAACAATAAACGCCATCTTAGCTTTCTTAGAATAATAATGAGGTTCCTTTCTCGTTTTGGCTTCAGCCAAGTCCTATAGTTGAGCCTTGAACAACAGGGGGTTTGAACTGCACAGGTCCACTTATATGGGTCTACCACAGGACTGTAAGTGTATTTTCTCTTATGATTTTCTTAATAACATTTTCTTTTCTCTACCTCCCTTTATTATAAGAACACAGTATATAATACATGTGACACAGGAAATAAGTGCTAATTGACTGTTTATGTTATCAGTAAGGTTTCCTTCCAGTCAACAGTAGGCAATTAAAGGTAAGTTTGGGGGGGGGGGGGGGTCAAAAGTTATATGTGGATTTTCAACTGTGCAGGGTGTCAATTCCCCTAGCCCCTGCATTGTTCAAGGACCAGCTATGCTCAAGATTGATAACCTTTGCTGCCCATTGCCCTGTATGTACACATTTATACAAAAGAGTGGGCAGTCCAGATCAAGATTCATATGGTCTCGAATCCCCTAAACTGAAAACTGTCTTAAAATCAACCTCCTTCTTTTACTAACACTTTCTAGACATAATCAAATCTAGAAAATATCACAACATTATTATATATTCCTTAATTCTAAATTTTCTATTTTTGTGTTTCTATCAAATGTGGCTTTGGTTTTGCTTAGTGAAGTGACTGATGGTTTGTTAGCGTTTCTTTTTATCCTAGCCAAACTAAATAAATTTGAACATATTAGTATCCGGTAAAGTCTTATTAATTTGGAATTCCAAATTAGTAAGAATAGTAAAAATGTTAGATTGTCATATGTTTAAAAAATAGACAAGCTATTATCTTTACCTACCCATTCTCTTATCCTGGCTACATAACACAGCTTTAATGTTAATAAACTATCCTCCCTCAACCTAAGACAACATAGTCTGGGTGGTTGTCTACACCCTTGCTCCCTCTTGGCCAAAAGAATACCTCTACCCTGGTCATAGCAACAGTTTTTGTGACAGGCTTATGACCCAAACAGGGCCAAAGTTAATTCTGAGGTTTTATTCAAGCTTTCATCCAGTTGCTCACAGAACATATATTTCTTAAAAGCCTACTATGAATCCAGGCACTGTTGAAGGCAATAGGAATGTTATAAATGAAAAAATTAAAAAAACAAAACAAAAAAAACCAGGAAAATCCCTGCGATCATGATATATACATTCTACTAAGGAAGATTCTAGAACAAGTAAAATAAATATGATAAATAAATTGTATATAATATATTAGTGTTAAAAGCTAAGGGGGAGAAAACAGAAGGAGAAATGTGAACACTGACAGGAGTAAATGTTGGAATTTGCTCAGGAGTCAAATGGCTATTGGAAAAGAATCACTCTTCCACATGGAGCTGCAGAGACCCATTTCTGCCTCTAGGAGGGGAGAACCTGACTGAAAATGAAGCCAACTCAAAGGAAAGCAGAGCCTAGAGTTGCAGAAAGGCCTGATGACTTCATTGGAGCACCTGGACGCAGCTGTGCCTCAAGTTTGTTTTATTTTTGTCAGTTATATGAGGCAATAAGTGCCCTTATCTTTTGTCTGAATTGAGTTTTCTGTCATTTGCAACCAAAAAACACCTGACTAATGCCAACACTTTCAGGTATATATAGAAACTTAAAGTAGCTTACAATGTGTTTCTAAGTGGGATTCCTGCTGTACTTGGATTATTGAATAGCCAGAACTCATTACTAATTAGCAGTGTGCATTTACATGTAAATACCTAAAATCCTAAAAACCTTAAAAACAGCACATTCACTTTAACGTGTTTAAACAAGTTCCTTAAAGTGTGGGTTATACTCTTAATTTAAGGAACCCTTTAGTATAGACTATTCCAAGGTCACTCTTGTCCAGATCAAGGAATTACAGTGTTCACACTATAACATAAACTTGACTGCATAATGATGATCTACAACAATATACCAGATGGCCAGAACCCCAATGCTGTATTGAAGTTGTTTGAATTTAAGATTATAGGGGCACCTGCATGGCTCAGTTGGTTAAGCAGCTGACTTCAGTCAGGTCATGATCTCACAGTTTGTGAGTTTGAGCCTTGTGTCAGGCTCCACGCTGACAGCTCAGAGTCAAGAGCCTGGTTCGGATACTGGGTCCCCTCTCTCTTTGCCCTCCGCCTGCTCATGCTCTGTCTCTCTCTTTCTCTCTCCCAAAAATATATAAACATTAAAAAAATTAATAAATAAATAAAATATAAATAAATGAAGATTATAGAAGGCAATGAACAGATGTTAAATTTTCCCCATCAGTCTTCCTCCATTTCTCCCCTCAATTCGATCTTACTTCTTTCCCATCCCTATACCCAAATGAATTACAGCAAAACACACAAACAAAAACTCAAAAATCAACACAGTTGCCCTCCCCTTCACCCCAACATCCTTTGGTGTACCCTTTCATATGGGTGCAAATGTAGCAACTTCTCAAGCAGGATTTCTGCTCGCCTAAACCAACCAAGAGGGTGCAAGCAGGAAACAAAGAGATGATAGCACCTCACAATGTAAGTGAGCCATGAAGTAAGGAAGCAGACACTTCCTTGGGGCTTACAAAAAGGAGACTAATCTAATTCTGTCATCTGAACTATCTCTGGACAGACCCCACCCCAGGCTACATGAGCAACAAAAAGAGGACATTCAAAGGAATTCCCAGAAATAGGGGTGAGTCATCAGCCTGGGTAAAATGGCCATGGCCTTTTCCTCTCCTTTCCATAGAGGTACTTCTCTCCACTTAAAGAAAAAGGGCTTCAAAAGTAGCAATCATAGGGTTATCTGCAAGAAGAATAGCCTGGCTTCCTTCCCCAGGTTGGATGTCTGCACATGCAGCACATTTGCTGCGTTGCCCATGCCTATTTAACAAGGGAAAGGATAATTTGGAAAAGGAGAGCTGGAGCAGGGAAAGGGGTGGTGAGTAGAACATCATTGGTGTGGACAAATTTGTAACGTTCTCCTGGATCAAGTGGATTCTGGGGAAGGTAGCTTGCCTTGAGCCAATGCTCCGGTACTCCACCCAAAATGGGCCCCAAGGTGGAACCTAAGAGCATTGTAAACTCGGCGGGGGGGCTCCACACTGTAAACAGTGGGAGGTCTCCCACAAGGCTCCAACGATCTTGTGCAGAAATCTTTGGAGAAAGAATCAACAGTCAGCCAGTATTATCCAGGGAGGCAGCCACACCTAACAGAGGCTACAACCACAGAGCACGGTAAAAAGCTTGTGAGCCTTCTTGCCTTACCTCTTCAACCTGTCCTAGCACCAAGAAAATATAAAATAAAAAGGATAGGAGGAAAAGCAAAGGAGCAGGGCAAACCCTTGCCACTCAAATATGCCTCAGGACAGAGCCTCTAGAAGGAGAATGGAAGGGAGGATTGCATGAGAACTGAAAGAGTTGGAACTGGCCTTTTTTTTTTACTTAAAAAAATTTTTTTAATGTTTATTCATTTTTGCGAGAGAGACAGAATGTGAGCAGGAAAGGGGTAGAGATAAAGGAGGATACACAGAATCCAAAGCAGGCTCCAAGCTCTCAGCACAGAGCCCGATGCAAGGTTTGAACTCATGAACCACGAAATCATGACCTGAGCCAAGCTGGACACTTAACTGACTGAGCCACCCAGGAACCCTGGAACTGGCCTTTAGTAATAACCTTAAATCAACTGGAAAGCTATGATGTCCCAGGTGTTGTGGATTAAGGAAAGAGGAAAAAAAGACCCATCAGATCTCGGATTAAGAAAGTGATTAGAGAAAAATAAAGTCTGTTCTGAGTCAGATTTCTAAAAGGTTCAAGTCTCTCAACCATCCCTAAAAATGTACCATTTGCAAAGACCTATGGCCAATTTACACACCACACCAGCTCCAGATTCCCATGAAATCTCAGGTAACAGTTTGTGGTAAAAAGTGCTAGGGGAAGACAAATAAACTCTTCAACATTGAGAAAATCCAAGATCCTTGAAAAGGTGGAAGAAAAACTATAGCATTTACAATAGTTCCCCTATGTCCATTGAGGATATATTCCAAGACCACCAGTGGTTGCCTAAGCCACAGATAGTGCCAAATGCTAGTATCCTATGTTTTTTCCTATACGTACATACCTATGATAAAGTTTAATTTATAAATCAGGCACAGTAAGAGATTAACAACAGTAAATAATAATAAAATAAAACAATCCTAATAATAGGGAATGTGGTCCCACTCTCTCTCAAAATGTTTTCTTGTACTCACCCTTCTTCTTCTTGTGACGATGTGATATGATAAAATGTCTATATCATGAGATGAAATGAGGTGAATGATGTAGGCGTTGTGATGTGTCATTAGGCTAACATTTGCCTTTTGAGGACACATCAGAAGTGGGATCATCTGCTTGCAGAGCTCTTTTCTTTGGTGGTGTAAAACCAAACTCCACTTGAAACCAGAAAATGCAGTAGCCATATAGGAGCAAGTGAAGTATAACATGCACAGAGACTCAGACTTAAGGACTATGAGTGAGTCCTGACAGCATGGGGACCATGGAGACCGTCACACCTGAGGTCTCTTGCCTGCCTATCCACCTTGTGGCTTGACCAAGAACTCCTAAATCCTTTGTTCTAAGTTTGTTTGCACTGGGGTTCTGTCCCTTAAAATCAAGTAATTTAAGAGTAGTAAAGCTACACACCAAAATACCATGCCACTGCTATGGTTTATATTCCAGCCCAAAGAAAAGAGAGACAGAAAAGAAAAATGGGGAAGACTCATGATCTAGAAGAAATAGGTAAAAAGCAGGGGCAAGAGGGGATGTTATGGATATAGAGGGAGACCCGACTGAAAGTGGCTGGTCAGGTGACAAAAGAGCAGAGATCTGAAAATACATTGTTGGAGGGACTGTTCTAAGAGGAGATAGGCTCTGGAAAGTTTCATACTACATCACAGAGTAGATCACAGGAACAGTCCCCAAGCTCTATCAGTCTTGGGGAAAGAAGGAATCATACAAAGAGGAGCCCTAACCTCCTCCAAAGGATCTACATGCCACAGTTTAAAGGATGCGCTCATATTTGTTTTTAACCACTATTTTAGCAATGGAACCCTTGCTTCTAATGAAATATTACTTTGAACACATATATAGAGATAAGCAATGAATGCATTACTTGAGCAATTTAAACCTTTACTGACGGACCCCCAAATACTTCATTGTCTGGGGAATCCCTGAGGCTCCTCCAAGAAATATCTGGATTTTGTGGAGCACAGGATGAGAACCAGGAACACTCTCCTACATTCACGTCTATTCCATGCACACAATACCATGCTTCAAGACAGCCTGATGCCCTTCAGCAACTAAAATAGTGCCCATGATATAGTACTTATAAACAGCATGGAATTTAAATATACTTGGTGCCTTTAGAAGGAAAATAAAACATATCTAAACTTGCTTATTTATATTAGTTCTCTTTTCTTATTTGTTCCTACCAAATTCTTATGTTCCTAACAATTGCCTTAGTGTTTTCCTCAATTGTACTCCCACATACCCACTTTTCTCAGAAACTTCCATGTATATTTAATGCCTGTATCTTGTAATTTCTTGAAAAGGACAAAGACAGAAGTCCATTCAAGGCCGTAAGACTGCTTTTTCTCCTAAGAAACTGTCAGCCAAATTTCTCAGGGAGGAACTGGAAATGAAGTGAGAGACATTGATAAATTTCCCTGCTGAACAATCAATAAAAGCCCCACCATCCTGTTCAGACTCCCACTGTGGAAGCAAGGGCCGTAATTACATTGTCAAAAATTCAAGTTGCCCAGGCTGACAGCGGCCCCCTTGAAAAGTGACAGGTGATTGGCACTGGGATTGGGGTAGTGAACCTGGATTGGCAGACAGAGTGGGAAAAGAAAAAGGCAAGAGTGAAATTTCCTTATCGACTACAGCCACCCAACCCTAAGACTGCCACTTGGGAGGAATCCTGAGACCCTTTTTGTCACGTTACCAGAGGGAGCAGGTGACAGAATTGACTAAGCAATCTGAACCCCATCAGAGATTTGGAATAGCCCTCAATCCACTCCCAAACCCTAAGAAAGAGAAAGATGGCTGTGTGTGTGTGTGTGTGTGTGTGTGTGTGTGTGTGTGTGTGTATGAGCGTGTGAGGGTTTTCCTACATTAAAAGAAAAACATGCAACGGGCTTTCAACTCCATCTTTCCTCATGACAGCTGAACAGCAAAACCTGTTTGCTTAGCGATATGAAACCACGATAAAAATCAGCTGGAGCAGAAGGGTTCCAGGGGCAGCAATGAAGAATGAGATAGGAGACAGAAGGTGGGAAAGCACTAACGTGCTGGCCATTTGTGTGATTCTCTGGGACCAGAGCTGGAGTTAAATTAGTACCCATCAGTCAGTCCTCTCACTGTTGGACGTTAGGAATAAAATGCCTGCAAGAGGTCTCCTTGCTGGACAGTGCTCTGCTTCTGGCTATTCTGGGGCCCACGCAAATGGCTTCCAGAAGACTTTCTTGTAACCACACCCAGGAAGGGTGGTTTTCCACCCCCGGGGAGGAGCTGCACCACCAAAGATTGACATCAAAAGGTGTTCGCTGGGCAGTGGGAACAGAACAGAAGATGCCTGGGAATGTTGCTACCTCATGATTTCCCAAGCTAAAACCTCTCTCCTGCTCTGATCAGGAGTGGTAGACAAGAAAATTAATAAGGAGAAAATCTCTAGGCTCCATGCCAAATTTTTAAATAGAAGCCCCTCTCCCCTTCCCCCCTACAAGAAAACATGAGATAATTGGCACTGGGTACTGAGTGTTTGGGGTGGGGGAGGGATATAATAAAATAGCCATAACTAATTTTTGCTTGAGTGTTATTGTGTGCCAAATACCTCAGAGTAGTTCACAAGGAGTAGGGCTATGAGGTAGGGACCATGTTTTCCTGGTTTCATGGAGCTTAATTTGCCCAATGTCATAGCTGATAAGTGGCAGAACTGGACGGGTTTCTGATTCCAAAACTATTAACCACTAAAAACAGCATCTCTCCAAGAGTAATCAGTGGGCAACCTGAATCAAATCACGTCAGGGGCCCACTTAAATGCACGTTTCCGGGTCCACTCAGGCCCTCCAAGTCAGATTCTGGGGGCAAGGGCCAGAAACCTGGATTTTGTAAAAAAAAATCTCCCGGACAAATCTTTTGTGCACAAGGTGGTGAATCTCACGGCATCACACCAGGAAGCTGAATGAGCACTGGGTCATTAGGGACTTTGGATGCAAAGTAGTGAATCAGGTTGCTCACTGTTTTGCATACGTGACAGCAAAAGAAAATTAGTTTTCCCTTAAAGCCCCAGGGTCATCAGACCCATGGCAGGCCCTGGGAAAAGGCCAGTCAAATTATGTAACGATTTTAGCCTTACTATACTGCCCTGCCAGAGGGGAATCTAAGACCTCAGGTGTGCAGGAGAGGGAGACAGGGGAGGGCTGATGAGCTGCAGGCTGGGCTGGGGGTTCCCTGACAGAGACCTAGAGAAGGGAGCCCTTATCTGGTGACTGCGCTCTCTCCCGTGCAGGGTTTCCTTCACATGAATGAAATGAGGCAATAACATTTCAGAGAGGAAAAATACCTTGTGTTCACTTCGAAAGCTTGTGGCTTATGAGAGGTCCTAGTTACTCCCAAACTGGCAGGACTCTGGGGATATGAGTACAGCAACCTAACCCTGGAAATGCAGGAAAGGAGAAGAGTAGGAGGTGGAGGGGGGGCAGAGAAACAGAAGGAGAGAAGGGAAGGAGAGGAGGTGTCTGCCTTCTCAATGTCCAGTAACATCACAGGGCTAAAGTAGCAACATTGTTTTGTAAACTTCAGAATTGTCAACATATTTTAGAAGCATCTACTCTGCTTTGGTTGCCCCATAATTGATTGATGGTCAGCAATGGCACTAACGATTTTCTTAATTTGACAATTATTTAAACACAAAGGCTTAGGAGTATAGGGTACATTGACAATGCACATACATATGGTATACTTATGAGCTGTTATGCTGATCCTTCATAATAGAACATGAGCATGGAAAGGGTTGGAATTAAAGAAGCCAAGGAAAAGAATTAGGAGTCCTCACACTTCTGCGTTTGAATTTCCATTTCTAGCAAGAGTTGTGGGTCTGCATTTTACAGGACAGTGGCTTTCAAATCAGAGGACACCCGTGATGCTTCAGAGTCCTTCAGATGATCTACAGAAAATACTGTTCTGTGCCTGCTTGCACTCTCCACCTGTGTTTTTTCAGTGCTAAACAGCAGCACATTGTATTGATGACGTAAGTGGCTGTTGGACTGGAGCTAACATTGAAGACCATGGCTGATGTTTGAATAGATAGAAAACCTTGGTGGATGCTGGGATACAACATCGATGTAAGTTCTTGCTGATGAAGATAGGAAAGAAGAGTCCTCCACAAATTAGAACTTAAGAATCAATATTGTAGACATTTTGAATTTCTCTCCAGATAGTTATAGGTTTTTTAAGCCTTACAAAATACATTCCCAGTGTGCAGCAGTCTGGCTGGTCCAAAGATGAAATGCTTGATGAAAAGATTTCACTTCCTATCATAGAAAGCTAAAAGGGCCAAAAGAGTGCTTTTCAGTAAACAATGACTGAAGCCCATAGATGACACTAGTCCCTCCTTATCCATAGTTTTGCTTTCTATGGTTTCAGTTACCCGTGGTCAACTGCAGTCTCAAAGCAGATGATCCTCATATAGATGACTATATGTCAGAAGATCAATATTTGCCTAACACTGGGTCGCAGTGCCTACCTCATTCACCTCACTTCATGTCATTATGTAGGCATTTTATTATCTCACGTGATCACAAGAAGGGTGAGCATAGTAAAGTAAGATATTTTGAGAGAGATAGAGAGACCACATTCACATAACTTTTACTATCATATATTGTTATAGCGGTTTTATTTTATTTTTAGTCATTGCTGTTTCTCTCTTATTGTGCCTAATTTATAAATTAAACTTTATCATGGGTGTGTATGTATAGGAGAAAACATGGTATATATATGGGTTTTGTGCTGTCCATGATTTCGGGCATCCACTGGGGGTCTTGGAACCTATCTTCCACAGATAAAGATGACTACTGTATAACAGAGCCTTGACAGAGCAAAATGGCAGAGTCCTCAGCATATGCACACATCCATGTCTAGAGTAATTATTCTATGATAAGTAATGGGGTTTTAGTTTGTTATGCCAGTATAGGAATGCCCATGTAGGTGACATCATGTTTTCTGGAGATTGAGCCTGCATTTTTATTTCCCTTTGGCTCATGCTATGTAACCAAAAGTACATAAGAAGCCGGAGAGAGATACTTAAAGCTCATCATTTTATACTTTGCTGCAGTTACTAACACAAATCTCAATGGCTTACCATGACAAAGATTATTCCCTGTTCACGCTGATGTCGGCAATAGGTGGACCTCAGCTCTGCCCCTACTGTCTTCATTTTGATTCCCAAACTGAAGGAGCCAATCCTACTTGGGACAGCCTCTTCTCAAGCAGAGGAAAAAGGGCAAAATGGCCAAAGCATTGTAACAGCTCTTAAAACTTCTACTTGGCCATGCAGTATATCACTTCCACTCACATTCCTTGACCAAAGCAGGTCCATGGCTAAGCCCCATGTCCCAGTAGGACAGGGAAGTGTGGTCCAACCACTGGGAGACATGAAAGTCACCTGACGGTGGGTGGAGGTTATCGAATCCTCCTACTGGTAAGTGAGGAAATAACTGGGGACTAAATGTACTCTGTCTGCCACAAGAATAATAGCCACTAGCATTTCTTACTTAAGGAAATAGTGCCCATGCTGTAATTAACTTTGTCACCTCAGCAACAGATGGTCCAAGATTTTTAAGAGGTTTTACCATTGCCCCATCACCAGCACATGGTCTAGACACCGTTCTACCTCATCTCTTTGGGTCCACTGCTTCACTCACCATGCAGGGAAAGTGTTCCACTCCTCACAGCCAGGAACTTGACACCATATGGAAAGAAAGGGGTAGAGTGAGAACTCCCGTAGAGTTTGATCTCAGCTTTGCCTTGGAAGGGCTTGTCCTTGGATCCAATCCGGAGCTCCCCACCATCAGAAATGAGGATGGAGTGTACCCTGAGCTCAATGGGTCCTGGATCCATGAAAATCAGCTTGCCTCCTAATGGCCAAAGAGAAGATTATCAGTCCCTGGGAGGATAAGGTTCACCACCTTTTGACAGTTCCAATGTCTGATGAAATCCTCTTTATTTATATACATTTGCTGGAATTTAGACTTATTTTATCTTGCTCTCTCTTCTAGAAGCACAATAGAATATGGATTGGACCCCCATGGGTAGACGTACTATACCACTAAGCCAGTTGAGGCTGGCTATCACTATTCACCACATCTCTATGTTGTTTTTCATGGCAATATCCTAAATGCCCAGCAATTTAGGACTGGTCAAATAAGGGATGAGAAAGTCACCATTTTGGCCATCAATCAACAGATAAAAGCAGCCTATAAAATTAAGTTTAGAAACAAGTGAATAAGAAATAGGAATAGAAGAAAATATGGGAAAATTATACAAATTATGACACTAGGGACTGTAATTAGGGCTGCCATCATGACGTATGCAGCATTTTACCTGGCCAACAATCATTTTACTTCACTTTTGATAATAGACACTAATTTCCTTAAGAAATTGCTCTGCTCCACTCAACAGAGTTGAGTGGGATTGTCAATCAGAGTAGCCTGTCCTACTGTAGTCTAAGCCATGTACCCATGCTTCAAATGAAAATCTGGAGTTCAATGGAAGAGAAGACAAGAAATGTTTAGATTTTAGTAATTCCATTGGTGGCATCTAAATGAGCCTGAGAAGAGGTTTCTATTTCTGAGGCCCCCACCTGCTAAGCCCCTTCAAAATGCCCTGACAGCTATCATTTCTACACCTAATTTTCCAGACTTTCTATCAGTTCTTGTAAATGACCCAATATATTCTCCCTAAATTTCCTATTGTAAAAGAAAGTTGGTTTCCATTGTTAGCAATCAAATAAACTTAACTGATACAGATATGTTTTCTTCAATAACCAAATTTTCTGTGATGTAGGAGTATTATTTTACAATAAAATTAAATTGTGAGAATTAAATACTTAAGAAATTAAAACATGCTTTCATCTTTATAATACTTTTCTTTAAAAGAACTTAGAATATTTGTATTTCATATAGAATTTTCCCTGTAATGCCAAAATAATTAAAGGATCCCATCTAAATAACCACTTTAACCTGAATGAGTTACTAAATCTATCTCCCTCCTGCATATGGTTTGCAAAAGTACTGGACAAGACTCTTCTATCCTGTAACAAGGTTGTAAGAGGTTTGATTTCATACTGGAAACATCAGGAGCCCTCTTTTCCACATCCTACAACAGCTTGCCACCTAACTCAGAATGAAAGTCAAAGTCCTGATACTGGGCTGCAAAAGGCCCTTCATGATTTACCACCCATCTCCAGTTCCCCTGCATCATCATCTACAACTCACCCCTTCACTCACCTGCCCTGAACACACTGGCCTGCTGGTCAGTTCTCAGCAGGACTTACTTGTTTTCTGACCTGCTGTATTCTTCTGTCAGGTATCCCTGTGACTCACTCCCTCTTGTTTCAAATCAAATGTTAACTCCTCACTGAGGCCTTCCTCTCCAGGCTATACAAATAGCATGCCCTCACTCCTTACTCAAATGCATTTTCTTTCATAACACTTACCATCAGGCACATTATATATTTACGTGTTTAGTGTCTGCCCCCCCCCCCCACTAGAATGCATGCTTCATGAGGGCACTAATCTGTTTTGTTTACCTCTGTATTTCATTGTCTAGAACAGTGACAAATAGGTAGGTGGCACTCAATATATATAATTGTAGAGCAAACTAATAAATGGTTATATCATTTTAGAGAATCTGGATTAAGTATCTGAATTTCGTTTATGGATACAAAGAAAATGGCTCAAAAAGCAGATTCTTCTGGGGGCACCGGGGTGATTCAGTCGGTTAAGGTTCAGACTTCAGCTCAGGTCATGAGCTCATTGCTCAAGGGTTCAAGCCCCACGTCAGGCTCTGTGCTGACAGGCCAGAGACTGCTTCAGATTCTGTGTCTCCCTCTCTTTCTGCCCCTCCCCCCTATTCACACTGTCTCTCTCAAAAAAAAAAAAAACATTAAAAAATTTTTTTTACAAAACAATTTCTCCTGTAGAAAGGAGAATCTCAGTGAGCGAGCGGCAGTGAAGACCAAGACTCTTCAATTGCTAAATTTAGTCCTAAATCCAATGTGCCAAGTTATTTAGTTGTATTGTTGTTTTCCAGAAATCACAACTGGAAGTATTTACTCAAACATGTACTGGAGGGATGAGACGGAGAGCAGAAAAAGGCTAAGATGCCCTTAGTCATTTTTGTTTACTTCCATCCTAGCACAGAGATAGTGATCAGTTAACATTTGACCCAATATTCAAACGTGGAAGCCATCTCAACCCTGACCTTCTGCTCTAACATTGCTCTTCCATTTTCCTCAGTCCTCTTCATTGAACCTTCTAGGCTTATATCCTGAAACCCAAACTACACACCATCAGCAACAGTCATAGGATGTTTATGTGGATTTTACCTCTGAAAGTGTTCTCTCCTTTCAGTCACAATTTAGAACAACACACCCCATGTGGGTACCCAGTTTCTCCCTTGGTAAAATGTGCACAATAAGAGTTCTTCCCTCAGAGAATTATGATGGTATTTCTTTAAGTGAAGCTTACAGATCCCCAGTCTCAGGTCTGGCACCTATTAGACAACACAGTGGTGTCAAGTGGCTCTTGTCAAACTCACTGTCTGCACTTGCCCCACTGGTGCCATCACTACTCATTTGCACACCTCCCCCAACACTCTAGCACTACTGGTCTCCCTTCTTCCAACATCTCACCATTGGCAGGTCCCCCTTTCCTTGTGAAGCATGGTACAGTGATACATGCTCAGGTAAGCTATTCAAGATGCAAGAAAATGTCCATTGATGTGCAGGCTTGATGCTACAGCAGCACCACATGACTTCCAGACTTCCAGAGGACCTACTGGCAATTTTGACTTTAATTTTCCCTTCCATTGCCATCACAATGACAAGAATAATCATCAAAAATGCAATAATAGTGGGGCGCCTGGGTGGCTCAGTCGGTTGAGCATACAACTTCGGCTCAGGTCATGATCTCATGGTTCCTGGGTTTGAGCCCCGCGTTGGGCTCTGTGCTGACAGCTCAGAGCCTGGAGCCTGCTTTAGCTTCTGTGTCTCCCTCTCTCTCTGCCCCTAACCCACTCGCATTCTGTCTCTGTCTCTCTTAAAAATAAATAAACATTAAAAAATTTTTTTTAAACAAATGCAGTAATAGTCATTAATCCTGCTGTGAACAAGAGGGAAGAAATGTGACCTCTTTACTAAAACTTTTCCATTCACAGTCACATGTCATTAATGTCCCAACTAATTATTTTCAACTGGTGGACCATGGATTTGCATGGTATGACTCCTCCATTATAAATAGTCAGGAAATGTGAACTGACCTTGATGAGCAAGTGGTGGAAACAGGGAGCAGACTCTGCCTATTAGCCTCTCAATGACCTTCAGTAAGTCCCATAAAATTGCTAGGTCTTAGATTACCCAGTTTCCAAATCTGTCCTACTCAGTGCCTGGGGATGATCTGTTTTCTCATCATTCCCATGCAGGACAGAACCATGCATTCACCGAGACCCTTTCCAGCTTTAAAACATTGGACATCTACATCTTCAAGAATTCATTTGGATGTGTCTTTGGCACTGATGCAGACAGAGAGCTCATGTTTTCCTGATACCACCTATGCTGCAGTGAACTTGGCATTTCACTTGGGAAGAGTATCAACATACATAGTCAGAAATTCAAATAATTCTACAGGGAAAACAATGGTGCTAACACTTATTAAGCCCCTACTGTATGTCAAAATCTTTAGATGTGTTGTCGGAAATGACCTTCAAAATAAGTCTGAAGTCAATATCATGCATCATATTTCACAGTCCAGAGAGTGAGAGGTGGGAGAGGTGGTCTCTCTCAGCCCAGAATGAGCAGAGCAAGCCTTAGAACCCAGGACCACCTTCCAGAAGAGTTCATATTCAATCTACATCTGCAAACCCTCCCGGGTTACTTTTTTATTAATTAGAATTATCAGTTATATTTAAAGAAAAACATGTGTTAACCTAAGTGAAGTTTGCCTGTGGCTTGTTTATATATGTTTTATTTCCATTTTGTAAGTGTAGATATACCTTGCCTCATGCAAAACAGGATTTGAGGCAGAATACAAGGATTAGTGGGTAAATTTATAAACCTGGGCTTTGTTCCTCATCCCATCAAGCGAAATATTAAACACACAAAAACAAATGGGTAGAAATTTAGAAACATCATTTACTGAGGGGAGCTAATAATGATGCTAATGAAGGGAGAAAATGAATGATTGGTATTGGCAAGAGTACTAAAAACAGGACTAATTAATATGATAACCATTACTTCCTGCTAAAAAGCCTTCCCTCCTTACTTATCAGTGGCAAGTATAAGGAAATCTAGGTAAATTAAGAAGAGAGTTTGATGAGGAATTCATCTCTTTTTAATTGAAATAATTAAAAGTGGTAACAAAAATGAAAGCTTCTCAGTGTGAAAGAATGTAAGGTTTATACCCAAGCTAGCTCTGTTCCAAGGCCCCAAGTGTTATCTCCTCACACTTTATTAGCTTAAAACAAATATCCAGTGAGCTGCTTTGGAGCGTAGTGACTTGAGATAAGAGGGCACAGGGAGGACTTTATTCCTCCACTTTATAGAGCTTGACCACATTTCTGAGCACTGAAATAAAGAGCAGGGCTGAAATCGGCCTGTGGCTGTGACCCTTAAGTTGCTTATTATGATTGTTCATGAAAGCTGAGTATGTCCCACAAGTGACCTTGGGTAATTTTATAAAAATCAATCAACCATCATTATTGTTACTTCCCCTCTAAAATAAATAAATGAACACAACTTTTTACATGTAATCACTCTTTTCCATTCAACATCCCTTTTATTTCTTTTAAAGGGAAGTCAAGGAGACTTTTAGCAGCTAGCTCATGTTTGCAAAGTACATCAAAACCTGCTTTTCGCTAACCCCACAATTAGCCATCCTCTGTAATAACCGCGGAATGATTTGTTGTATGTGTTTTGAAAAAAAAAATTACACAGTTCTAGCTATTTTCCCCTTTACGGTAAGAATCTAGAGTATAAATATTTTACCACACAATAAGACTCCAAAGGAACTGGCTATGCCTTCTATTTGCAATTCTTTGCCTCCCTTCCCTTGACCCCTCCCCAGCTAGGCCTTTGCCTGACAAGTCTGTAAGAACTGGTCCTATGAAGGTCATGATGGCATCCAGACTGGTGAATCCAAGTCTCGATGCTCTGTTCTCGCCTGTCCTGAGTGGCCAGCAGTATATGATAGGCTAAGTAACTCCTTTCTGGAAAATCCTTCCCCTCACTGGCCAACACTGTGCTCTCCTGGTTTTCCTCCTACTCCCCAAGACTCCCCTCCTAGCCTCCTCAGACTCCTCCTGTTTGTCCCAACTACTGACATGCAGAGTATCTCAACATTCAGTCCTTCTACCACTTTTCTTATCATTCTATGAACAAGGTTGTCTCACTTTGTCCTAGGGATTTAAATACCATCACAGGCTAATGGCTGATGACTCCCAAACTGGTATCTCCAAGGCCCACCTCTGCCCTCAGCTCAAACTCACATACCCAACTACCACTCAATATCTCTCCTTAGATGTCTCACAAGCTCCTCAACTGAGCACATTCAAAAAAATGAATTCCTCACCTTGTCCCACAGATCATCCCACAGTCCTTGCCGAGGCCGCAAATGGTAACTCCATTCTTCCAGGTGTTCAGTCTGAAAATTCTAGCATCAACTTTCACTCTCACAGCCAATTCTCCAAGAAATTTTGTGCATCCTGCCTTCAGAAAATCCCCACGATCTAAGCACTTCTCACCACTTCCACATCTGCCGCTGGGGTCTAAGTCACTCTCATCTCATCCCCAGATTATTGCAACAGCCTCTCAATTCTGCTCCCTGCTTCTGTCCCCACCCCCACCTGTACCACAGGGTCTATTCTCAAAACAGCATCAAGTGTAATTGTTTTCTTTTCTGTGAACCTTGTCATGTCACCTCTCTGCTCAGAGTTTCCAATGGCTCCCACCACACTTGGAGGCAAAGCTGACCAAATCCTACAGACTTGGTCCTCTCTGGCCCAGTCTCACTGTGCTCTCCTTCAGGCTCCCAGTCCTCTGTTGCACTGACCTTCTTACTCTCCCTACTTCACGGCCTTTGCCTTACTGTGTGCAAATCCCACCAACTGCCACTAAACTCCCTCTCCACCCACTCCATTTGCTTAGCAAATCGAACAAAAACTATAATTTACATTCTTGACTGCCTTCTTTAGAGAAATGAACTCTGTGAGAGCAAGAATTTTGGTCTATTTCATTCACAACCATAGCCCCTATACCTACAACAGTGGCTGGTCCATAGGGGAACTTGGCAAGTGGTCAATAAATTCATGTTGAATAAGTAGGAGTTGAAGTTACAGAAGTGAATGAGGTCTCCCAGGGTGCCTGGATGGCACAGTAGGTTCAACTTCCAACTTCAGCTCAGGTCATGACCTCGCAGTTTGTGAATTTAAGCCCCATAGGACCGGGCTATCTGCTATCAATGTATAGCCTACTTCAGATCTTCTGTACCCCTCTCTCTCTGCCCCTCTCTGGCTCATTCACACACTTTCTCTCTCTTTCTCTCTCTCTCTCTCTCTCTCAAAAATAAATAAAAACTTTTAAAAAAGAAGACATTAATGAGGTCTCCCAGGGAGATCGTGGAGAGGGAGAACAGAAGAGAGATAAGAGAAACCAACTGTCAAATATTAATATCTGAAAACCAGACTAAGGAGAGGAAGTAGCAAGATTCTTCGGTGTGGGTCACAAAACTTAGGTGAATTACAAGATTTGGAAGGTCCTAGTGACATAAGCTCTAGGAAGAATTTTAAGAACTAGGAAGGTGGTAGATGAAAAGATGTCATTATGTGAACTTTAGAAGGTTTGGGGGAGAAAGGGTGCAGAGCAAGAGTGCACTTCCTTAGTGGGTGAAAGCCAGGTGATAAAATGAACCCAGTGAGAATGACTCCAGGGTTAAGCAGAGGGAAAGTCAGACGGGAATGGAGGCAAGGCCCAGGTAGGCATCTGAGGACCTCAATTAATTCCATCAATCTATAACCCAAACTAGATAATTCATTGCTCAAAGCCTGAACTCCCTAAATTTGTATATATAAATTATTCCATTTACTTGTTTATATTGATGAACCCCCATTCAGTTTTTTGAGTCAACCTTAAATAATTCCTTAAAACATTTAGCAGCCTGGATCTGGTTACCTTTCCTGTAGTTATACACTCAAATACATAGGGAAGCCTCTGGAATTCTCTCTCTCCCTGGAGAATTGTAGAAAACTATCCATTCAGGGTGGACAGACCCCCTTCTCTGCCTGGGTAAGAAGAGCTGGCTGAGCTATCCAGGCCCATTACTGCACCCTACCGGACGGTGTTGCTGTAGGGGTGGGCATCAGGAGGAGGTGAGAGAGAGAGAGGGGAGAAAAGTAGTACTGGGGGAAGGCAGACACAGCCCAAAGCTGTTTTGGGGATGCACACAGCTTCCTTTGTTGGCAAGATCCGGATTAGGCTTGTGCCTGATCCACTGGAGCAGAGCCTAGAAGCCTTCGAGGTGGGCTTGTCCCCGGCCAGAAAGGCGGAAAATCAATTTGGCTGGCAAACGAGAGCCCCCAAGAGCTCAGTGCACGCTCCATAATCCTATCCACTAGCAGCTCAGGAAATAGATGCCTGAGCCCTCACATATTCATGGGGGATGTGAGGCATAAATCAGGCTTTAAGGATTGGGGGCGAAGGGAATGGACTCTCAGTCTGGTTACTAATTAATCAAGCACAGAACACCTAAACCTAGCAACCTGGGAGCAAGCCACACACACACAGGCACGGGCTGCTGCTGCTGCTGCTTTTCCTGATGGTTTTTTTTTTTTCATTTCAATTAAAATAGATATCGAATGAAAATTTCCCCTTTAGCTGATGCTGCTTATGCATCCCCCCGTTCTTCCTTTAATTAAAAAACATGCTTATTGCAATACTTGCCAGAATCACTTTAACGGTATTTTAATTGTAATGTCTCTGCCTGATTACAAAAAGAAAATATGAACTCAAAAGTATGGGCGAAAGATGTTCTCAGGGTGCAGGAAAAGAATCACACACCTCTCTGAAATGGATGCCATGTGCTAATTCCTTAATTAGCCCAGTATTACTGTAAAACTGGCAATGAAGACTGGGGGGTGGGGGTGGGGGTGGGGGTTGGGTGGGGGGAATATCTGAAATAAAATCACCGACTCAGAGCCACACACTATGGCAGTTGGGAGAAATCATTTTCATCAGCTCTGATTTCCCTGGCAGGATAGAGAACCGCATGTAATGAAGAATGCCATGCTCAGGATTGGCCCTTGCAATGTGGCCAGCCAAGTTTTCACTGTTCTTTGCAAAGGGTCACACAGCCTTTGGGAAAAGATTAGCAGGGCTATATTCACTGGCTTCCAGTCCTGACAATTCTATATGGCTCCCTTTACTGCTTTAGCCTAGTAGTTCTCAAACTTGAACATGCATCGAAGTCACCTGGAGGTCTCCAAACACAGATTGGCAGGTCTCATACCCAAAGCTGATTTGCTATGGGGCCCCAAAATTTGCATTTCTAGCAAGTTCCCACATGATACTGATGTTGATCAGGGACCACACTTTGAGAACTACTGCTCTAGGTAAATTAAGTCATTGCTCTAAGTGTCCATAGTCTTATGCTGTATACTCTCATCTAAAATCGGTTGAAAACTACAAGGCTGGTATTGCAAATTAATTCACTTCTTCATTCATCCAACATTTGCTGTTATTTTCCACTCTTTCTGCTAGGTGCTGACATTAAAAAAAAAAATGCAAAAAATACAGTCTCTACAGCCACAAGGTCAGGTAAAGTTTAATTGCCCCCGGTAAATAGAAACACCCTGGTTTTGGGGCGCCTGGGTGGCGCAGTCGGTTAAGTGTCCGACTTCAGCCAGGTCACGATCTCGCGGTCCGTGAGTTCGAGCCCCGCGTCAGGCTCTGGGCTGATGGCTCAGAGCCTGGAGCCTGTTTCCGATTCTGTGTCTCCCTCTCTCTCTGCCTCTCCCCCGTTCATGCTCTGTCTCTCTCTGTCCCAAAAATAAATAAACGTTGAAAAAAAAATTAAAAAAAAAAAAAGAAACACCCTGGTTTTAGTGAATTGGCCAATTTTACAGATAATTGAGAAAGATAAAGATTGTCAATCAGTTTTTACTTTTTTGCTCTGAAACATAAAACTCATTAAGTTAACTTTATAAATTAATTAACTCTACACTAACTATAAGGTGTAAACATATTCGTGGGAAAGAAACTACTAGAAATATTCAAAGGAACCAAAACACAGATACAAATAAATGCCTTCGTCATTATAGCTATTATCATCAATTGCTACTTAACTAAACCTTGGTTCCTTTCTATCTCTCAAAAAGCATCACTTCCTTTTTCCAACACAGCTTCTGGCATTTAAGTAGTCAAGTTCCTCAGCTGTTCCATGGATTTCTAAAAAGTCACTTAAAATCTCAGGGTGGTGGGGAGGAAGCTGTTTGTAAGGAGGAAATGAAAAGACCAGGGGAACAAAAAAAGAACAATCCACAATCACACAAAAGAACAAAAACCTATCTTTTCTTTAAAGTCTATACCAGGCAGATAAAAAAAATCTCTCTAGCTACCAAGTAACTCATTCATTCAAATGATCTCCTTCCTTCTCTCTATCAACATTCAATTAGCATGGACTCATTCACATTTTTTTTAATATTTATTTATTTTTGAGAGAAACAGAGCACAAGTGGGGTAGGGGCAGAGAGAGAAGGAGACACAGAATCTGAAACAGTCTCCAGACTCCCAGCTGTCAGTACAGAGCCCGACTCGGGGCTCGAACCCATGACCCGTAACACCATTACCTGAGCTGAAATCAGATGTTTAACCGAGTGAGCCACACAGGCACCTCCCAATCACATTTTTTAATAGCCTTCCAACTTGATACATTTCTCGAAGCAGTTCAAAAGGTTCCAGGTCTAATTGTTCTCTGACTATTGTGAACATAATTTGGCTATAGCATAATAACTTCACAAGTGAAAGATCACAGTTGTTTCCTCATAGTATTTATTTATTTAAAAAATGATAACTCCTACCTTTTCCTGACCCTCAGGAATATCACAGTACATGAGAAATAAAAGTAATGAAATGCTTAGTCTCTGATTTTTATATGTGTAAGAATCCTGGGTACATAAGCATCCCAGATTTCCAGTTCTGCTTTTGACCTTGATAAAGAGGATATGGAAAACATTAATCAAAAAAATGAGGTAAACACTTAAGGAGATGGGTGTCTGAGTGGCTCAGTTGGTAAAGCATCTGACTTCAGCTCAGGTCATGATCTCATGATTTGTAGGTTCAAGCCCTGTGTCGGGCTCTGTGCAGACAGCTCAGAGCCTGGAGCCTGTTTCAGATTCTATGTCTCCTTCTCTCTCTACTCCTCCCCTGCTCACACTCTGTCTCTCAAAGATGAATAAACATTTAAAAAAATTTTTTTTAAAAAGAGGTAAGGAGAGATCAAACCCTGAAGGACCCTATAAGCCATATTAAGGAGTTTAGGTTTGATTTTAAAGGCTAATGGAAAGTCAGTGAAGGCTTTTAAGTAAGAAAGTTTGAAATATTTATCTTTCATTACTGAAAATATTACAGCTTCTGTGCTAGGAAGGGACTGGTCCCTTTTCGATAGCATTTTTCATGTTACAACATTCAAGTTGTCAAGACATAAAACTGTAAATTGTTTAATATCTATCTATCTGTCTGTCTGCCCATCTATTGAAAGCATGTCCTTTCTCATAGCTATGGCTTATCTTTCATTTAAGGCTAATCAAGCGTGTCTGGGACTGTTCTCTGGAAGTAAATAATGTAAGTCATTGTCTGATTGGGAAAAATAAGGGGTTTCAGAGCCAAGTGTCCCCCACAGTAAAAAGCCTTTGTCTCTGATCTCCTGATACACAAATAGTAAATGAAATTGGTCACTGTCTGGACTAATCCACTAACATTTGAGAATACCAGGAAGGACTCTGATTACAGAGAAATCCACAACTGACGTTAATCTGCCTCTTTAGGTCAGAAATTCATTCATTAGTTCACTCATTCAACAATTATTTGAATACCTACTATGTGCCTGAAGATGTAATGTTCTCACTATACAATGGTGAGCAAAAACAGACCTGGATCCTACTTTCTTAAGTGTATAACCTATATCACCCATTCTCCAAAGGTAGAGGGAATTAAAAAACACACCCTAATATTAAATATGTAGTCACCAGCAAAAGACTAACATATGGAGACACACAAGGTAAAGGGGATTCAGGGTGGGTTTCAAAAAGGCAGGTCTGTCTGGGGTGCCTAGGTGGCACAGCTGGTTGAGCATCCGACTTCAGCTCAGGTCATGATCTCATGGTTCAAGAGTTTTGAGCCCCATGTTGGTTTCATTGCTGCCAACACTCAGTCGGCTTCGGATCCTCTGTCCCCACTCTCTCCTGCTTGTGCCCTTGCTTGCTCTCTCTCAAAGATAAATAAAACATTTAAAAAAAAAACCAAAAATTTCAGATTATTTCTTTCTGGATGCTGACATCTTCACGAGGCTTCCTCTTTTGACTACTGCAAAACTCAGCCCATTCTGGAGCACCATGATTGGAAAAGTGGGAAGAAAGCACATTAACTCCTTTATTGCACTTCCCTCCTAACAAAGGGAAAAGAGTCACCATCAATTCCATTTTCTGCATTGATCTCAGGACCAGCACCTTACTCAAAGCCAAAGGAGAATCTGTGGCTCCCTCAAATTTGAACTCAGGCCCTCGGTTTCCTGACGAAACTGCAATAAGTCAAACTTGCTGCGCTGTGTGCACATAATTATCCCATCCCCTGCCTTGAAGAGTAGCTATGTTTCAGCTGGGAGAAGAGTCAATCTCCTTTTTCCACCAACTTTTAATCACTTTAAACATACCAATTTGTAACAAATTTTACCAGCCCAAATAACCTTCTCATGTTGACCAATATATTATATACTTAAGAAAGAAGGAAATATTAATGCAGAATATTTCATTTTTATCAAAACTCCAGCCTGCCTGCATTTAGATTTTAAATCCATGCTGATATCTGTGAGGTCGAAATTATGGGCACTGGGTAATCTGCCCAGTGACTCACAGAGACCGAATGCACACGGAAACCACAAGCTATGTCCCAGGGCAGTCCTGCCTCATGGCATTCCCAGATCACAACACTGGTAAAGCATTACCCGAAGCCCGCACCTAGTGAAACTGAGGCTGATTGGGTGCTAACCACAAGGAACAAAGTGTAGAATCCTGAGGATTAAAAAAAGGCTGTGCTGAGTACAGCACCAAAAACCTCACTCTGAAATCCTCAAATCCTTTCCAGGGATGAAGAAATTCCACACAGAACTTGATAGTGGATCAAGAGAAGATAGCTCATCTCAACGAGCCAAGAATATTCATTTGCATACCACAGAAATCCCAAATATACTAAAGAGATCTCAGTACCTTCAAAACTGTAGACCACAAAAAATCAGAGAAAACAAGACCATATTCTGAACAGCACCAGAAAAACACACTTCCATTAAGTCAAAATAACAAGGAAAATGGAGACAACCAAATGGACAGACTCTGCTCCTGCCATCTCTGTATCTTTCCCTCTCCTGCCATAGAAAGAAAAGCACTTCAACATGTATTCTGAAGATAACAGAGGCAAAAGCAATACAACGTCCTTATTACCAAGCTAATTCTTTCAGTAATCCAGTTTGCTTTGTATATAGAAGCAGCCACTATCTGTAAATAAAATTGCAACTTAGGCCTGATATTTCAGCCATCTCTTCTGTTATCCCCATCAGTCCGGAAAACAAAACAAAACAAAAACTATTAATTGGGTGTTTACTCTGGACCAAGCCCTGTGCTGAGGGCTTTACAAACATTCCCTCATGTAATATTCAAAACACCCATCTGAGTTGCACAATACTTTGTAGACTTGCCACACAATAGCAAACAAGTAAATGATAGTCATCATTGTTACTGTTGCTGTCATTATAATAGACATGACCCTAATGAGGAGAAATGTGAGGTTTATGGAGGTTATGCAATTTGCCCAAGGTCACAGGACTAGTAAGAAGCAAAAACCAGATTCAGACTGTTTTCTCTGGCCCAAAAGCCTGCTAAGCATTTAACTGCTTTGGTATACACCAGTAGACCAAGAAATAGAAAATCACATTAAAGGAGACCAGTGCACTATTAAGCAGCAACAGAGACTAGAAATAAGTTTCTGCTCAAGCATTTTAAAGGGATGGCATTGTAAGTAGGAAGAAACTGAAATGTCTTCCTTCTGAAAGCCCAAAACCAAGGGAAGATGGGTTTCTAGAGTTCATTCCCCCATTGACCCTTTCTTAATCATTATTTCTAGGCCACTTTATGTCAAACTGCCTGGCCATCAGAAGTGAGAGAAATTCATTGCTTCATTCAGAAAATATGAATGTTTCTTCAACTAGAGACTGCAGACTCAAGATCCTTGTCCAAGATGCATAACGGCTCTGACAAGAGGGTAACATCCCTCCTTTGTTATTATGGCTCATCATAATTACTTGGGATAAAATAATAAATTTTAATTCAGCGATGCTTATGGCCGTCGGGCATCTTAACATAAAAGAACAAAAAATATAATTAATTAAATCAAGGCAATATGCCTATTTCCATCCCAGCTCATTAGTATTAATTGATTGGGTTAATTCTCTTTTGTGTTTAATAGTACCTCCTAAAAATCAATCTAAAAAAGAGGGAGAAATGGAAGAGAGAAGTAGAGATGGTAAGTAAATGAAATTTCTGAATATTTTGTTAATTAACTCAAAATATAATAAATATAGCTTACACTCTTATGGTCACAAAAATAATGTGCCACTTTTTAATAAAGTTCAGGAATCAGTACATACAGCATCATAAATAATGGCTAAAATTTTGCCTCAAAGAAATGTATAATCTTCCTCTCTAAGTTGTACTAATAAGAAAAGACTATCAATTCTATTTTACAGATGGAAATACAAGGAAGGCACAGAGAATTCAAGACTCTTGAGGGCCATATGTAGAGGTACTGTATTAGTTTTCCTGTTGTAGGGGCCTACCTAGTCTTCTACATATTAGAATGCTGGCTTCCATGTATGGAAAAATAACATAGAAGATGCAATATTTTCATAAAGTAGTTCTAAATATAGTTGTTAGGTGATCTAATTTCACTTTTATGTAACACTAATCCTTTTCTTAAAGTGTATATATTCTTCACGTAGAATGTCACCTTTGTAATGTGGGAATGGAGGAGAAAGTGCCTCAACCAGTGATACTTTTTGTTTGTTAAAATCTTTTGAAAAGATTATTTCTGGCTTGAAACTCTTCATGCTTTATCTTGGCCCATAGATGATATCAGAAACCGAAAGAAAACTCCACTCAGCTATTTTTGTGATACCATGAATGCGTATGAGAAAGAGAGGGGTGCTGAGATGGTTCAGTCAGTTAAGCGTCTAACTCTTGATTTCGACCCAGGTCATGATCTCACGGTTTGTGGGATCGAGCTTTGTGTCGGGCTATACACTGACAGCGTGGAGCCTGCTTGGGACTTTCTCTCTCTCTCCCTCTCTCTCTATCCCTCCCCCACTTGAGTGTCTGACTCTCTCTCTCAAAATAAACTAACATTTTTTAAAAAGGGAAAAGAGTAACAGATTCAGAGACTGAATTACTGTTGATGATGATGATTCAATCTTATATTTGAATAAACTTTTTATTATCCCTCAAGTACTTTCACACACTGTATAGTCAAGAGAAGATATTATAGGTTTAGAGCAATACTAGCAACCAGATTTTTGAGAGTTGGAGTCCTTTACCAGTTCCGAATGCCTTTTAGAAACAGAAAAATAACTTACCAATGGATTTTATATTTCTCACAATTCACAGTGGCATACACTTATATATAGGTATATGTATGTAAATATATGTATTTATGTGTATATATGTGTGCATATATACATGTGTGTTTACATATGTACCTATGCATACATATATACCTATATATGTAAGAACAACTAAAGACAATAAAAGTTAGGAAAAGTGATAATTAAGAAAGCAAGACTTTAAAAATTATGTTTTTGGGGGGGGCGCCTGGGTGGCTCAGTCGGTTGAGCGGCCGACTTTGGCTCGGGTCATGATCTCGCGGTCTGTGAGTTCGAGCCCCGCGTCGGGCTCTGTGCTGACGGCTCAGAGCCTGGAGCCTGTTTCAGATTCTGTGTCTCCCTCTCTCTGACCCTCCCCCATTCATGCTCTGTCTCTCTCTGTCTCAAAAATAAATAAACGTTAAAAAAATTTTTTTAAAAATTATGCTTTTTAAATTTCATACGGGATCTGAACTCTGCATCATTTTAGCTGTCCATCAACCATAAGCACATGGTTTCATTCAACCATCAACACATACTCAGTATCCTACACACTGAAGAGACAGTAGTAAATAGATTGGTGAAGTCATTTGCCTTTTGGAAGTTATGCTAGCAGAGGAAGCAGACTATGAACCGACAAGTAAATTTATAATATGTGAGGATAAATTGTTATGAAGAAGGTAAAGCAAAATAAAAGGAAAGAGAATAGTAAGAAGTGGTTGCAGTTTCTGAAAAGATGACCATCAAGGCCTCTCTAATAAGTTGATATTGTCTCAGAGAACAAACAAAATAAGTGAGCCAGCCACATGCATACCTGGAGGAAGAGTATTCCAGGCAAAAGACATTTTGGGCAAAGGCGTGAGGTATGTGTACACCTGGTATGTTTATAGAAGAGCTGAAACAGAATGAATGAGGAAGACCAGTCAATGAAGGGACCAGAAGTTTGATAACGGTAAGTTTAGATTATTCCTAATGAAATGAGAAGACACTGGAGGGTGTTAGAGGAAAGAAGTACAAGACCTGACATATTTTTAAAGGATGTGTACAATAAACTATTGGGGGGTTACTTTAGCATATGGCATAAGAGTCAAACACCAATGACTTAAACACATGAAGTCTTTTTCTTCAATCATGAAATAACTTCAGAGGTGAACAGTCCCAGTTGCAGTGTTACTACTGGCAACTCCAAAATCATCAGGATCCTGAGTTTCTTCCATCTTTCTGCTTCCCCATTCTGAATGAATCACCTCATTGTCCAAGATGGCAGCTGAAAATGTAGCTATTATATTTACATTCCAAGAAGCAAAGAAGAGGAAGAAGCAAGGACAAATAGGGCATGCATCCTAATGGGTCAACTCTACTTTAGGAACTTTCCAGATACCCTGTACCACACCTCCCCTTATATCTCCTTGATTGGCTCTAAGCCACAAGGCTATGTCTAACTAAAATGGAGGCCAGGAAATGTAGCATTTTGGCTGGATACTTTGTTGCCCCAAACAAAAATGGGGGGTCTGCTACTAAGGAAGACAAAGAATCAGAAACAGGGGAATCGATTACAGGGCCATTTGAAATGGTCCCAGCCAAAAATAATGTTGCTTAGAACTAGATTGGTACCAATGGATGTGTTGATCTATGAGACACAAGTCGAAGGTCCAGACAAGATTCACTGATGGATTGGTCATGGGATGTGAGAAACAGAAATAAGTCTAGAATGTTTCCAAGGTTTGGAGCCTGAGTCACTGAACATGAACAGTTCCAATATGCAAGATGGATTCTCTGTGTATATGAATGGTCAAAACTTATCTCAGACATAAATGATAGGGTCTTCACCTCCTACCACCCAATCCTAATCTTACAGTCTTGATACCCACTCCTCTGGAGTATTCTGCCTTTCTGCTTGCAACACATATTTTAGAATTAGAAATTTTACTCTTTTGAGGTGCCTAGGTGGCTCAGTCGGTTAAGCATCTGACTTCAGCTCAGGTCATGATCTCACAGTTTGTGAGTTTGAGCCCCACATCAGGCTCTGTGCTGACAGCTTAGAGCCTGGATCCTGCTGCGGATTCTGTGTCTCATTCTCTCTCTGCCCCTCCCCCCTTGTGCCTGCCTGCCTCTCTCTCTCTCTCTCTCTCTCTCTCCCTCCCTCCCTCTCTCAAAAATAAATAAAAATGTAAAAAAAAATTTAAAAAAAAGAGAAATTTTACTCTTTTGTATTTTCTCCCTAATTAGCTTCTCTAGTGATAATGCACATTTATTCACGTTAAGTATTAGTCTTCACTTTTTCTCATACCTCGTACAAATTCCTAGGCCACTTAACAAGTATCCAGAAGGCATGGTTGAATCAAATTGGATCTGTGTGGCTTCCCTGTTATCATTCTTTCTAGAAGCTATGACCCATCTATGTATGATAAAAATCTCAGTTTCATTCCAGGCAACCCTGCTCTCTGCCAACAACTCCTGTACCTATTTGTACAGAAACCAGTGTCCGCTACTTACCCTCACATTCCTACCAATGGCCCTACTCTCCAGGAGAAAGAGGGGATCCTTCAGATAACTCACTCTCCCTCTCCACAGGATAAGAGTTTACTCCTCTAAATCTAGCTCACTTATTCCAAGTAAATTCAGATTGAAATATATTGCCTGGACCAGGAGTATTAATAAAAGCCACTTTTAAAAGGTGACAGGTTGAGACAACTACTTGCATTATTCAGATGTTGAACTCTCCAGAAGTAAGAAATCAAGTGTATATTCCTCATGCCACTGCCTTTCTCTTACCCTTTACTTTCTGATGCCTCTTCTCCATCTTCAGTCTCTGGCCCTATCGCACCATTGCTTGATTGAACAATTACCTGGAAATAATGGGACATCTAGAGACTCAGTTGAGCTAGACTTTTATCTGGAAAAGTTCTCCCAAATAATATCAATATAAGGCAAAGACCCTTGAGAGCCTAAAGGTCATCTCATCCTTCAGCAGCATTTGACTCCCGGTTAAAGGTCTACAAAGAACATTTTTTAAATGTTTATTTATTTTTGAGAGACAGACAGACAGACATATACAGGATCCATGTTATCAGAGCAAAACCTGATGCAGAGCTCGAACTCACAAACCGTGAGATCATGATCTGAGTCAAAGTTGGATGCTTAAGTGACTGAGCCACCAAGGAGCCCCTACAAAGAACATTTTTAACCTGAGATTATAAATCTAAAATTTTCCTTTGTCATTGCTAGTCCTTAGGTAGTTGATGTCCATCAATAAGTCAGCATTCCCCAAAGCCACTGGTCATACACACACACACACACACACACACACACACACACACACACCACACACACACACACAAAGAGAGGTCAATAACCTAAGCTGACAGACAATTTTTCCTAAAGGATACAAATTAACTGATTTGCCTGAACACTTCTTCCTTGGTATCAGAAACACACATACACACACACACACACACACACACACACCTTCAAAATATAGAATGTGAAATGCCTAATCAGAAACCTGATTCCATCCATAAGAGACAGATATCCATATTACATTAGTTTATCCCCTTCAGAATATTTTATTTTCCCTTTATTTTCCCCCATGCTCTTACTCTAACAAGAACAAATGCCCTTGTAAGTGTTAAACATATTTTTTATAAAGAGTAATGTTTTAGTGCAGAGTTTTATAGCTACCCATAACTAATCACATTTCCAAAGCTATTTTCATTTGCCAATGAAGACAGTCACTTTGATAACCATTCCTTATTATCAGCCACTGAAGTAGGCAATGATTTTTATTCTCATTTAACAGATAAGGAAACAAATGCTCCAAGAGGTGAAATAAGTGACTTAGTCATTTGGTGATGTGGTGGAGAAGTTGAAATTTGAATTCTCATCCAACTTCCCAGACCCTAGAGCTATGTGGCCAGATTTTCAATAAGAAAGCCTATTTATATGACTTTTCAGGGGACCAGGAAGTCAAAACCACAACAGGGTAAGAGCAGGAAGAGATTGCTTTCTTGGCAGGGAATTTCAAAGGCAGCAACATTAACCACTTTCAGAGCATTTTGCTATATTGTGGGGGCTTCCCTGGACAAGCATGACTACAAAGTGCCTGAATAAAGAAGCATATTCTTTGGTAACATTGTTAACCTTCTTTTATTTGAAAAAATAAAATAATTAAGCTCTGTGCTTATAAGAGTCAACAGAAAGGGCCTTCATTTTGAACACTCTGACCACTTCTTCCTTTTACATTAAAATCTCAATTTGTTCCCAGAATAAATTCTCAACCAAGTGTTGGAACTTATCCAAAAAGTTCCCCTCCCTCCTGCCCCCAAAATGAAAGAATTATATATGGTAATGCCACCACTGATCTCCAAACTCCACAAACCTTTAACGTGCAGGAAGCTGAGGATGCTTGTGTTGGTGTCAAGCAGTAGCAATTGGCCATTCTCCACTGTGACATTGTCGCCATCTTGTGGCACTCTCTCAGGAAACCAACTGTAAGCCCTTGACCATCTCAGGCAGAACTGAAAGGAAAAGTTGCCCTGGAAAACAGTTTTAATGTTTTATTTTGTTTGGTTTAAAGCATAATAGTATGGAGGATCAACCTAAATGGAAATCTCTTAAACTAAAATTAATTTGCATGTAACGTTAAACGTCTCGATAAAATTAGTCACCCTCTCTTGACTAACTCAAAAAGGGATAAATACAGAAGGGAAAAGTTACACTTGAAATGTCTCTGTGTTGGCCACTGGAATTCTCCAACAATGTGGTGCTGCTCATGTTTTCTTACCTTTTATTTTTCTCCAGGACAAGTCCCTTTCTACTGAATAGAAGGGTCGATTCCATTTTTTATTTTTATAGACATGTATTGAGTCTTGAACAAAAAGTCATAAATATCCTGGAATCGAGAGAATTAAAATGTTCTGCTTGATGGGTGGCATTTTGCTTTATGTAATTGGTATCATTTTTCATTGGCTCTACTGCCAAGGGTCCTTGTTTTATAGGAACATTCCTCTTTCCAAGTCCAGCCTCCCACTCTGTCTCTTTTTGATATTTTTGTTGCCTTTCCCTCTATGCCTGGTGCATCAGTGCTGAAAACAAAATGCATAAATGAAATGCCCACTGACTTCAGAGGATAGCTTGAGTGAGTGATGGGCAGGGAGCGAGGCTGAGAGGGGCCCAGATAAAGAAGCACCCCCTTCCCACTCAGACTCCAGTCTCCCTCACAGAACTGTTGGCTTTTCTTTTAATTTATGGTCACACTGAAGTCACATGTTTTTCAAAAAAGGAATGTAAAAAACCACAGAAAGCAGTATTCAGCTCATGTAAGAGGCCAAGAACATGTCTAAATATCTTGTGCAGTTATGGGACTATAATTATGATAAGTATAATAAAATCAGAATAGAGAAGGTATTTCCCTCGAGGTAGTACATACATGTGTCTGCCTCTTTCCACACACTTCTTCCCACCCAGATTCTCACCAAATATGAAGCCTGGGTTCCTATAAAAGAACTGCCTAGAAAGTCCTCTTGTGAGGTGTTAGAAGCAGATGGGAGAAGATCATTAAGAAGGGAAGGCATGTTTATAATACCAATAACTACACCTACACAGAGAATAGTACCCTGGAGTATTTCTGAGAGAGAAAATGGAAAAGTATGTAGCCAGAATAGCCAATAGGTTTTCCAGGAGAGTGTACTGACCCCCCAACTCAATAGTTTTGAGTTGTACACCCAACCCAATTGCCAACAAGCCTTTGGGATAAGGAGAAGCAGTGTTTTTTTTTTATTCTCTACACCTACAAAGGAGAAAAAATTTCATGACTCCTCCCAATTTAAGAGATGGATAAGTAGCACTAGCACCATGAAAAGAAGGGGCTATACATGAGCATCTTTGTAAGTCGTATGAACTATATCCCCATAATGGCCATCTGTAGACTCAGAAAGTATGAAAGAATTTTAGCTCTTTACTGATTTCACACTGAAGTTAGGCAAAGGGAAGTAAAATTACACAAAGTGGCCCTTACAGGCTATACATTATATGTTCTTAGAATCCCTTAATTCATTTCCATTAAATCTAAAAAAAGGAGAGGGAGGTAAATAGGAGGAAACTGAAATGGAATAAAGTGGTGAAAAGGTGGGAGAGGCTAAACTGAATAAAGACAGTAAAGTCAACTGTAGAGAAGATGAACTAGATTATTGGTCACATTGGCTAGAAGTCCAATCTAAAAGAACTTTTGAATAAGCCTAATTAGGTTCCTAGAAGATTAGAAATGGAAAAACTCTAGAGAAATCCTATCTCTTCATTTTAAAGGGAGTTTCTCAGCTTAGAACAGTTTGAGGTAGAGAGTCCCTCAGTGCCACCATGATGGAATCAGAAGCTTAGGAGGTAGGGCCCAGGGAACCATCATTTTAATGATCCCTCAAATAACCACTTCTGCATCAAAGTTTGAGGATGAATTCAGGGCAAGGGCTAGAGGGAAGGAAGATATATCCCAAAAAGGAACCTGGACACTTCCTTCAAACCAGTCCCTGAAGCACAGGGTCTTAAGGAAGGCCAGCAAGCTGGACAAGATTGGGGTGTGGATGAGCTCTAATGAGTTTGAAGGATTCAACAACATAACTCTTCCTGAGACATTAACCTAGTGGTCAGATCTATACCCCACCTACAGAACAACAAGAAAAAGAGGCTCATGACTTTGACAGTGGAAAGATCTGGAACAATTAAACATTAATTAGGTATGTGAGGGAGTCAAAGGAAAGCAATTCCATGGTCTCTTGCATTAATTACTTTGAGAACATCATAATACTTCCAATTATCACTGATATCTGTTATCTACCTCTAAGTGAACTTTTAAGATAACTTTCTGTCTTGCTCTGAAGACCCTGTATATACATACACTAGCTACCTTCCATGTGTTATAACATCTTGGCCTGGCCTGTCAACCTTCAAAAATTGCTACACTAAACCCCAACTTGGCAAGTGGAAAGGTTAAATATTGTTATTTCCTCTTCACAGTTGAGGAAACAAAGGCTCAAAGAGTTTAAATGATGTGTCAAAGGCCACAGTGGTAAAAACAGATGGAATTGATACAGAGAAAGCTCCCAATTTAGGCCATTTCACTCACCTTGGCCTCTCCTGGAACACTCTTCCTCAAAATCTCTGCTGGCTCACTCTCCTACTTCATTCAGGACTCTGAGCAAATAACACCTCCTACCCTACCTCCTTAGTAAAATAGCACCTCCAATAACTCCCTCTCCCCAACACTGTTTAATTCTGGTATGAGAGCTTTAATTCCATGTGTATTTATCATCTATTGAGCTTACTCAAATGAAAGCAAAGACTTTGTGTATCGCCCACCCCTAAAAAGTATCTGACATAGTAAGTGCTCAATGGAACTCGAGGGGATAATTTCCCAAGTGAATCATTTCTAAATGAACTCCTAATCCCATACATGCATTTACAGATGTTATACACACACATAAATACACATGCACATGAGTGCAACCACCTTCCTGATACAATAGTTAAACAAATAGGTGGAAACTAAAATACTTAAAAATCTGTACCCCATGGGTTTGGCATCCACTGGGTTTCACTCACATTCTTTCACAATCCTTTCTGCATTTTCAAGCTCTATTCAAACTTAAACCGAATGATGATGAGTGTATCTAAATCAAAACCCAAGACTCAGATTCCCTTCTCCCTGTGAAACCTTTTGTCATTTTTTTTCATTTACCTTCAGTTTCTCTACTTAGTGTGGTATACCTCAAATGAACATAAATGTTAAGCATTATGTTTCAAGAGACCTAAGCTTCCTTGTGCCAAACTACTCTTTAATATAATAATGGTACCTTGAGATGTATAAATTTTTGTTGATGATTCATGGTACAGTACAAAACAGTGACTAAATACTAAAAGCTCTAAAGAGTTAATGCAGCCTCGGGGCACCTGGGCGGTTCAGTCAGTTGAGCTTCTGACTCATGATCCCAGGTCATGATCCAAGGGCTGTGGAATCTTGGATTGAGCCCTGCATCAAACTCTAAGCCCCACATCAATGTCTGTGCTGAGCATGGAACCAGCTTAAGATCCTCTCTCTCTCTTTCTCTCTCTCCCTCCCTCTCTCTCTCCACCTCTTCCCTGATTGCTCTCTCTCTCTCAAATAAAAGAAATAATAAAATAAAAATAAAAAATTAATGCAACCTCAACTATGTACCAGCTACCTGGGGAAGTAGAAATGTATCGCCATAATTGCAAGTTGTCAGTGAACCCGTAATTACAAACATACAATTTTAGCTCTTGACATTTTCAGAGGCGACACACTGGTAGTGTCATTCCCCGTGTCAGTGGCAGCCCTGTGACTACCAGGGCAACACTCCATTAAACCGTGAGACTGGCACACTTTCTAATCACTATCACTTTGATCCAATCTAGCAAAAAAGAATTCTAAGAGCATTTAAAAACGTTTCTTTATTTTTGAGAGAGAGAGCAGGGGAGGAGCAGAGACAGAAAGGAGAATCCCAAGTGGGCTCCACTATGCCACCAGCTCAGAGCCCGACATGGGGCTCAGTCCCACTAACTACAAGATCATGACCTGAGCCAAAATCAAGAATTGGAGTCTTAACCAACTGAGCCACCCAGGCGCCCCTGCTAAGGGCATTTTAAAAGACATCTTGTCAATATATCTGAAAGTCTCTGAATTGATGCCAACACGGCGTTTTTGGTGAAAACCACGTTTTGTGTCACCAGCTCCGCCTATTGGTCAAAGCAGTTTTCACCTCCACCTAATATAGTAAGTTTCTTCCACTATTGTTCCTAACATGCTCAGCCATTAGCTTTAGTTTTCTTCTTTGAGATAAGCCAATCACTCATTTCCATCCTGCAAATGAACAAAACCATTTCCGGGGTGCCTGGGTGGCTCAGTCGGTTAAACGTCCAAATTCAGCCCAGGTCATGATCTCACCGCTGGTGAGTTCGAGCCCCACGTTGGGCTCTGTGCTGACAGCTCAGAGCCTGGAGCCTGCTTTGGATTCTGTGTCTCCCTCTCTTTCTCTGCCCTTCCCCCACTCACGCTCTGTCTCTCTGTCAAAAATAAATAAATGTTAATATCCATTTAAAAAAAATTTTTCCTCACAGGCCTATAGGGTGAAGGTGGAAATAGAGATTTAAGAACTATCCAGAATTCACCCTCATCTTTTACCTCAGCCCATATAACTGAAAATAAACCAAAAAATAAAATATATACATATAAGTTTATGCCTACATATATATATATGCATGTGTACATGTGTGTATGTGTGTATATATACATATATATACACACATACACACACGTACACACACACACACACACACACACACACACACACATAGATATAGGCACAAACTTCCCTGCCTCAGCTAGGAAGCTTATGCAATTTGTTTTCTTCTTGCAGCATGTCAGCACTTCTCTGAACTTCGGGAAATGTGCAGTGTCTGCAAATCTTACATGTCACCTTAAATGTACTTGCAACACCACCAGAGTCATCTTGAAAGAAGTCATTGATCAGCAAGCTTGAGCACCAAGCAGAGCAGAGACCTATCTGTGAGCAAATGTGCTAAGCTGGGGTGCTGGAGGAGACAGAGGAGGGAAATCTCTCTAGTCAGTGTCTGCTGGATGACAAAGACAAGGAAGAAGTGTTCTGACACCTTACCAGAATGCCTTCTTGAGCATGCAAGCTTTGGAAATAGGACAAAACAGGTCCCTGTGACCAACATTCTCTCCACCCCTGACCCTTCGTCATTTTCTCAAAAGTATTTATTATCACTGAAACATGTATATCTGTTTATACTCTGCCAACCACCAACAAAATGTAAGCTTCACAAGAGCTTCTTGAGTTTCTGCTATATCCCCAGTTCCTCCAATGCCTGGTATGTACTAGGCACCCCAAAAATATATTTGAATGAATGGTCAGCTCTCATTAGGGCTCCTAATCACTATGCCATCATTTAACTTTTTTAATGTTTATTTATTTTTGAGAGAGAGAGAATCAGTGCATGAGCGGGGGAGGGGCAGAGAGAGAGGAAGACACAGAATCCGAAGCAGGCTCCAGGCTCTGAGCTGTCAGCCCAGAGCCCAACGCAGGGCTTGAACTCACAAACTACGTGATCATTATCTAAGCTAAAGTCAGATGCTTAACCGACTGAGATACCCCAGCGCCCATAACTATGCCATCATGTAAATTATCATTTTAATAACTGAAATTATCAGATATAAAGCCACAAATTTGGGGGGCACCTGGGTGGCTGAATCAATTAAGCATCTGACTTCAGCTCAGGTCATGATCTCGCGGTTCGTGAGTTTGAGCTCCACGTGGGGCTCTATGCTGACACCTCAGAGCCTGGAGCCTGCTTCAAATTCTGTGTCTACCTCTCTTTCTCTCAGCTCCTCCCCCACTCATGCTCTGTCTCTCTTTCTCAAAAATACATAAACATTAAAAAAAATTCAAGCTGCAAATTTTTTTCAATGCTCTTTCACATAGAAATATTTTTAATTTTTATAAAAACAAATTTATTTCTATTTTCTCTCATGACATCCTCTTATTTTATGTATAGGACACCCTTCTTTCATTCTGACATAAACATCATTTATGTGTTCTTGATTTGTACGGTTTTATATCTGTATGTTAAGCCTCAAAGAATTTGGAATTTATGTTGGTGAGAAGTTTCCCATTTTTCTTTGTTCCCCCCCAAATAATTAACTTTCTTCAAATCATTTATTAAATAACATTTGCTTTCCCAACTAATAATCTTGGCTATTTTAATAATTGTATTATTATGTTGGGTCATATTAAACTGGTTACCCAATTAAAATCCCAAACCTTTTATATATGACCTGATGTGAAGTCATCTCTTCCAGGTACATGTGACCTTATCCTTCTTCTTAAGGTTCTCATATTATCATTGAGAAAAAGACAAATAGCCATACAATTAATATAAAGTGTAATAACTAAAGGGATAAACAAGGCACCATGAGAGTTCAACAGATTAGCTGCCTGACCCAGGTGGAGATTGCCTTATAGGTAAAATCCAGTTTATTAATCCCCTTTTCTTCTTCTTCTTCTTTTTTAATCTGAACACTGCAGATAAATTAACATGGGCTGAGATTATTTCAGCTGATTATGAAACAAAAAATGCTTATTTTACAAAAGTCAACTATCCACAAATCCAGGATTACAAATAGAGCCCCTGACCTATAATTTAATAACTCCTTAGGGAACAAAAAGGAAATTAAATTAGTTTGGCATAATTTGTTCTTACTGAGCTCATGCTGGCTCTAAGTGATCACTTTCTTTTCTTGGTGCTTATACACCCTTCATGATTATGAGATAACATAAGAAAGTCCTTGCACACCATCCGGCACATTGACTACTCAAAGCCATGGCAACAATACCTTTTGCCAGAATTGCACCCAGTTCAAATTTACCCATTGTACCTGTTAGAAAACTAGGCTATTTACTAGCTTACCTCTCAGTTCTACACATATCCTATACCCCATTATTTCACAAGAAATATTGGTATTAACTTAATGCTTCTTACATATAAGTTATTTTCACACTTTTGAGCTTCAGGGGACTATTAGAGTCTGCAAAGAGAACAAATTTACAGAGCCTCTCTTTATCTTTTCTTTCATGTGCATCTTCACATCTCCTCTTACAATGTCTCTTCTGAATTATAAACTTGAAGATCGTTCCACTTGCCAGAGAAATAATAATGACAATGATAGCTACAAATCCTTGCATGCGTCTCATGTCCCAGGCACACTGCTAGGTATTTTACTTATACTATCACTAAATTTTCTCAACTGAAAAACATACATAGTACCCTCTCCACTTTGAATTTACAATTTTTTGAATTTAGCAATTAATAATAGCTAACCATTTTTGCATGCACCTAACAGAAATAACCCCAGTGAATAATCCCAGTCTCTCTTCAGCCTTCTTGCCTGGAACTATGGAGCAGGTGGATCCCTAGATTCAACAAATATTTATGGAACACCCATTGCCCACCAGAGACTGATGTAGGCACAAAACAAAACAAATCCGTGACCTCATGGAGCTTATATTTTAGGAAGACAAAGTTAAATATACAAAATGCATAATGTGCTCTGAAAGATGAGGAGGAGGAGGAGGAGGAGGAGGAGGGGGAGGAAGAAGAGGAAGGAGGAGGAAGGAGGAGGAAGAAGGAGGAGAAGGAGGAGAAGGAGGAGGAAGGAGGAGGAAGGAGGAGAATGAAGGAGGAAAGAGGAGGAAGGAGGAGAGAGGAGGATGGAGGAGGAAGGAGGAGGAAGGAGGAAGAAGGAGGAGGAAGGAGGAGGAAGGAGGAGGAAGGAGGAGGAAGGAGGAGGAAGGAGGAGGAAGGAGGAGGAAGGAGGAGGAAGGAAGAGGAAGGAGGAGGAGGAAGGGGGAAGAAGCAGGAGAAGGAGGAGGAAGGAGGAGGATGGAGGAGGATGGAAGAGAATGGAGGAGGATGGAAGAGGATGGAGGAGGATGGAGGAGGATAGAGGAGGATAGAGGAGGATAGAGGAAGAAGGAGGAGGAGGAAGGAGGAAGGAGGAGGAGGAGGAGGAAGAAGGAGGAGGAAGGAGGAGGAGGAGGAAGGGGGACGAAGCAGGAGAAGGAGGAGGAAGGAGGAGAAAAAACAGGGTGAAGAGTATCAGAAGTGCCAGGGTGGAAGGAGTTATTTTACATCCAGCCATCAGGGACTGAGCCTGTGATAAAGTGGAGTGTGAGGAGGAGTGGAGTGAGAACCAGAGGCTATCTGAAGAAGACCTAAGGAAGGAGCATGCGTAGAATGCCACTGGGTCAGCAAGGCGGGTAGGCAGGGTGGTGCTCTGAAAGAAGAAAGAGTGCACGGCTCTATAACCTTCCTGCCGATGCAGTGGGATGTTTGTTTTTCCCACTGCAAAAAGGTTTCAAGTTCTTTACTTGCCACAGAGAAAAGAATCATATAAAATATTCAGTAGTATATAACAGGGTCAGCAAACTACAGCTTACATCCAGTCCACCCACTGTTTAGACAAATACATTTTAATTGGAACATGGGTCTGACTATTCATTTACATATTGTTTACAGCTGCTTTGAGTTTGTGACTATATTGTTCACAAAATCTAAATTATTTACTATCTGGATCTTTATAGAACAAGTTTGCTGACTTCTGGTATGTTCCAATTCATACTGTCACTATAGAAATAAGGATTGATATTGTCAAAGCACCTGTAATATGCTCAGTACAGTACATCTATATACTGTGTCAATATTTAAATATGTTCAAAATGAAACTTTCTATAATCAAAAATAAATAAGTATACTACAGAGTTTGGGGACTGGCAAGCAAAAACATCTTAGTAAAGAATATACATCGAAATACTGGAAACTGGTTCGATTCTCCTCATTTTCCAATAAGCAATAAACCAGTTCTCTGAAGACTACATAAATGCAAGTAAAAGTGTGAGCAAGTGTGTGTGTGTGCCACACACACATGCCAATGCACACATACACACATAGAGCCAAATCAGAAGATTGACAGATACATGCTAGCCTTTTCCACAGAGCTGACACACTGCCATTTAACCAGCGAGCACAGAGCATGTGTTTCTGTTCCCAGTCACTAGTAAGAGACAAGGTTAACATTTTAAGTGATGGACTACAGTACGTTATTTCCCCATGCAATGGACCCATGACTGCACCGCCTTTGAAAACACTTAATTTCAGTGATTGAATACACGGGAGTACACTTTCCCTGCTATGAACCTTTGACAGCTCCTCAGTTTCATACACCAGGGGAACCTTTTCTCCCCTCCTTTTCTTTTTTTCCTCCCCTTTATACCTGAAGGGAAACAAAATGAATATGTGGTGGCAGAGGGGAAAGAAGGAAGCCAGATAATGAAAACCCATTTATAAGCATCAGTGTATTTTACAATAGAAGTATTCACTGCCATCTGCTCTAATTACTTTTAATGTTTGGGCTACCATCTTCATACAATAGAAATAATGATCTCCTTAAGGGCAAAAAGAAAAAAAAAATTTTACAGAAACAAACAAAAGTTGATTACATTTAGCTCCCAGGCTAAAGAAGCATCAAGCTACTTTGTAGTGAACAATCAATTAGGAAAGTGGGTAGATCTCTGATTAACACAAACAAATTGGGTCCCCTTTGTGGTTCCCTCCCACTTTCTCCTTTCCCATCTCTTTGGAAGAGCCGTGCCCACAGCTCACAGACAGCAAGGATCTGACTAGGCACATTTCTGGGTCTGAAGTTATTTCACAGCTATTCCTTACATTTCGATCAGAACCAGACAAAGCTGAGCCTTCTTGTTCACATCAGACATGCCCTACTTTGAGAAATACTGAATATAGAGATGGATATTCTACTAAAAGTACAGATCATCTCATGAAGTTCCTGGGAGGCAACCCAAGACCTGAACCCCTCACAGGAAGCTAGAATTAACAGTCTCATTGAAGTCTCCAAGAATAGAAATTACCCAGACTGGGCCCATTACTTGGTACTCTGGGAGAGTCGAGGACTAGGTGAAATAGTAGAGTCCAGGAAGACATGGAATACATCACTGCAGTGCCAGCAGAACCTTGGCTTTCACAAAAGCGTGTCTAGAGACCTTCTCAAATCCTCAAATTCAAGCATACTATCTGTATTAAAGAAGAATCCTGAGGTGCTCCCCAAAATTCCTGCACCTTGGTGTACAAGCTCAGCACAATCCCCTCTCCTTCAGTAGAGAGTTGGTGAGTACAATGGGATATCACTTCCACGATTAGGTTTTGGCAAGGGTGAAGGAAGGAGATGGGCTTCAACCTATCAGGAGAGCCCTTAAAAGATAGATCACTCCACTGGCCTTGAAGGAGCAAACTGCCATATCATGAAGAGGACCTTGTGACTGGGAACCAAGAGTAGCCTCTAGGACCTGAAAATGGTCCTTGGCCAACAGCCAACATGCAAATGAGGACTCAGTCTTATGGTTGAAAGGAACGGACTTCTGCCAACAACCTGCAGAAAGACCTTGAGCTCCAGATAAGAATGTAGCAAGGCTGACTCCTTAATTTCAGCCTCAGGAAACTGGGAGCAGAGAACCCAGCTACTCTGTGCCCAGACTTCCAACCCAGAGAAACGGTGAAATAATAAGTAGGCATTGTTCTAAATCACAGAGACTGTGGTTATTTGTTATGCAATGCAGCAATAGAAAATGAATATGCCACTATACATCTCTGGAAAGTCTTTTCATTTGTTTGCACCTGGGTTTCCTCCACTTCACTGAACTTACTGCTCAAAAGAGTGAATAACACACCAAGTTGGGATGGCAGTATTGGCCAATGGCCAGCATGTTCTCTCACTGCTTAAGTGACACCCCCCCACACACACACACAGGACATGAAACAGAATTTTTTAAATTTACAATTCCAATAAGTTTAAATTAAGACCTATAGAGACCTTCCATTTGTTCAGGAAGAGCTAAGACTACTGAAGATAAACAGCAAATGCCAGCAAATGCTGTCTTCACAACCTCTTTGTCTTTAAGCTGAAGAAATACAAAACTTTCCTGATCCAAAATGTGTGCCCTTTGGGAGATACTAAGAATATTAAAAGTCTATATTCTGACTCTACTTCTGAGAATAGTATTTGAATATAATTGGCTCTAATAGCACTACTCTTTGGCTTACGTTTCTTCCTTAGGACAAAAGAGGATCTGACTTTTTATTCCCTCACTGAAAAAAGAAAAAAAAAAAAAAAGACACTGCCTTGCTGGGTAAAACCAAGCTCAGAAACCAGAGAGATCCATTTGGTATCTGGTATCTTCACTGATCTTGATTTAATACCTTTTCCCTCATCCTTTAATCTTCAGGGTAGGATTAATATACTTTTTGGGGAGGACAAAGGGAATGTTAACTTAGGTTTTTAGCTCTCCTGATATCAAAATAGCATCACGTTTTATCTTAGAGCATTCATGTATGTATTGCCTGGTATTTAATGATGCAAAAGGTTATACATTTTAAGGCTAATATCACAAAATTATCAGTCCTACTTGAGGAAGGAGAAAGATGAAATAATGTGTTTCAGAGCTGGGATGAGATCTCGAGTATCTAGAATTTGGGGAAATCTCCTGGGCACTGTGGTACAGATGCCTTTTTTATATATACAGATTGTGCTGATTAAAATCATTGCCATCATCTTTGAGAACACTCACTGGGTGCTCGCTATGGACCAGGCATTGTGGTACCTACCCCTGTACCCATGAATGGATAATTAGATTTCTAAGCTCTTAGAGCCCAGTTTCAAGTGCAGTGTTCCCTTTACTCCAAACACATCCGCCACACACTGTCCCTTTCTGCCAAACTCTGCTTATTGGCTCCAGATGCAATGAATCATCTACTGACTTGAGTGACATTAGAGGTAAACACCAAGGTAAAATGTAGAGATAATTGAATAACACCAACTACCAGTAACAGCAGTCCAGGCAAAGGAGGAAATAGACCCGGAGATTTCAGATAGGGCAGTCTGATGGAAACCCTCCACTCTCAGGATCAAAACCACATGCCATTTGACATGATGGAAAAATATCTGTGTTTTATTTTTCCAAATTTTCATATGTCAGTTATCAGTATGGATAGCAGCAAGCAGGTGGTGACATAATCTAAATGTCCCCATGATTAAAAATAAAACATCCAAAAATCAACTATCTCTACTTAGTATATCAAAGTAGTGTGCATTAAGCTATTTCTAAAATATCTATATTTTATTTTTTTATTGCTGGTAAATAAGATTAATGTATGCATTTTCCTTCTAGCATACTCTTCTTCAGAGAAAAACCTCATAAAGCAAAAATGTTTCAAAGCCTTTTCAAAGATTCATCAAGCTCAATATAATTTCCAGATAGAAAAAATGGACTTTAATCATTTGCTTTACAGTCACCTGGAATTCATTGTACACAATGCACATAACATATAAACATGGGCTTATAACATATACACCTAAGTTTATATAAACATTTGAAAAACTTTCCTTATTATGTGTCTTTAAAGGCAGAAAATCCAGAACCTTGGCAAGTACCAAACAATCCATACACATAGTTATCACCCAAGAAGCTCCACAAAGCTTGGAAGTTTGAAAGCCACAAAGACCTCTATGAAATGAGCCTTAAAGCATCAGTAATCAGCTACATAGAGATTCAATGCTAGACTAATTCAATAAACAATACTGGACAATGATCAGAGGCCATGATGCCTCTCAGAACACATGCAAAATGCCTTTCTGCAGAATTCTCTCAATTTGGGGGAATTAGCCCCTTGCCGGAAATCAGTTCATTAACTTGCTAAGGATTAATTATTCATGTGGCCTCTGTTTTCCCTTAAGAAATAGAAACTTCTCTTTTCCCCATTTTCCCATCAGAAGAAATAAAGCTCTCCATAAGTCCCTCTATTACTTCAGGGTTGCTGAAAGCTTAGATATATGTTCCAACGCACTAGTCTCCTCTCGTCCACCAGGGATACGTTCCAAGACTCCCCATGGATGCCTGATATGGCAGATAGCGATGAACCCTATATATACTATGCATTTTTCTATACTTGCATACCTCTGATAAAATTCAACTTATGAACTGGATGCAGTAAAAAATTTATAGTAACTAAAAACATAGGGATTATAACAATATACTGTAATAGAAGTTACGTGAATGGGGTCTATCTCTACCTGAAGATTATCTTGTTGTACTGTTCTCACCCTTCTTTTTGTAATGTTGTGAGATGGTAAAATGCCTATGTGATGAGATGAAGTGAGGTGAATGAGTAGGTGTTGTGACATAGCATTGGGCTACTAGTCAGATAGAGTATCATCTGCTTCCAGACTGCGATTGACTGAGGGACATTGAAACCAGGGGAAACTGCGACCATGGAAAGCAGAGCTGCAGTTAAGGGGGAATAACTGTATCTGGTTTTAAAAATGGGAAATGAAATGACTACTACAAGACTGCTCATGGAATCAAGCAGGAGTAGAGTCAGGACAAAAGCCAAAATTGAAGTGACTTACTTTTCCACCAAAGGCATGTACTTTTATTTTTCAAATTAACATAGTATAAGGAGTGCTTCTAAACTGTTCTTTATTTGAGAAAGAGAATGTGTGCATGTGCAAGTGGGGGAGGGGGGCAGAGGGAGGAAAAGAGAAAGAGAGAAGCCCAAGCAGCCTCCATGCTCAGCGCAATGCCCTATGCAGGGCTCGATCCCACGACCCTGGCATCATCACCTGAACCAAAATCAAGAGGTAGACGTTCAACCAACTGAGCCACTCAGGCTCCCCTAAAATGTTCTTGATGGAGCAATCACTCTGCATTCCAGTAGGAATGGGCCATTCCAATGATCCCATGAAAAAGCTAGCAAGCATATAGCACAACTTTCTACTATTCCCGCTCTCCTACTACTTGATAACTTTCTGACATCCCTTTCTCCAGATGAAGTTTCCCTTGCCTAGGATCAACCCAAAGGAGTTTTTGCTGTTGTTCTAGAAAATCGAGAAAAAATGGCTTTACCTCTTTACCAATTACACATAGCAGAAAGAACTAACTCTGCCTTGTTACTCCCTCCTCTTTCCCACTGTACTCAACCAATTCAGGAGGGAGGGTAGTTTTTAATCTGTAAGTCTGTAAGTTTCTTATATGGGAGACCAAAGCAAAGTAAACCTAAACTTGATTTAGTTTAAAACATTTTTAAACCTTTGAACATTTTGAGAACATTTATAGACAATGTAATGTACATTTGCAATTGACATCTTGCCTGATTCCCTAAGCAACCAAGATGATAAGAAGGTATCTATAGAATGTGTAGAGGCTACACGGCAAAAAAAAAAAAAAAAAAAAAAAAAAAAAAAAGGACAAAAAGTGCAGCTTATTTACATTCTTCAGACCAAGCAAGAGACTTGGATTTTAAAGATAAAACTCAGGCCAATTATAATTTATATAAAAGATGTCTCTTTGTTTTTACACAGGAGAAATCTTCATGATATTAAATTCGGCAATGATTTGTTGGATATGACACCAAAAGCACAGAAACAAAATAAAAACCAGACAAAGTGGACTTCGCCAAATTAAAACTTTTGCATATCAAAGGACATTAACAATAGAGTAACACAGAATGGTTGGAAATTCCATTCCATGGAATGGAAGAAAATACTTGCAAATCATGTATCTGATAAGGGATTAATACCCAGAATATATAAAGAACTCCAATAACTCAGTAACAAAATCTCAAACAACTATATTTAAAATTGGGCAAAGGAGGGGTGCCTGGGTGGCTCAGTCCGTTGAGCGACCGACTTTGTCTCAGGTCATGATCTCAGTTTGTGAGTTCGAGCCCTGTGTCAGGCTCTGTGCTGACAGCTCAGAGCCTGGAGCCTGCTTCTGATTCTGTGTTTCCCTCTCTCTCTGCCCCTCCCCAACACTCATGCTTTGTCTCTCTCTGTCGCAGAAATAAATAAACATTAAAAAAATTTTTTTAATTGGGCAAAGGATATGAATAAACATTTCTCCAAAGAAGATATGTAGCTAATAAGGATATGAAAACATGTTCAATGTCACTAACTATAACCATAAGGAAAATGCAAATCAAAACCAGAGTGATGGGGGTGCCTGGGTGGCTCTGTCAGTTAAGCATCTGCATCTTGATTTCAGCTCAGATCATGATCTCATGGTTTGTAGAATTGAGTCCCACATTGGGCTCTGTTCTGTTAGCAAGGAGCCTGTTTAGGATTCTCTCCCTCTCCCTCTCTCTGCCCCTCCCCACTCATGCTCTTTCTCTCTCCCTTCTTCTCTCTCTCAAAAAATAAATAATTATTTAAAAAAAAAAAACATAATGAGGGCACCTGGGTGGCTCAGTCAGTTAAGCGTCTGACTTCAGCTCAGGTCATGATCTCGCAGTTTGTGAGTCTGAGCCCCACGTTGGGCTCTGTGCTGACAGCTCGGAGCCTGGAGCCTACTTCAGATTCTGTGTCTCTCCATCTCTTGGCCCCTCCCCTGCTCATGCTCTGTGTCTCTCTGTCTCTCAATAATAAATGAATGTTAAAAAAAAATTAATAAAAAAAATAAAAACATGATACCACTTCACACCCAAAAGGATGGCTATTAGTAGAATCAATCAATCAATAAATAAATAAAATATCAGATTTTTGTGAGAATGTAGAAAATTGGGATTCTTGTGCATTGCTGGTAAGAATGTAAAATGATGCGGCCACTTTGGAAGTGATATAAACATAGGATTGCCATATAACCTGACCTTTTGACTTCTGGATATATATCTAAAAGAATTGAAAGCAGGGACTCAAATATTGGTACACTCATGTTCACAGTAGCATTCTTTACATTAGCCAAAAGTGAAAGCAGCCCACACACTCATCACAATAAATGGACAGAAAAATGTGGTGTGTGTATATATATATATACAATGCAATATTATTCAGCCTTGGGCTCCTGGGTGGCTCAGTTGGTTAAGTGCCTGACTTCAGCTCAGGTCATGATCTCACCATTTGTGGGTTTGAGCCTCACGTTGGGCTGTGTCCTGACAGCTCAGATTCTGTGTCTCCCTCTCTCTCTGCCCCTCCCCAACTCATGCTCTGTCTCTCTCTATCTCTCAAAAATAAATAAAACATTAAGAAATATTATTCAGCCTTAAAAAGGAAGAAAATTCTGACACATGTTACAACCTCTATGAACCCTAATATGCTAAGAGAAGTGATCCAACCAGCAAAGGAAAAATATTGTATGATTCTACTTAGATGAGGCACCTCTGCTGTCAAATCCATAGAGACAAAAAAGCAGAATGATGGTTGCCAAGGGCTGGGGGCAGGGGGCATGGGAGGTTATTGTTTAATGGCTACAGAGTTTCAGTTTGGGAAGATGAAAACATTCTGGAGATGAACAGGGGTGATGGCTGCACAACAATATGGATGTATTTGAACTGTACTGTATGACTGAACATAGTTCAAATGGTAAATTTTGTTATACGTATTTCACCACAATTTAAAAACTGGGGGACTAAGTCAATTAAGTGTCCGACTTCGGCTCAGGCCATGATCTCACAGTTTGTGAGTTCAAGCCCCGTGTCAGGCTCTGTGCTGATGGCTCAGAGCTTGGAGCCTCCTTCAGATCCTCTCTCTCTCTCTCTCTCTCTCTGCCCCTCTCCCGCTCATGCTCTGTTCTCTCTCAAAAATAAACATTTAAGGGGCACCTGGGTGGCGCAGTCGGTTAAGCGTCCGACTTCAGCCAGGTCACGATCTCGCGGTCCGTGGGTTCGAGCCCCGTGTCAGGCTCTGGACTGATGGCTCGGAGCCTGGAGCCTGTTTCCGATTCTGTGTCTCCCTCTCTCTCTGCCCCTCCCCCATTCATGCTCTGTCTCTCTCTGTCCCAAAAATAAATAAACGTTGAAAAAAAATAATAATAAAAAAAAACATTAAAAAAAAATTTTAACTGGGGGGAAAAAAGATGTTTGTTTTTATTTAAATCACTAAACTTCTTGAGGTGCCAGGGTGGCTCAGTTGGTTACGCTGCCAACTTTGGCTCAAGTCATAATCTCACAGTCCGTGAGTTTGAACCTCATGTTGAACTCTGTGCTGACAGCTCAGAACCTGGAGCCTGCTTCAGATTCTGTGTCTCCCTCTCTCCCTGCCCCTTCCCTGATCACACACTCTCTCTCAAAAATGAATAAACATTAAAAAAATTAAATCACTAAACATCTTGGGTTCTCGAGTTCTCTAGACCAAAGCAATAGATTAAAATGAAATTTAGGCAGTTGTTTTGATGCTCCTATAGACCTCGTGAGGAATTGAGGAATTTTAGAGCACCCAGTCTCCTCATGTTTTAGAGAGGGTATTGGAGCCCAGAGAAGTTAAATGACTTCTTCAAGGTCCCCCAAAAAAACCAGATGAAGGAACAAAAAAACAAAAAAGAAGATAAGCCTCAGCATACATGTCTGCCTTTTTGCTCTGTGGAGTGTGTGTTTGCCCACTGTCTGTGTGTGCATGCACGTGTCTACAAGGCCTCTCTGGTCTAGTCCCTGTTCACCTCTCTGGAGAGGCCACTCACCTACCCGCTGTGTGACAGCACACAGAAATCACCTGTTTCCCCCAGCCACACTCTATTTCACACCTCCAGGCCTTTAGTCAGGGGGGTCACCTCTACTACCTCCCTCTAGAAGACCTTTCAGCCCTATTCTATCAGGCAAATGCCTGCTCAGTCTTCAAAACCCAGGTCATCTGCCTTTTCAGTGAAGCTTTTGCTTGTGCCTCCCTCACCCTAATGCAGAACTAGCTGTTCCCTTCCCTCTTTTTTCTGCTCCCAATGGGCTTTACACTTGCTTCTATCGTACTTACCCCACACCATGTCACTTCACAGTGTTTAATATATTGTAATATTTTCTAATCCCACTCTCACTTCATCTAAGCCAAATGAGAGGGAATTCAAAGGAAGCAACAGGAGAGCTTAATGGAAAAGTCACTAGCATTTGATTCACACCTGCAAAGTCTACAGGTGAGAGCCTGGAGCCTTTTCCCTGCCCAGCAGCAGAGGGGAAAGAGGGCACTGGGTTGGGAGCAACTACATGTCACTGCTAGACAAAGGTGATTGTGTGTCCCATCAAAGGGAACAGATATGAGGTGCTACCAAGGGATTTTTGCCAAGAGGCAGACTAGATTGCTAGGGGAAAGCAAAGTCCCCCACCCCAAAAAAGCAACGGGCCAGCAATTCAGAGACAGTGCAGTTCAAGGACATTGGCAGGATTTCTAATGGGCCCACAGAGAAGCCCATGAGAGAGCTAACAATTGTATGAAACCCACCCAGAGGACACATGTTAACATGCTTTGTTGCTGTGCCTGCCACACATGATGTGTCTTTCTGCCGTCATCCTCCCTCACCCTGGGCCGACTCTTAGAAGTGGGAAAGAGATGAAAAGAAGAAATAACGGTTCCCCCAGTGGAGGTTTCCAAGCCATCTGGGGTTGGGGGAGTCTTTAAAAACTGACTGAAAGTTTGAGGTTTTGAAATTACACTGGACTGAATTGGAGTTAGGTGATTATTAGAGCCCAACAAGACTAACACACTTAAAAGCAGGTCATAAGGACTTAAAAATAGTCCTTATTCAGTAGGAAGTTATAGGAGAACTTGGCCAGGGTCATTTCAGTGCTGAGAGGCTGTCAATGCCAAGAAACTTGAGGGAAAAGGTGGAACAGAGGCAAGGAACTGGAAACAGCAATGGTGTCACCCTTTCAACAAGCATGTCTAGAAGGGGAGGAGTGAACACAACCAGTTTGTAAATGGAGCCATAGGGTCCAAAGAAGATTAGGGGAAATTTGGAGTTCCTTAAGACTGAACAGTTTATATGCTAAGGAAAATGAGCTAACTGAACAAGAGACACAGAAAATGCAGCAACGGGTTATTAAGGACATCAAGTTGTGCCAAGGCAGGAGAAGAGGCAATCTAGAACACACAGGCAGGGACCAGCCTCCTTCTCTGGTCATCCCACCAATACTGGTAGTCCCCAAGTGTCCATCCCCTTCTTCTTCATCTGCCCTTTCTTCCCAGATAGTCACTACCTCCCATGGCCTCTATTATCATCTACCTTATAACAATTCTCAAATCTGTATCTCAAACACTTGAACACTCTCCTTAATTCTAAACAGCTGCATTTCTCCATTTGTATGTTACACGGAGCACTCACCCACAGCATGCATAAAACTGCATTCATTATTTTCCCCTTCCCACAAACTTACTCAGCCATCAATACCTGAAATATTGCCTAATAACACCACCATGCACCAAATTACAGAGTTCCTCAACACGTAAACTACAGACATCTACAACTCCTCCTACTCTTCACCACTGACATCCAACAAGTCACCAAACTGTGATCAGTGCTTCATAAATGCTTCTTAGTTCATTCTTTTATTTTCCATGTGCAGGGTATCAGAGTTGTTCAACTCTCACCTGGAGCTTCTTGTCTACAGGCTCCATGAGGACAGAGAGCAGGTCTGTTTGTACATCTAGAGTTTAGCACAGTGTGTGGCTCACAGGTGTTTAATGAACACTTATTAAGTGAATGAATGGATGGTGAATGAATGACCACTGATTGTAATAGCTTATCTGGTCTCTGCTTTCACTCTGCACACATCCCTCCATTCTTCTCTCCACTGCAAATACTGGTACTATTCTCTTCCTAGAAAAATTAGCATCATTAATTCATACATTCTCTCTGTCTCTCTCGCTCTCGCTCTCTCACACACACACATACCCCTACCCCCTCCCTTCCCACAGACACACTTAGCATACACAGGTTTGAAGCTTAGAAGAGAGCTGGTTGCCAGTGCCCAGAGCGTAAAGTCTAAATTCAAGTAAGTAGAGAACTCTCTGCCCCATAACATAACCCTCACCACATAATTGCTCTCCCCAGCCTGATCTCTAGCTCCTCCCGATGCCTCGCCTGGGACATGTACCATCCTCAAGCTATACCAAAAGACACACTGCCTTGTGAACATATCATGACCATGCTTATGTATATGTTCCTTCTCTCCTGGGCAAGAGAGTCATCTTTCAAAGACTAGCCCTATTTTAAATTTGCCTGTGATGACTTTTTTAGGCTCTTGAGAAACCATTCTTCCCTCAACACCTGCCCTGCACTCTGCTTTCCTGCTTTTGTGGTCCACATTTACGTCAATGTTTTACCTTACTAGATTGTGAGTTCCACAGGCCAGGGACTACATCATAGTCACCTGTACGTTACAAGTCACTAGCACAGTACACGGCACATAGTGGGCACTTCTCAAGTTAATTAGACCAAATTAGTGAATTAGACCAGCTATGTGGAACAGGCAGGCCACAACAGTGGATTGCAGTGACACCAAAAGCTTTCTCTTGCCTGAAACGTTACAATTTCTTTGTCTTCTGTTAACGTTATTTAGTGTTTTTGAAAAGATTTCCGAATATATCAAGGCATAACTCAGACTGCTGGCATTGTGTCTGCCAGCCGAGTGTGTCCAGAGCTGCTGCAATAAATTGATAGCACTTATTTGTAATTTGCAACCCCCATTTGCATGCAAATAATTGATGTGCTAGAGTCCATAAAATTGATTTTTCTCTTAAGTTAAATATTCTACCTAGAATCTTGTTAGTATATCAATTAATGAAGTTTTACTATATTCAAGCAATAAACATTTATTGAGCCATGTACTGTGGTAGACCCTAAGGCAAAAATGATAAATAACATAATTCCCTGCTCTCAGGAAGCTCACTGTCTAAAAGAAACCAACATACAAGCCAATTCTTACAATACAACACATCCTTGTTTCTTTTCTTAAAAAAGGCAAAATCTAGATGTGTACAGGAGAAGGTAGAGAAGATAAAAGCTAAGAGAGTATTCTTAGGAGTACTTCTGAGTCTATAATCCTACTCGAAGAAACCTATAATTACTTGGCTTTTAAAAATAAATCATTCTAACTTTTAGTACTCTTTTTTTTTAATTTTTTTTAACGTTTATTTATTTTTGAGACAGAGAGAGACAGAGCGTGAGCGGGGGAGGGTCAGAGAGAGAGGGAGACACAGAATCTGAAACAGCCTCCAGGCTCTGAGCTGTCGGCAAAGAGCCTGACACGGGGCTCGAACTCACAGACCACGAGATCATGACCTGAGCCAAAGTCGGAGGCTCAACCGACTGAGCCACCCAGGTGCCCCCTAACTCTTAACAATATAGCCCACTCAACAGGATCCCATATTATTAAATCTTTATCTGTGAACCAAATATCACTGAAATCTATAAACAATAACTGAACACACATCCATTTATAGAATGTAACTAGATTCCTCTTAATAGCAAGATGGTAGACTGCTTACAATTAATGACCTTTGGTAGCACAGCAAAATTTGTCCAAATCAGTTAACTTCTTTAAAAAATCTAAACAAACTGTTCCATTGTTTTGATGAAAAATGGAAAAAAGCCACAGGGCTCACAAACCTCTGTTTGGGGCTCACGCATACGCCGGAGAGAATCGCCATAACCCCTCTCAAGACACCCCCTGCTACAACACCATCCCGATAAACACTCAACCTTCATATTCTCCCCAGGACCCTCTGTCTCAACTCTGATTGCAGTCATACAAAACCACAGTGCAACACAAGCCTAAATTCCTCAAGACAATTGTGGCCACAGAGCCCAATAAGAGAGGCTCCAAGATATCCATACCAGACCACCTCTGAGGCATCTGTCCTGGCTCCTTAAGCCTCCCACACCACACCCTGAAATCCAGGCCTTGCTTCCTCTGTTCCCAGGAAGCCTTGCAGTATCAAGGAAGGAAGTACACTACAGTGTGCTACCAGCAAAACCCAGAATCAGAAGGGAGGTCAAATTGACATCAAATTTGTAATTGATAGCTTCATTATTAATTGTTTTGTCATGGAATTTAACACAACTGGCCAGCCCACAATCACAGCTGCACAAGTAAATTCAGAGCAGGTTTTTAAAACTTAGTCTTCGTCTGGTTTTCCCAGGTAAGCACAGTGGTGAGAACCAACCAGACTACAAATAACAGGGGTGCTTGCTTGTATTAATATTTTCATTTGCAACCTCATTACTGTGTCAACGGAATCTCCTTGTGCATTTGTATTCAGACGAGGCTGGAAACAGCATCTGAACACATAATCATATCACAGTGTGTTTCTCCCGCTCCAAAGCTGAACCTTCTGCCTTAACACTTTCACAGACTCCTCCAGGCCCACTTCAAACAGACAAAACATTCCTCCTAAAACTCAAAGAAACATCGCAACACCTTTGTAATAGGCCTATTTCCCAAGGGGGGGATAAAAGGACAAGGCAAATTAAGGGAAATGCGGAATATAAACTTGAAACCTACTGTCAATAAAACCCAAAACAAACTCGAAGCGGAGGTGAGGAAAGCAGGGGGAGGAAAAGCAATGTTAAATGGTCATCTTTCTTCTCATTTTATTTGAGGAAGTTAAGTTTGCACAGCTCCTTACAAGCTGTCTTTGGCTAAAATCACTATTAATGAGCTTTGACATTTGAAATTTAACTGAGCATGAGTTAACAGCTTCCAGCACTGCACCACCCATGAAGGCAACTGGAAATGTTTTGCTAGGGCCTAACAGTGTGTTTATTGAAAAGACACAGCTTTCAAGAGAAAGTGTTTATAGCAACCACTTTACCTGCTATCCCTGCCCTGTGATGTCTGTTTGGTTTCAGGGTTTGGGGGCTTTTCTTTAACTCCTTCAAGTCACTGCTCTAATTGTTTTTCAAGTCTAGCAGGAAAACGTTAATGAAGTTCTTTGCTCCACAGCAACCTGGATCATAAGGACAGACTGGAAAACTTTGCGTTATGACAAAGGGCCAGGCCACAAGGTAAAAAGAAATGAACCCATAGAGAGATTTCAGCTCACTCAAAAGGCAAGATGAAAATACTTTTTTTTTTTTCCGTAGCATTAAAAATATTATTTTCCCAGAGAGAATACAGTGAATAGACTGATGAGGCTGGGAAGATGTCATGGATTCTTCTTAGGTAAAATTCTGGTTCAGTGAATGGAAGTGAACGCATCATGAATCAAATAGTTTCCCCAAGAGAAAGGCCTACAAGGAAGCTATTCACTTTACTGTTCACCAAAGAAGGTCGTAGGCACACAGAATTGTTTTTAAAAAGGGAGTGCAATGGGGCTCCTTGGTGGAACAGTAGGGTAAGCATCCAGCTCTTGATTTTGGCTCAGGTCATGATCTCATGGTCATGAGACCAAGCATCCCATCAGGCTCTGCACTGATAGCATGCAGCCTACTTGGGATTCTCTGTGTCCCTCTCTCTCTGCCCTCCCCAGCTCATGCATGTGTGTGTTCTCTCTCTCTCTCTCTCTCAAAATAAATAACCATTTTTTTGTTTGTTTGTTTGTTTTTTTGTTTGTTTGTTTGTTTTTTAATGTTTATTTTATTTTTGGGACAGAGAGAGACAGAGCATGAACGGGGGAGGGGCAGAGAGAGAGGGAGACACAGAATCAGAAACAGGCTCCAGGCTCCGAGCCATCAGCCCAGAGCCTGACGCGGGGCTCGAACTCACGGACCGCGAGATCGTGACCTGGCTGAAGTCGGACGCTTAACCGACTGCGCCACCCAGGCGCCCCAGCCATTTTTTTAAGGAGTACTGGGACACCTGGATGGCTCAGTCAGTTAAGTGTCAGACCCTTGATTTCGGCTCAGGTTGTGATCTCACAGTTGATGAGTTTGAGCCCCAAGCAGAGCTCTGTGCTGAAATCATAGAACCTGCTTGGGATTCTCTCTCTCCCTCTCTCTCTGCGCATCCCCAGCTTGTGTGCATGTTCTCTCTTTCTAACAAATTAATAAATTTTTAAATAATAAAGAGCACAATGGAAAAGAAGGAATGAGCTTGAGATAAAAGTATATTCGCACACACTCTGCCCTTGTACAAAGTTTGTATGTTGTCAGCCTCCACCTCAATGACCTATTAAAAGAGACTGGGAGTGGGGTGCCTGGGTGGCGCAGTCGGTTAAGCGTCCGACTTCAGCCAGGTCACGATCTCGCGGTCCATGAGTTCGAGCCCCGTGTCGGGCTCTGGACTGATGGCTCGGAGCCTGGAGCCTGTTTCCGATTCTGTGTCTCCCTCTCTCTCTGCCCCTCCCCCATTCATGCTCTGTCTCTCTCTGTCCCAAAAATAAATAAACTTTGAAAAAAAAAAAAAGAGACTGGGAGCAGGACTCTGAAACTCATGCCACAGTCCTAAGAACATTGTTCTGTGTCAGTGATCCCGTACAGACTCTGGACTTTAAACATGCCTGGATGCCGATATTGATACGAAGCTCAGAACCAATGCCCTTTCCCAAAAGCCAGTGTTACATTGAAGAATTTAAGGGTATCCTTCGCCTAAGGCATTCCTGGACCAAGTAAGAGTAAAAGTAAAAGGAGAAATGAGACTCTAATCTGGAATGCCTCTAAGGAATGCAAGCAAAATCTCAGTTATAAAGAAAAGGAAGTTCAGAATCTGTGAACTAGAAGGCACATGTGATTTCAAGGCTTTCATTCATAAAATCAAGGCTAGACCACCCCTACAACACAAAGGAGGAAATCCTCAAGGATGACACTCAATCATGCAGATAATTCATGGTTCACAAATGAAGGAATGTGGGAAAAGCAGGAAAGGTGGGCTTTGTCTCCAAAGATATTTTTGGAAGTACTGGATTTCATTTTCATAGAAACATCAATTATTCAAATGTAATTCTTAAAAATAACATACAGAATCTTTGTTGTATGTTCCCTTATTATTGTGTATTACAAGACTTCTAAATTATTTCTAGAAGTTATACAATGGGCAGCTTTTTAAGTTTATTTATTTATTTTGAGAGAAAGAGAGAGAGCAGGTACATGCAAACCGGGGAGGGGCAGAGAGAGGGAGAGAGAGAATTGCAACCAGGGTCCCCACTATCAGCACAGAGTCCAAAGCTGGGCTTAGTTTCTCAAACCATGAGATCAGACCTGAGCCGAAATCAAAAGTTGGACACAACCAACTAAGCCACCCAGATGCTCCTAGGATATTTTTTAAAAATCTTCCCACTGTAGGGGCACATCGGTGACTCAGTCAGTTGAGCATCTGACTCTTGATTTCATGGCTCCTGGGATAAAGTCGCACATTGGGCTCTGCACTGACAGCATGGAGCCTGCTTGGGATTCTCTGCCTCCCTCTCTCTCTGCCCCTCTTTCACTCACACTCCCTTTCCCTCAAAACTAAACAAAATAATTTTAAAAATTTTTAAAAACACCATAAAGATAAGTAATAGCATTTTGCTCTAACTCTGTAAGAACACTATACGAGGCCCTGACAGTGACAGGCACAGCACTGATGCCTCACAAACTCCGCCAAGAAGATGACTAATGAGAGATGGGGGGGGGGGGGGAGGAGAATGTGGCAGAGTAGTTGCCCACTGAACCTCACGCACTTCTGCAAGAAATATCTTTTAAGGCTTCTCTCGGAATCTTTTTACTCTGATTTTGCACATGTATCTATTAAGATTTTGTTACCTCATTCCTTGGTGAAGAAAAGAAGGATGGATTAGATGAAGGGGAGGCTGCCGACAGCAACTGGATGTGACACCTGACCCCTGAAGCTGACAGCAAAGGAAGGGACAGAACATATCAGCACAGTCATGGGTCACTTAGTGAGGAGCACACACATTCCTGTGATTTCGATACCACCAGGGTAGAGGTATTGCTTTTAAGAAGTAAAATAACGGGTGTTTAGGCAAATGATGCAGAAGCATCAAGAAACCATTTCATTCCACTGCCTATCCTCAGTCAATAAAGCAGAAAAGCCTCTACTGTTTTATAAGATAATACGCAAAATAAACATGGCTAGGGATTTAAAAGGAAATCTTTGGGTTGCCCAGAAAATTAACTCCTACATTATTCCTCATTCCCCAAGGAAAATAGAAGAGTGAGGACTTTGGTCTAGGAATGAAACTTAGACATGTTATTTGGTCAACAATTAGTGGCACAGCACCCACTAAACTCCAGGCGCAGTGCCAGGGGCTCAGACCATCCCTCAGGTGTACATAATCTAAAGGGAAAGAAAGGACACCCGGTGGCTCAGTCGGTGGCTCAGTTGGTGGCTCAGTGGTCTTGACCTCGGCTCGGTCAAGAACCTGCTGTTCGTGGGTTCGAGCCCCATTTTTGGGCTCTGTGCTGACAGCTCAGAGCCTGGAGCCTCCTTCTGATTCTATGTCTCCTTCTCTCTCTGTGCCTCCCCTGCACTGTCTGTCTGTCTGACTCTCTCAGAAATAAATAAAGATTTTTAATAAATAAAATAAGTAAAGGGAAACAAGTATACTAGCAGGTGCTGGGTATATCAATGGGTACAGAAGATAGGGGGCACCATGATGGAACACCCGATGCCTGAGGTTGAGGGCAAGCAAATGCATGGCACAGTCTCAGACTCAGTTGTTTCCTCACTCACTGTAATCTCCCCATTTTGGCAGCATTTTAAATTGATTTGAATTTGGAAAATAGCAAAATAAAAACCAAAACAATTGAAATGCTCAGGACTGAAGGCGAGAGCCTGGGAGGAATGATAACTGTAACAATAATAATGGTAAACACTGATTGAATTTATCAGACATCAGGCACTGCACCAAGACCCTTCCTTCCACAACCCTATTAAAACCTCACAACAACCTTCCGAGGGATCCATCTTGGTCATCCAATTTACAGATGAGAAAACGGAGACTTGCAGCCACCCGGCGACACATACCCAAAGACAAAATGCTAAGAGTGGTGGAGTGAGGTCTTCAAAGCTCTGTCTTCAGACATCAGGAGCCTCTGCCCTAGAGAACAATCTAGAGCAATATAATAATTTGTCTCAATACTGGTAAAGTCTCCAGAAATCTGAAATTATGAGAAAAACATAGCCCCAGAAAGATCTCAAATTAGACCAAATCACCAATCAAAATGTACACTCCATTTTCTGCCCTCATGAGGGAGAAGTTCTTTTCATTCAGATCTTTTTTCCTGAAGATGTGGACTTTCAGCATCACTTTCAGTGATTCCGTGGAAGACCCTCTGGTCTTCAAATCACAGCAACTGTTTTCTTTGACCCGTTGAAGAAAATAAGCTTCGGAGTGGGCAACACACATTCAAATGCCACATTCACCATTTACTGTGTGACCTTGGAAGTCTCATAATTACCTGGAAGCTCAGTCCCTCATCCGTAAAATGGAGATTTTTTTTTAAGGGTCATTATAATGAGTTAGCTAATTAAGTGAAGACTAACTCAGTGCCTGACAACAGGTGCTTAGTGAGTGCCCTTGCTTACTCTTGGCCTCTCTCATACTTCTTAAACAAAAACAGGAGAAAGATTTTGTAAGATTCAGTTGTTACGTTACCATTTATGGCAAAAATATTAAGAAACAAAAATAATTAAAGCAAAACCAACTTTCTTGGGTGATAAAAATGCTCTATCCCGTAACTTTGAACATGGGCTTCACAGCATATGTGTCGATGAACTACACATTTAAGACCTATGCATTTTATATGTAATTTATACCTCAATAAAAGAGATAAATTCTTGACAAGATAAACTTTAAGTTTAATATCACAAACATATTAATTCTAAGAGCTCGCCAAATTATACAGCATATATTTTATATTGCCGAACTAGAAACCGGTAAAAGCACAAAAAATACACACTATATACATTATTCATCTAGCTCTAAAATTTTATTCTCCCACCGTGCTCCCACTTTAATCAATCCTATGGAAGTTTCCAAGAACCAGTGTTTCATTGCTTTATAATGCAAATTCCACATTACAGTTTTCTGTGCAGTAACCTGGCCATATTACAGTCAACCACCACCACCACCTTAGCTACTGGAATCCACATTAATATGAGAAATGTCAGAGGTGAATAATGCTTTAATACTTCCAGAAGGTTTTCTGGGGTGCCTGGGCAGCTCAGTCAGTTAAGCATCCAACTTCAGCTCAGGTCATGATCTCGCAGTTCATGGGTTTAAGCCCCGTGTCAGGCCCTGTACTGACAGCTCAGAGCCTGGAGCCTGCCTTGGATTCTGTGTCTCCCTCTCTCTCTGCCCTTCCCCAGCTCACGCTTTCTCTGTCTCTCCCAAAAATAAACAAACATTTAAAAAGTCTTAAATAAAAAATGCTTCTGGAAGGTTTTCACATCTTTAGACTCATTTAAATCTGAAAATTTTGCAGGAAGATGTTGTGAAGCACTACTGGCATTGTATACATGAGAGCAATTATGGCTCTAAGAAACTGAACCATTGAGTCAGGTCCCTTAGTAAGATGGTGTTAGCAGAGACTAGAAGCCATGTCTTCCAACATCAAGTTTCATGTTCTTCCCTTGCTCTGATGCCTCTGACAGAGGAAGGAATGACAAAACAAAGGGGAGGCCTCCAGCTTGTGCCAACTAAAGATGACCCTGCACAGGACTGGCTAGTGAAAACCAAGGATGTACACCAAGGGGCCACATTGTTAAACTCCTGTGACCTTAGAAAAGGATGAAATCTGCCTATAATAGATTCCTCTCCTCTTTCCAGAGTTGTTTCTGGGGACCAAGACTTTTATGTCTGACATGACTGTTTTCAAAGGAGAATATTAATGCCATGGATCCACTCCAGCCGTCAGACTCTTTGCACTAGAACCAACATTTTACCTTCTACAACACTCTATGAGGGAGAAAAAAACCTAGATTTTTCCAGGTCAAATTAAAAGAAAAAAAAATTCATAGTAATTAAAGCCATATTCTTTTGGACAAAAATATTCAGTTCTTCTTTCTTTTCCTTTTCCCCTATAAAACTTGTTTCGAGGCTAAAGGGAGCCAATTAAAGTTTCTATTATCATGAAATAGAATTCTGTTGGTGCAGGAAATACTGAGCAAAAACAATTTTATTCCTCCCTCTCCAAAAGTGTATATAGGTGCTTGTGAAAAAAGCTATGCACGTGGGCACACCTGTGGGTGTGTGTGTGTGCCCGAGGAAGAAGACAGGAAGCTATTAGAGAATTGAATTCCCATGTCCACTACAAATAATGTAAGAATAGCATATTATAAAGTCATATTTTTCTATTATCTGGTGGAATTTCATTTTATTTGTTTTGGATCTTTCACTCTTGGAGTATCATTATTTTACAAAGTTCCAGGCTAATTAATGTCTGTAATTTCACCTCTCCTAGAAATTAAAATGACAACAATCCCCATCAGTCCATTTAAAAATTTCAAGAGAAAAAACAAAGGCCGTAACTGCATCTGCTAAATTCCCTGGAATAGCTTAGGGTCTCTCTTAATTTAAAAGAAAAAGGGAGAAAGAAGGACGAGAAGGTGAAAAAGAAAGAAAATAGAGAAGGAAGGAAGGAAGGAAGGAAGGAAGGAAGGGAGGGAAGGAGGGAGGGAGGGAGGGAGGGAGGGATGGGAAAGGGAAGGGGGAAACAGCGATTTCGCTTATCCCATCTGTGCACCTAGCAGCCGCTTTTATTGTTATTTATTTATTTCCTCCCTTTTTGAGCTAGATCCTTTTTTCTCATTTAGTCCGACAGAGATTGTCCTCCTGGAGTGACCTTTTATTCTTTCCTTTTCCTTCACCCCTCCAGGCTATTGCCCTCATGCCAGTAACTAGATAACACATTCTATCAAAGATTTTTTTTAAAAAATCATTGGGAAGGCACTAGGGCTGATAGTGGCATCAATCGTAGCCTGACACGGGCTGGGGTCAACCATTTATCTCTTCACATAGCCTGTGGTTACTTTAGCGGCCATCTTGACTTGCTACATCTTAACAACCTTGTGCAGATGTTGCCTCTCCCAGCACTGATAATATCTGCTCCCAAGTCCTTTTCTTCCCTTGTTTGGCATATTTCTTTGTTTTATTCCAGTGGACATCTTTTCATGCAAAATCAGGGTAGGAAGCCCCTCCCTTCTTTCAGAGTCTTTCCATATTCCAAGACCAGGGCTGTGAAAGCATCTTGCTTTGGGGGCCAAAATTTTCAAAGTAAAATTGGAACACTTTTGTCCCTTAGTTAAATAAAGCCATGTCCTTGAACTTAAACTGTATTCACTAGCATTGGTCTAATTTTACGAGACATGAGATTTTATTGAAAGATTTAACACATATTTATTTTCCAGACTACTCCATCCTTTTCCCATCTCATTCTCTCCCCACCGCTGTGTGATGTACCATTTGCGGTCATTTTAGTAACTTATTCAGCAGGCAGCATCATGCTTAAGAGAAAGCTTAACACTAGGCAGACTGCATTTCACAATCCCTGCACCAGCATTATTAGCCATGGGGCCTAGGGTAAGTCTCTCAACCTTCAGAAGCATCCATTATCTTATCTGTAAAATGGAGCTAATAATACATACGCCATAGTGCTGTGAAAATAATTTATGCAAAATAGTTATGTGCCATGTGCCAGTTACATATAAATGCTCAATATACCTGAGCTACTATGTATTCCCTTAAAGTTACTGAATTTTCAGTTGCTCAAGCAATGAAATGCGAAGGGGTGCCCAGCATGCCCCACCCCATATGCAAAAATTATCCTCACTGCCTATTTTTCTTTTTTTTTTTAATTTTCTTAATTTTTTAACTTATTTTTGAGAGAGAGAGAGAGAGAGAGAGGCAGCGAGCATGAGTGTGGGGGGGGGGGGGGGGCCAGAGAAAAGGAAGACACAGAATCCTAAGCAGGCTCCAGGCTCTGAGCTGTCAGCACACAGCCTGACATGGGGTTCGAACTCACCAACCATGAGATCATGACCTGAGCCAAAGTTGGACGTTTAACCTACTACTGAGCCACCCAGGCGCCCCTAACTGCCTATTTTTCTACAATTATATCTTCATTTATCTTCATTTATCTTCTTCACTTATTTATCTCCAAGAATTCTGTTATAAAATGCAGATACACCTGAAGAGTTTTAGACTGTGTGAACTTCAACCTTAAATACGAGTTGAATTTGAATAGAAAATAGAAACAAAAGAAAGAAAAACTAAAAGGTACTCAAAGTAAAACATATATATGAACAATTTTTAATCTAATCTCCAGATGCCTCATGTTGCTATAGATGCAAATAAATGTGAAATATAGTCCTCCTTTTCATTCTGTATATGTTCTGTATAGAATACTAAAGTATGAGAGATTTCTGGGTTAAAATTTGCTTTCATCCTTAAATTCCTATTAGCAGATTCCCTTTTTCAAACATAACCCATATAAAATAGGCTTCAATTAAAGGTTGAAAAAACAGGGGCACCTGGGTGGTTCAGTGGGTTAAGCATCTGACTTCGGCTCAGGTCGTGATCTCATGGTTCATGAGTTCAAGCCTGAAGTGGGGTTCTCTGCTGTCTGCACAGAGCCTGCTTCGGATCCTCTGTCTCCCTCTCTCTCTGTCCCTCTCTTGCTTGTTCTCTCTCTCTCTCTCTCTCAAAAATAAAAACATTTTTGAAAAATAAAAAAAAATTAAAAATATATAAATGCTTAAAAAGTTTAAAAAACAAAAATAAGATAGTGGTTGAAGGTTGGTAATATGTTACTCTCTCTACTTTTACATGCAGTTGACCATTGAACATGGATTCACTTATACAAGGAGTTTTTACAGTATATAAATTTCCTCTTCCTTATGATTTTTTTTTAAAGTAGGAGCAAAGTTCTTTATTTTTATTTTTTATTTTTTTAAATTTACATCCAAATTAGTTAGCATACAGTGAAATGATTTCAGGAATAGATTCCTTAATGCCCATTTAGCCCATCCCCCTCCCCCAACCGCTCCCCTAACCCTCAGTTTGTTCTCCACATTTATGAGTCTCTTTTGGTTTGTCCCCCTCCTTGTTTTTATATTATTTTTGTTTCCCTTCCCTTATGTTCACCTGGTTTGTCTCTTAAAGTCCTCATATGAGTGAAGTCATGATTTTTGTTTTTCTCTGACTGACCAAATTCACTTAGTATAATACTCTCCACTTCCATCCACATAGTTGCAAATGGCAAGATTTCATTCTTTTTGATTGCTGAGTAATACCCCATTGTACATATATACCACAGCTTCTTTATCCATTCATCCATTGATGGACATTTGGGCTCTTTCAATACTTTGACTATTGTTGGTAGTGCTGCTATAACCATGGGGGTGCATGTGTCCCTTCGAAACAGCACACCTGTATCCCATGGATAAATGCTTAGTAGTGCAATTGCTGGGTTGTAAGGTAGTTCTATTTTTAGTTTTTTGAGGAACCTCAAAACTGTTTTCTAGAGGGGCTGCACCAGCTTGTATTCCCACTTTATGATTTTCTTGATAGAATTTTCTTTTCTGTAGCTTCTTCTATTATAAGAACACAGTATTTGATACTTATAAAATACAAAATATGTGTTCCGGATGGCCAACAGGCACATGAAAAGATGCTCAATGTCGCTCCTCATCAGGGAAATACAAATCAAAACCACACTCAGATATCACCTCATGCCACTCAGAGTGGCCAAAATGAACAAATCAGGAGACTATAGATGCTGGAAAGGATGTGGAGAAACGGGAACCCTCTTGCACTGTTGGTGGGAATGCACACTGGTGCAGCCACTCTGGAAAACAGTGTGGAGGTTCCTCAAAAAATTAAAAATAGACCTACCCTATGACCCAGCAATAGCACTGCTAGGAATTTACCCAAGGGATACAGGAGTGCTGATGTATAGGGGCACTTGTACCCCAATGTTTATAACAGCACTCTCAACAATAGCCAAATTACGGAAAGAGCCTAAATGCCCATCAACTGATGAATGGATAAAGAAATTGTGGTTTATATACACAATGGAGTACTATGTGGCAATGAGAAAGAATGAAATATGGCCCTTTGTAGCAACGTGGACAGAACTGGAGAGTGTTATGCTAAGTGAAATAAGCCATACAGAGAAAGACAGATACCCTATGTGTTCACTCTTATGTGAATCCTGAGAAACTTAACAGGAACCCATGGGGGAGGGGAAGGGAAAAAAAAAAGAGAGCTTAGAGTGGGAGATAGCCAAACATAAGAGACTCTTAAAAAATGAGAACAAACTGAGGGCTGATGGGGGGTGGGAGGGAGGGGAGAGCGGGCGATGGGTATTGAAGAGGGCATCTTTTGGGATGAGCACTGGGTGTTGTATGGAAACCAATTTGACAATAAATTTCATATATTTTTAAAAAAATACAAAATATGTGTTAATCAACTGTTTGTTATCAGTAAGGCTTCCAGTCAACAGTAAGCTGTTACTGGTTAAGTTTTTGGAGAGTCCAAAGTTATGCCCTGATTTTTGACTACACAGAGGGTCAGCTATTTAAACATCAATTATAATTTATGTTGTTTATTAAAAAATTAAAGAAAAGGGGCTCCCGGGTGGTTTAGGCAGTTTAGCATCAGACATCAGCTCAGGTCACGATCTCATGGTTTGTGAGTTTGAGCCCCGCATTGGGCTCTGTGTGGACAACTCAGAGCCTGGAGCCTGCTTCGGATACTGTGTCTTCCTTTCTCTCTCTCTCTCTCTCTCCCTCCACCGCTTACACTCTCTATCTCCCTCAAAAATAAGTAAACATTAAAACAAATTTTTATAATTAAAGAAAAATTAGGTCTAATAACAATATTGCCTTAAATACACCAATTGCATGGTTCTTCCAATTTTACCATAGAAGTGTATGACATTCCTGTAAGAATAGGGCCAATTTCCCTTGATTCTCAAAGAGATGGATTCTTAGGATGGAGCACAAAAGTCTTTAAAATTGTCTTGATGATGGATTTTATGGATAGATACATAGTCATAGATGTAAATATATCACCCCACGCATTACCAACATTAAATTTATGACCTTTTCAAATTTACTCATACAACATACAGAGAATGCCTTTAAATTACTTCACCAAATTATCATACTTCTATAGTCAATGCCTGTAGACATTGAAATCAGGAGTTGCCATCTTTAAATGTTCCAGCTTGAAGGTTACAAGGTGAAGGTGCCAAGAAAGGCTTAAATGGCTGATGACATCACTGGTCATCATTTCCTTGGCCACAATCAAAGCAATGGATGCTGAAATCATGAAGGATATTTTTTGTCTCTTTCTACTATCTCTTTAAATTTTCTACTCTAAACATGTAACATTTTTGTAGTAAGATGAAAACGCATTTTCTCTTATTTGGCATACTAAAGCACTTAAGTGATATTGTAGAGATGACAAAATGGTAGGAAGAGTGAAGCTGGAATTTTGGGTCAATATAAAATTGGCAAGTGCTTAAACCATAGGAAACATCTGTATCTCCCACACCAGCATCCCTCCTCCTTACCTCACAAGATGTACTACCCCACTCCCCAGAAAACTAAAAAAGGAAAATTAAATGGACATCCCGGAACTACAGATCTAGCTTCCTATTACATCACTAAAATAATATAGCAAAGAAACTTACAAGGTTCTCTCTAAACTGCCAAATAAATAATTTCTATTAAATATTACAGTGTCAAGACTTAGTGAAAGAGTTCAGAAAGATACCAAGAAAAAAATCAACGATGTCGAGTTGATTATCTCCACATCTGCAACCCACAGGAAGACACAGGCAGCCAATAGTAAAACTTATGGTTTTATTTCTTTTTAAGTTTATTTATTTTTGAGAGACAGATGGGGGTGGGGGGCAGAGAGAAAGGAGAGAGAGAATCCCAAGCAGGCTCCATACCACCAGCACGGAGCCTGAGGTGGGGCACAAAAGTCATGAACCATGAGATCATGACCTGAGCTAAAGCCAAGAGTCAGATGGTTAACCAACTGAGCCACCCAGGTGTCCCAAAAACTATTATGGTTTTAGAAGCCAAATGCCTTCCTTTGAAATGGAAGGGGCTTTTTAAGTAAAACCACCCTTTGTGTAACATTTCTTGGGTAATGGTATGACTGTTTTGTGTTTCCCAATGTCTACAGTCTCAGAAAAGTTTCTGAAAGTTTTGCAATGAAAGTTTTGATAACTGATTTCAATCTAGTGATCATTAACCTTATGTTCATGCACATATTCATCATTCTCTTGTAGTCCTTACAAAGCAGATGTAAAAACTAGGCCTTACAGCACACACTACCCTACCAAGATAAATGTGCATAAACACACACACACAAGCACTTCCACTCAAATCACTGCCAGAGCAAAAGGGTAGGGAAGCAGGAAATCTCCTTGGAAGGACCTAGAACACAAGTGGTAGGTTAATGCCCACAAGAAGGTGTGGTAGGTAAAGTGGGCAGAACTATGTAGCCAAGCTCATAGCTGAGGTTGAAGCTCAGGAGATCAAATTTTAATGTACTTATACTTTTTCCACTACCCTGAGATCTACTTCCACTAATCGATATAATTTTACATATTTATTTTGAGAAATGTTTACAAAAGAGAACAGATTTTCTTTTCCTTTTTTTTTTTTTTTTTTTGAAATATTTTTTCAAGAGAAAATTAGCAGTAATAGTACGGGTTCTAGAATTCTTTTATCTTTTGAGTCCGTGCTCCGCCATTTACCAGCTGTGGGTCCTAGAATAAGCCACTGGCCTTTCTGAGAAGTAACTCTGTGAATTGGAGATGATAACAGCAATCACTTCAAAGCTTCATTTTGGAGGGGCTCCTGGTGGCTCAGTCAGTTAAGTGTCTGACTCATGATTTCGGCTCAGGTCATGATCCCAGGGTTGCGGGAAAGAGCCTCATGTCAGGCTGTGCTGAGTGTGGAGCCTGCTTAAAATTCCTATTTTCTCTCTCTCTCTGTCTCCCCCCTTCCTCTCCCCCACTCCCTCTCTCTCAAATAAGAAAACAGATTAAAATCTAAAAATAAATTAAAATAATAGTAATAATAATACTAATAATAATAAAACTTGCAGTTGAAGTCAATGGCTTCACTCAGCTCCTGACAAGAAATAAGTATTCTGTTAATGCTATCACTTTCTTTTAGTAGAGGTAGTGTTTCTTTGCAATAAAATGGAGCATAGGGACACCTGGGTGTCTCAGAGGGTTAAGCAGCCAACTCTTGATTTCAATTCAGATCGTGATCTCACAGTTTGTGGGTTCAAGACCTGCATTGGGCTCTGTGCTGACAGCATGGAGGCTACTTGGGATTCTCTCTCCCTCTCTCTGCCTCTCCTCCCCCTCTCAAAATAAATAAACTTAAGGGGCGCCTGGGTGGCGCAGTCGGTTAAGTGTCTGACTTCAGCCAGGTCACGATCTCGCGGTCCGGGAGTTCGAGCCCCGCGTCAGGCTCTGGGCTGATGGCTCAGAGCCTGGAGCCTGTTTCCGATTCTGTGTCTCCCTCTCTCTCTGCCCCTCCCCCGTTCATGCTCTGTCTCTCTCTGTCCCAAAAATAAATAAACGTTGAAAAAAAAATTAAAAAATAAATAAATAAATAAACTTAAAAAAATAAATAAAAATAAAATAAAATGGAGCATATACCTCTCTACATGGCTTCAGACCTAGCCCTGATGTTTTTCCTTCCACTTTCCTCAGTCTTACCAAAACAGCAATTACAGATTTTGTTGTTTCATTACGATGTTCAAAAACTATTGGTTTATGCAGGTAAAGTGACACATCCTGGGAGAAGAAATCCAGCAAGGAAGAAGGATTAACTTTTGACGCAATGGTCCTGGATTAGATGGAATACGGTGTAAAGATGAATTTAAATGCTAGAATGGCTCTCCAAGAGATCTCTTCAAGAAGCTACCAGTACAGGAAAATATTAAGACAGTTTTACCGAAACAAGGAGCTGGGAACTGTTCCCCATGAACTTTCAAGGGTCCCTCAGGCATGGACACTGAAGGCTTCAATGAGTGTGAGGTTAGAGGACCTGAACTGTAGACCAAATTGCATGCCACCTAGCAGAGTGAGGCTTTTTTCCAGGGGCAGTGCATTGTTAGCATATAAGAAACATTAATAAATTCCTATCTCAAATGTGGAGAAACGTCGCACAGGAAAGAAACCAGTTTGCCCTCTCACCGCACCATTCTAGCTCTGGGTTAAGAAGGTACAACTTTCAGTGCTGCTGGGACAAGGGTCCCCGTTCAAACCTTCGGTCCCTGCTACCATTAAAATTTAAAACCAGATTCCGACCCATCACGTAGTGGCACCAGAGGATTGCAATTTCATCCAGCATGATTTTTATTAGCCTTGCAATTTCTTAATGGGCTCCCCTGAGGGCTGGCTGGTAGAAACCTGCACTACCAGTCCGGATTTGCTACAGGCAGCTTAATAAACATGGCAGATGCCCCGTGACAATTGTCATAACATCCGACCAGGGTGCAGAAGGCAGAGCTAAAGGTTAACAAAACCACAGCTCAGGTGGCAGGGAGGCGAATGGGGAAAATACGGGAAGCCGTAGTCATCTGAAGGAAAAGACTGCTCGCTGGATCCACAGTTCTTCCAGCGTGGCCAGAGTTCCCAGGAGCTGAGCAGGCAGCTCACCGCCTCCTGCAATCAGCATGTTTCACACACCTCATCAGTGTCACCACTCCTGACATCTCATTATGCACCAGAGGTGGAAGTGGACAGGTATGGAACACCCGAACTTTTCCTTTTCTTATTATTTCTGCAGCACACCATGAAGCTGGGAGTTAATTAAGTCCTGTGGGACAGACAATCAGTGTCTTTTTTGCTAGGTTAAATTACATTATATACAGATACAAAAAAAGAGAGAGAGAGAGAGAGGGAAGAAAAAAATAATCCCTCAGCTCTTTCCTGGTGAATACAGTATGTTAGAAATATGATGATTCCAAACTGGAAGCTGAAGTTGATATAGCTCCTTAGCATACAGGGTCTCTAATGAAGTCATGTGACAAGCCCACCAGGGATCTTCCTCCTCAGAAGATCTCAAAGCACTTGAAAAAGCACTTTTAAAGAACTTCTTGCCTCAACTCAGAGAGAAAGTTGATTGGGGGATGACGGTAAATCCTATATTATAGGTAGGAAAATTCACTCAGCCATTGTAGAAGAGAACACTTTTTTTGGATTTGTAAAATCATAGACTGAGAAGAAACCCTCAGTGGTAACCCAGAATCATAGAATGTGAGAAGGAGCCTTTTCCCTTACAATGATCTAATCCAAAATTTCCACAGGGAGCCAATAGGTGTTACATGGGAAAAAATAAATAAATAAAATTCTTATGACCAAAGAAGTCTAGGAAAGGCCAAGTTTGACAGAGTAAAACTGTACTTTTCTGCAGGACTCCCTAAGGCTCGAATGTATTCCTGGGTGCCATGACTCACAGAATGGAATGACACCTGCAGCATTTCCCAAACTTATCTGACCACAGACCCTTTTTCTCCAATGTGACATTCTCCATTGCTAACTGCCTAAAGAACTCATATTGGAAAATGCTGATTTAGTCCCATTCCTCATTACAGATGAGAAAACTGAGGTTTTCCTCAGGACTTGCCTATACTCTCACAAGTAGGTATTACCCATAATTACCCATAGCATTCTCTGTAACTTACCAGGAATGTAGAACACCAGGAGTCCCTATGCTTCCTCTCACTTGGTAAGTCATTCAGCATTTCTCTATACTTCCTTCAGAATACCCATCTTCAATCCTCTCAGCTGCAGCTTTAAGATGCTTCATTTCCTTATGCCCTTGTCTCAGTATTGACCTTCACCTACCTGTATCTGAGCACCAAGAGAACAGCAGCTACCTGTGTCAGGACTAACCTGGCATCTAGGTCACACTTCAGCCAGACTAGGATTCTGACTGATATGCACTCTAAGGGATATTTCATGAGACAAAGTGGTAGCTATGAAATTTATAAAGACTCTAACAGCTCTACATTTTCTCTTGGATTAAATCCACTCTTAGTTTGACATCAAGACCGCTCATGTTTCCCAACCTTTGTTTCCAGTCACTTCCTTCCCCATTACTTCCTTTCAAACCTTATATTCCAGCTGAATATAATTACTTATATATAAACCATGTCTTCCCACCTCTAGCACTCTGGAAAAACTGTCTCTTCACTAGTATATACCTTTGCTCCTTATCTCCCTTTATCCTTACAATCCTCATAAATTCAGTCCCAGATCAAATGGCACACCCTCCAGAGAATTCCCAGATGATAAGTTTTCCATCTAGATGATGCCTTGGCCTTCAATGATTTTCCATAATAAAATGCAAATATGTTTATTACCATGTTTATGACATTTTTCTCATAGTACATTTATTGGGTTCTTAGATCTCTCCTATCAAACAATACCTTCCACAAGGTAGGGGTTGTAACTGATTCATCTGCAGAGTTAACACAACCCTTCCAAAGTTAAAACCATTTTATCCAAGCCCTTCATACTTTCACAATCTTCTGTTGTCTCTCAAAGTAACCATCTAAAAATCCCATACATGGACTAATATGCTCAATATCTGAGGAGGACTAAAGGACAATAATTTCAAGGAGTACCTTGCTTTCTCTGCTGGTCATATTCTTCCATTCATTCAATTTCTGAGTAAAGTCATCAGGTAGTGTCCTTCAAACTCTTATTAATCAATGCCAGGAAGAAAGAGAACAAAATGTATTTGCTTCTGCTTGGCTGTGCATACGTTTCCCCTCTGGGAAGGGAAAGAAATTAAATGGCACTGCTTTTGGGTGACTGGTACTGGAGCTGTGAGCCTAGTAGTCGAGGTCCTTGCTTTGACATTAATTCATGGAAGGGCTTTTGTCAGTGACTCTGTCAACTTCACTCCATGTAAATAGGTATTTATTGGGCAGGGACACTAAGAGGCTTAAGTAATTAATATTTGTAATGTGTTTTAGAGGACCGATTATGAGAAACAAACCCTATAACAGACCATTTCTTTCCCTAGATAGTTTTTTTCTATGTTATTAGAGGAGGGTTGACTCGCATAGAGCTGAATGATGAGCCATCCCCGTTGGGAGCTGGTACATCATAAAAACAAACACTGTCATTTTGAATCAGGAAGATTGCATATCACCAAAAATATATATGTATAACTGATTTAGAGGTCCTGCAGGCTACTGAAGGTGTATGTGTTTTATGTGGTTATTATGCTTCCTTGTTTGCTTATTCGTTTGTTAAAAGCGAACACTCTACTGAGTTCTACAGGAGATTTACCAATTCTGTTTCCTTTTCATTTAGCCAATTCTCTTATACAGAAGAGGTGCTTTGTTTTCACACATGTAAAAATGCCATGCAACCGCAATGCATTAAGTTATCAAAAGGGATCAGTGAGCAGGACCAGAGGAAGAGGCCTTAGTTTAGAGCCACTAAGAGAAACGTGAGGCCATTGTAGTCAAGCGCTGGGTTATCCCCCCAACTTCCATTCTCAGCTTCCCTTCATCAATAGCCCTTCATCAAGATTTTTCTTTGGGGCATCACTGAGCTCGTATTCTCACCCCGGTGTTGGAGTGAGATTAGCTCTATTCTAAGGTCCACAGTGAACACTCATTGACCGAAAACAACCACCAAAGCCTATCTCCCTGCACACAGGGAAATGTGGTCAAATAACTCAATTTGGACCGATGAGTCATGAGGAGACATTTGTTGGGAGGTCTGGGAAAAAAGTGTCCTCCTTCTGAGACTGCTCATTAAAGACCCTTTCATTCCCATGTAACATGAAGAGGAAAACAAGCAGCCTTGGGAGCTACTGGCAACCATCTTGTGGGCCCAGAGGAGGCAGTCTTTGCTTACATCTGACCCTCTAGAAGGTAGGGCAGAGACATGGAAAGAGCCATCCCAGAGCCATCCCATTTGTGAGTCCCGAACTGCTAGATCAAGCCATACCTATGATTCCTGAGCTTTCCCATTCTGTGAGCCATTCTGTGAGTCTCTTTATCATTTAGGTCTATTTAAATTGTGTTTTTTGCCTTGTGATTAATGTCTTTATAGCAGATTTTTTTTAAAGTAAAATTTAAAGAGATAAGAGGGCATGCATGTACAAAAAATACATATAAATAGGTGATATAGAGCTATGGGTGTAAGTATAGACTATAGATATAAATATATGCTCCATTTTAAAAATGGATTCAACATTATGCACAATGTCCCAGAGTGACTCTTAGGAGGAAATAAACAAGATATTTAGCACAGGCAGAAATGCCAGAAATAGCCAAGTCTCTCCACAAACCCCCAGATTTTGCAACAATATTACAAAAGAAAATAATTCATCTCCCAGCACTAGAAAATCCCACAGAGGATCTTCAAAAGATAAGAACTGTGAGTGAGAATGGCAGCACATGGGGTACCTGGGTGGTTCAGTCAATCGAACGTCTGTCTCTTGGTTTTGACTCAGGTCATGATCTCATGTTTCGTAGGTCTGAGCCCCATGTCAGGCCCTGCGCTGACAGTGCAGAACCTGCTTGAGACACTCTCTCTCCCTCTCTTTCTGTCCCTCCCCTGCTCTCTATCTATCTATATCAAAATAAGTAAATAAATAAACTTAGAGAGCAAGAGAATGGAAGCACACCACCAGTGAAAGGGAGGAAAATAGGAAACAAGAATATAAAAAGAAGCTGATTTTGCTCCTCTAAATCCTATCCGGTCCATAATATCTGTCACCTTATTGTTCAGCTTGTCATATCTGCCATCAAGAACATGAACCAGGTCATGATTCCATGTGGATTCATGGAAAAGAATTAAATACACCATGTGGAAGGCAGGGAGTCAGTCATAAGGCTAAAGGTGAAGGACGATGTGGCTAGTCACCACCTAGGACTGGCTAGATTATATGCAGTAACAAACGATCTCAAATTATAATTGTTTGTTTCTTGCTCACACAAAGTCCACTAAAATATTGGCAACTCTCCAGGGTAAAACAACTGTCCTCTATACATTGACCCTATGCTCTGAGCCATGTAGTCATCATGGCAAAGGAAAAAAGAGGGCTGGAGAGTCAAGCCCTAGAAATTAAATGTTTCTACCCACATTTTAAGCAACTCACATGGCCCATCAGCCCTTAAAAGGGTGGGAAAGTGCAAAGCTTCATTGTGCTCAAAATAGTCAGAACTGGATACTATAGATGGCTATCACAGAGGAGAATAAATGCAGAACCATGATAAATTCTCTTGGTTAAAAAAGAGAGGCAGTTCTGGAAAGTCACTTAAATATCCATTAATCTTAGGAGGTTCCTAGCACTTAATTGGAAGCAAGGAAGCATTTCACAATGATTCCTTCTGAGTTATAGCTGCCTCTCCCATCAAAAGGAGGTTCCGAAGAAATTAGTACAGTGGTAATCATATCCTATAAAGGCCAGAAGTTCTTTTGTCAAATCAACAGAATCAACACATGCCTTTCCTGGTTTTTGTTTGTTTGTTTTTTAATGTATAAGTTCCTATGAGCGACTTATTTCTTCAGTAAATGGCTTCTTCTACACAATTCCTTCCTTCCTCCTTTAGAAAGGACACATTGCCCTCATTTTAGTAAAGCCAAGGTGATCTCTTGGTGTCTATTTTATGGAAAAGCTGCCCTCATCCACATATTCTTTCCTTGACTTGCATTTATGATGTTTCCATAGAGAAGGACAGCCAGAGAGATAAGTTGAAGCATTGTTGGGGTCAGATATACCTTCATCGATACCCAGGCAGTAACCTACCATCAACAAACATTAGCCAACAACAAAGAGCCACAAGAGGTCCTGCCTGACTATCTGACCAGTGGCCAAAGCAATCCATGAAGACAGCTGGACAACAATAACTAAATAAACTATCAAAAGGAATATGGCATATGTGCCCTCCACTGATCTGCCCAATGACATTAGTTGTTACCTCAAAGCTGAAATGAAGCAGTAAGAAAAGAAGCAGAATGTCTGAAATTATGCAGGAAAGTCTATGCCTGAGACTACCATTTCACAGACTCAAAAACAAGTTAACATCATCCACCCATACGAGTGACAGTGCCATAAGGAGAATCTCCACTTCTGGGTAGCAGTTTTTATTAAAAAGCAGTTCAGCACTCTCTTAACTCTTTTAATTTTTTAACGTTTATTTATTTTTGAGAGAGAGACAGAACACAAGCGGAGGAGAGGCAGAGAGAGGGAGACACAGAATCCGAAGCAGGCTTCAGGCTCTAAGCTGTCAGCACAGAGCCCAATTCAGGGCCTGAACTCACAGACCACCAGATCATGACCTGAGCCGAAGTTGGATGCTTAACTAAGACACCCAGGTGTGCCTTTAAAAAAATTTTAATTTTTTTTAAAGTACTCTCTTATTTCTATCCAACACCCCTGCTTCTATTCTGTCCCCTTTCTCTCCACCTCTAAAGCAACCCCCTGAGAGACAAGAGTTCTTTCTTTCTTTCTGAGCTGGATGTTCAGTTGATGCAGTCAGTTTCCATAATGCTTTCAATGCTTGAAAAACCACATTCTCTCTCATCCAAAATGAGATGTCCTTCCCATTCACTTTAACCCAAACTTCTTCACCCTCATAGCTCCAGCTGCTGCTACAGCTAGGTAGTCAAGGCCTCCACCCTCCTCTCATATAGACATGTATTTCAGGGGCAGTACCATGGTTCTTCGAAGAAAGAGCAGAACTCAGTCATGGCACCATCATCAAGGACCTTGTAGAAGAAGATGAATGACTGAGCAAACAAGATTTCAAAGAGGACATCACTGAGTAGAAAGCCCCAGTTTTCCAAATTAACTGAACTGCCTGTTGTATTTCTTTTTTTTTAAATACGTAATTTATTGTCAAATTAGCTAACAAACAGTGTATACAGTGTGCTCTTGGTTTTGAGGGTAGATTCCCATGTTCCATCACTTACATACAGCACCCAGCACTCCTCCCAACAAGTGCCCTCTTCAAAGCTCATCACCCATTTCCCCCCTCCCCCAACCCCCATCAACCAGACTGGGATCATTATTTGCCATTTCAAATAATCATCAAATACTATATTAGACTCAAAACTGAGAACATTTCAGTTTTTAGCACAATTAAAAATGTTTAACATGCCTAGTAAGAAACCACATATCCAAACACTTAGGAAACTCCTATTGTTGCTTCCACCAACACAGACAGCACATCATTCCTACTACCACACCACACCACACCACACCCACAAATCTAATCTACATCTAATTTCTGACATCTAGTCAGCTACTATCTGAGACCCTTCACGCCTGGGCAGCTACTCATTGTTAGGTAGCCTCTTAATTCTTCATCAGGCTTCAGGAAGATGTGATTCACCATAATGTCTCCAGAAAATGAACTAATAAACCCCTGAAAAAGCAAGCTTTTCTCTCAGATGAAGAATTAAATATACTGATAAAGTAACATATTCATATATCACAATTTTCACATTCTGTCGTTTCACATTCTGTGGATTTCCATATAATCCACCCACGTCACAGATGGGGAAACTGAGACAGGAGAGTGGAAAACAAGTTGTTCAAGGTCACCAACGAGTCAGCAAATAAACTAACTTGAGCATCTCTGGTTCTTCATTCATCAAGCTTCAATGCCCTGTAGAATCCAAAGAACTCTATTATAGGGCCAGCCTACCACCCAAAGCAATTTCTTAGCACCTACGCTTATCTGCAAGCTAGCTAAAGTCTCATATTTGGAAAGTCTCAGAAAAAATATAATCATTACATTCCCAGAATCAGACCCAAAATGAGCCCATGTGTTTTTGCATGACATTAGGTTCCCTGAGAAAATTCCACACAGTATTTATTTAGACCAGAACGGTTTCCATTTACGAAGCTGTACTTTAGAAGGAAATAATCATGTCATGTCCCAGTGGGACTGCCCTCTGCCTGTCATTAATAGAGTCATTTTCACAGAGCTAATAAAACTCACTGTTTTCCAATGAGAACAGAAACTATTATTTTAAGATAAAAGTTAAGAACAAATTTACCTGAGATGATTCAAACTCCTGTGTAGTAATACAATAATTACTTAGTGATATTATAATACCTAAGCATGATAAGGACCTTTTTTTTGGCCACAATGTGATAGAGTCTTTGAAACCATAGCCTCATTTGCTATTAAAATACCTTGGTGAAAAAGGAACAACAGGCAATGTCATGAACTCATTTAATATAAAGAGTCCTTGAGAAACAGAGAGGCACAATTAATTTGTTTGGATGAATTTAAGCCTGCATTCAGGCCTGAATTCTCTCTTTTTAAAGAAAGAACAAGAGAGAGAAGCCTTCAAAGTCTTGGGCTCAATGAAGTGGCAAGGCCTCTTTTCCATAGCATGTTCTGGTTAGGACAATACCACAATAAACAATGCCACAAATTGTGACACCTTAACTGTTCATAATGGTTTGCAGAACACTCACACACTAGCTTTCTTAATTGTATAGTCCCACTCTGTATTCAACCAGAGGTAGTAATATCCAGCATATTATGACAGTTTCCTATGAATGAGACATTGTGCTAACTGCTCCACATGTATGAAATAGAAATTCACAGACAAGAAATTTTGCCCCATGTTCTATACTAAGTAGAAGGATTAGTGTTAGGGTTTTTATTCAGAGCTCAAGCTCATAACTACTATGGCATAATGCATCTTGAACTTAGTTTCCTCCTGCTACCACCCCTTATAAGGATTGCCTTCCTCCCTCCAAAACCTGGAAGTCAGAGAGTACTAACCCTAACCACTGGAAAGGTTAAGTGACTTGCCACTCTCTCAAAATCTGATAGGACATTGCCAGAACTACAAGCCAGGCCCCAGGAGTCCTGTTCAACCATTTATCCCATTTGTCTCTGCTATCTGCCTAATCATCCTAAGGAAGTAAAGTCCCTTTCAGATGTGAAACCATCTGCCTCCCAATTCACCCTGTCCTCACAGTATGTAACTGGTATACATTAGGGGCCTCACTTCACAGAGAAACTACAAGTGGTTCCATAAGTTTTCTCCAAGTCAGGGAGGAATGGTTGTATTCTTACATCTTAGGTCTCTGGCCTAACAACCAGCTCAACCCTGCTTTCAACAGCACCTACCTCCACAGGCACACAAGCTCCATGATACACACTGAATAAAATGTCGTTTGAAAGGAAAGGAGAAGAATAGGAAGAGAAGAAGGAAGGGAGGGGAGGGGAATGAGAGGATAGGAGGCAGAGGAGGGAAAGGGGGGGAATAGTAAGAGAAGAAAGGAAAGAATAAGGAAGGAAAACAAAAAGAGACAACAAAAAACAAAAGTGAAAAAGTGTTTTTGTATTTCAGTAATAGGAAAAAAAAATCAAAGAGGGAATGGAAGGTCACTTCAAATTAGCCTCTATCTAGCTACACATACTTTTAAAATGTACAATTTGTCACATCACTGTATTACACCAATTTTATAGGTGAGTCCCCTTCAACAAAAGTAAACATTAAATTAAGCAGTAGTAAGTAGTAAGCAGTAGTAAGCTTACTAGTAATCCAGTACAGGTATATACTTTTATCCACCCATCCATCAAAGAGGAATCCAATATAGATCCCCCTCTCAGAGAATTTAGCGTCTAGTTGGGAGAGAGGAGATTTTAATAATTATAAATATTTTTAATAATTTTAAAAGATAAATTCCTTAAGACAAGTATGAGACACTACTATGAGATTTCCCAAAAGGAAAATCCTTCCATTTGTATTAAGGAAAATACAATCCTCCTGAAGGAGGTGTGCACTGAAGAGCCCAAGTAAAATTTAAAAACAGAAGTCCCTAAAGATGGTGGTAATTTGACCATTTGACATCAGGGTTGTCTGAGAGCTATTTTGTGGTCACTAGATAAATAGATGTGGCGAGAACCCTGTGGAGTCTTTGTCTTGTCGACTCAAATAACACACTTGAAGACCACAGCTTTAATCTAAGCACCTTTAACTGAGAAACCATCCCTATCACTAGTGATGTTAAGGATGGGCATGAGGAAGGTACTACTCAGCCATGATACTCATTTGCATCCTTCTTTTCTCTTCCTGCTTGTGATCTATACCAGCTGCCTTCATTTCCTTGCCACTCCTCAACCCTACCAAATCTGGTTTTTCTCCCCACCAATACCATCCTACAGCCTTAAATGTTACTAAGGATCTCCTTGTCATATTTTTGACATATCTCATCACACCTTCCTTAGATCCCTCCCCTCTCGTGTCTTTCATGATGCTGCCGCAAGAGCTTTCAAACATACATTTAGCAACAGAACCCTTCTTTCAATTGAGATCTTAAAGCTCCAATTGATTACCATAGCTTTAAAGTAACACTTGAAATGAAGCATTGTAAGTACTCAAAATTTGTTCTTTTTCAAGGTAGTTTTGGCTATTCATTGTGTTTCCATAATATTTTCGAATCTGCCTGGAAATTTCTACAAAAAAAAAAGGAACCTATTGGGATGTTTTGTTGGAATTGCATTGACTCTAAATGTTATTTAGAACATACAACTGAACTGGAAGAACTAACATCTTAACATTACTGATAATTCCAATAATGGATCTCTTAAGGTTTCCTCTAGTTTAGATTCATTAATCTTAGATTTGTGGGTTTGTAATTTTCATCAAACTTGAAAAATTTTTGCCATTACTGTATTAAATATTTTTTCTTTCTTTTTTAATATAATTTATTGTCAAATTAGCTAACATACAGCATATACGGTGTGCTCTTGGCTTCAGGTGTAGATTCCTGTGATTCATCACTTACATAAAACATCCAGTGCACATCCCCCAACAAGTGCCCTCCTCAATGCCCATCACTCATTTTACCCACTGCCCACCCCGTTCTACCCTCAGTTTGTTCCCTGTATGCAAAAGTCTCTTGTGGTTTGCAGGCCTGTTTGTAACTATAAAAAATAATTTTTTTCTTTTTTTTTAAATGTGTATTTATATTTTTGAAAGAGAGGGAGAGAATGTGAGGAGAGGGGCAGAGGGAGAGAGAGAGAGAGAGAGAGAGAGAGAGAGAGAGAGAGAGAGAGAGAGAGAGAGGATCCCAAGCTGGCTCCATTCCTGTCAGCACAGAGCCCAATTCGGGGTCTGATCTCAAGAATTGTGAGATCATGACCGTTCTGAACCGAAATCAAGAGTCAGAAGCTTAACCGACTGAGCCACCCAGGTGCCCCTCATTGAATACTTTTCTGTCCCTCCTACCTCTACCTCCTTTTCCATACCAGCTCCCTACATTAAGTGCCCTGAACTGTGATACCTGATTGCTTCTTCCAATGAGATTGCTTCTCTCTGCTTGGGTTCTATTTCCCAGTGCTGTGTTTGGAACTCTACTCCCAGACAGAAAGCCACTCTTCATGTGCCCCAGCCCCTTCTCTCAAGAACCACAACCTTGTGCTATTATCCAATGTCCGAAATTTATTCTGACAGGTTTTGTAGTTGGTTGTGGCAGGAGGGTAAGTCTAAAACTCATTAATCTCTGGTGGCCAAACCCAGAAGCCCTTCCATTCACATTCAAGAGCAATGCACTAAAAATCTAAGAGGATGATCTAAGTTGAACTTCATGAGGCTTTCAAATATAAAAATCTGTGGGTCTTTACTCTGGCTGAATCTCTCCAAAGAAGGATCTTCGACTCCTTTCTATAAGGAGGAGAATTTGGGTTGCCAGAATTCCAAGCTGGGCAGAAGAAAGAATTTAATGGGATCAAGGGAAGTTGACCTCTCTCTAAAGAAAGAAGACTTTCCATTCATTCATCTGCCAGATTTCAGTACCATCCACCATCCTCATCTCCTTACTTTTGCTATCAAGCACCTAATTAATATCTCACTAATTCAATCTGTGTACAAATTATGCCTCTGTCTCCTAGTGGGAGGGGTAGGAATAGATATCTGGTTGGGTTGGCGAGCAGCAGTATTCTGGGGATCTTGCCATTCTTTATAGGGTATTTCAAATAATCCACACACACACTTAATTTTTAGCATCCTGCTTCAGACCTCTTTCCTGGTACTTAACATTTCTGTAAACCTAAAGCTTGTTTAGGGTTTTTTGGGGCAAATTGTCTTGCCTTTTATAGAAATTTCCCTTTGCAGGAACTTAAATCATATGTGCCTTTCATCTTCATATAATGTTTGTGTTTGTGTTACAAATACCTCATTTTGTCAAAGAAGAGATTTATGCCTCTGTTTCTTGTTCTCCTTTTAATATACCTAACTTGAAACAGGTTCCTGACTCTGCATGGTTAAGAATCTATTCTTATCTATAGTAAGTTTCACAGCCACATTTTCAACACTTTTTATCGTCAGGTTTTTTTTTTGTGTTTTTTCGGGGTTTTTTTTTTGGCTGTTTTGGGGGATATTGGTTCATTGCTGTTTTGGGGGATATTGGTTCATTGCTGTTTCTTGTATCCCATATCATCTCCATGCCTGGATTAATTTTACAATTTGTCAGAGTATATCATTTTTAAGAGAGTGCACAAGGGTGATAAACTTTCTGAACTTTGTATAGTGTGCATGTCTTTATTTTGTTCTTATACCAAATAGTATTTGACTGCATATAGGATTCTAGGTTTAACATCATTTTGCAGATAACTTGAACAGCATTGTTTTCAGACTTCTTTTTTCACTGATATGGCAGATCAGATGTTCAGAGAAACCTCTTCCAGTTAGCACAACTGAAATTGCTGGGTGAAACATCTGGACCAGTCAAGTGAATGTAAAGGAATCCCTTTGAGGCAGAAATGGGGAGAATGTTATGTTCCTGCCCCTCCCTCCTTCCCTGGAGTTTCAAAGTTGCTATGGGTTTGACTGAGTTTAACAAGGGTCCTAACATCCATAGTAGACAAAATCCAAACAAACAATTCCTCTCTGTTTTATGGGCTGCACTTAAGACTTCACCCTGAGAGCCACAAATCCAACCACTTCATGTACAAAGGGAAAGAGAGAGGGAGGGAGGGGGTAGCAGGGAGGGAGTGATGATGTAGAGGGAGGGAGGAGAAGGAAAAGATTTGGAGAGGGAGACAGGGAGGGATGGAGAAGGAGGATAGGAGAGAGAGAGAGAAAAATTGTCAACCCAGCAATTCCCACAATCAATCCCTCTGTTAATTACCCCGACTCAGTATCTGCCCTGGCCCAGCTTGGAATTTCTCCCAGAGTTCCACAGAAAAGTATAGCTTAGGGGCACCTGGGTGGCTCAGTAGGTTGAGCGTCCGACTTCAGCTCAGGTCATGATCTCACAGTCTGTGAGTTCGAGCCCCGCATCAGGCTCTGTGCTGATGGCTCAGAGCCTGGAGCCTGGTTCCGATTCTGTGTCTCCCTCTCTCTCTGCCCCTTCCCTGCTCATGCTCTGTCTCTCTCTGTCTCAAAAATAAATAAAAACATTAAAAAATTAAAAAATATATTAAAAAAAAGAAAAGTATAGCTTATATTCTATCAGTTCTCTCCAAACTTGCTTGCTTTGTGTTTGTTCTACTGTGGTTTCTCTACCCATCCAACCCAATCCACTATTTGTCCTTCAGAAATCCTTCAAAACTGCTGGTTGTCTTAGAGCACCTTATAGTGTTTTCCAGCATTCTTTGAATTCTTTGCTCTAATAGATTTTCTTTTTTCAGTGTATCACAGTAATACATAGTAGGCATAATTAATGCCTTGTAAAGAAAAGAAAAACATACCTGAGCTGAAATGAAAAGAAGACCATGATGTATTCATTCATTTGTAAATCCATTCATCCATTCCATAATTTTTAATGAGATCTGCCACGTACTGGCCTAGTTCAAAGCATTTGGAAACAGCAGTGGCAAAACCAAGTTCTATTCAAAGGAGCTTATATCCTAGAGTTCCATTAGATTTTTTTATTATTATTATTACAGGTTATGAGGAGCCTGGGTGGCTCAGTCAGTTAAGGGTCCAACTCTTGATTCTGGCTCAGATCACAATCTCACATTTCATGAGTTACACCAGGCTCTGTGCCGACAGCTTACTTTACACTCTTCCTCTCTCTCTGCCCTTCCCCTGCTCATACTGTCTTTCTCAAAAATAAATAATAAAAACTTTTTAAAAATACAACTTGAAGAACAAGATAAATAACACAATAGCATTTTTGTGTGGAAATGGGTGTGGGTACACCTGTGTGTGGGTGTGTCTGTTTCCTTTCAGATAAGAATCTTCAGGGGACAGGATTAGAGAAGCAATATGTGATTTGGCTTGTTTTAACTACCCCTGTTTGCATTTCTATACTGTTAGTACAATTGATTCAGTCTCTGTTCTAGGCACTTGGGATATACGAGTGAACAAGGCAGGTCAACATTTCTGCCTTCTGGAAGATCACATTCTAGCAAGTCAGACACTAAACAATAAACATAATAAATTAGTAACTGATGTAGCATATTGGCAGGTGATAAGGACTATGGGAAAATAGAACAGATTAAGTGAAATTACAAGTATGATATATGGAATGAGCAGCAGTGAGGCGCAGTTTTAAATAGGGTGGTAAAGGTAGACCTTGATGAGGAAGCAACATTTCAGCTTTTACATTTACATTACATTTATAAAAGTAAAAGGTTATATCTCAAAAAGGAGGAGGAAGAGTATTCAAAGTAGAAGGAATAGTCAATGCAAAGGTTTCAGTATGGAAGCAAGCCTGGTAGGTTCCAAGAACTGCAAGGAGCCAATACTCCTTCCTTGGAAGGAAGTTCCAAGCCCAACTTCCAAGGGCTTGGAACAGAGAAGGTACATGTGACAGAAATGAGGGGTAAATATAGAGAGGGACTGGAGGAGGGGGTTGGTGCATAAAATGGCCCCTTAGGTCAAGTAAGAACTCAGCTATTAATTGCAAGAGAATTTGGGAGCCAATAGAAAGTTGGTGAGAAGAGTGAAATCATCTGACATATTTCGAAATGATCATGAGAGTCCCATTAAAAGAGCCTGAAGGGAGGCCAGGGTGGAAACAAGTGAACTAGTTGGGTGAGTCTTGTAATACTCAGTAAAGCATGGTAGTGATGACGATAGCTGACTTGGTACAAAGTAGTCAGATTAAAGGTACAATCAGCATAATTTCCTGATGGATCTGACGTAGAATTTGGAAGTCCAAAAATGTCTCCATGACCTGAACAACTGAAAAGACACCAACTCAGTCCAGGACTATGGTGGGTAACAAGGAGCAGCACAGACAAGCAGGGACAATCAGGAGTTGAATTTAGAATCTGAGAGATTTGAGGTGCCACTTCCATATCCAGGGAAAGAGATCAGTAAGCCTTAAGGTTCAGGAATCTAAAGTTCAGGAGAGAGCTTTGGGATGGAGGGGAAGATTACAACTGGGGAGTCATGAGCATGGATGTATATGTTATGTATATTTCAAAAATTTGAAGAGATCGTTTTCAAGAGTCGGCATGCCATTTTCTTACCTACCACATTTCCTTTTCCATATCTTTGAACACTTTGACTAACCCAAGTTATCAAGTGCAGACTATCGTGTGTGTTCCTCCTCTCCATTCCCTCCACTACTTCCCTAGTTCGGTGCTCTGTCGCCCAGTTGAGATGCTCCTGCCTCCCATGGCTTGCCCAAGTTACCCCACACACAACAAACAGATAACACTGTTTTGTGTGACTAAAGCACACCTGTGATCATGCAGTAACTGCTCAAAGATAACCCGTCACCTGATGAATTCAATGGCCAAACACTTAGCCTGCCGTCACAATCCCAGCCTACCATTCCAAACCTACAACTCACTAGTCCCCTTCACACACATCATGTTCTTTGCACTGTCCCTATGGGTTCTTGCCTCAGTGACTTGTGCATCCTGGTTCCTCTACAGAAACACCTTTCCTTGGCAACCCTGAATGCCTAACCCCTGCCCATTCTTCAAGGCATGATACAAATGCCACCTGCTTCAGCAGACCTGGATGACTGCCCCATATGGAAATAATCTTTCCCACCTCTGATACCCCACTTGACAGTAGGGGAATAGCACAGCATGAGCAACATTTTCCTAAGAGCAGCAAACACATATGAACACAAGAGAGATTCTGAAAGTAAGATGGTCCGGGGACAAACAGATTTGGATAATACTCCACACAAAAGCTCTCTCTTAGAAATTCGCATTACGTGTTCACATGTGAACATTCTCAAAAGTCCTTTGGGGGAGAAAAAATACATACCTTTCTTTAATCCAGCTGTCACAAATGTATTTGACCTGGGAACACTTGCATCACAAAATACTCATTAACATTTTATGAAAGATATGTTCCAAGGTTCTCACCTAGTACTTAGAGCTGGAGACCTGAATTCTAGTCCCAGTTAAGCACCTGTCAGCACTGGTTTTCCCCAGATTCAGGTCCAGATAAGGCAATTGTGTATGCCTACACAGGTAACAGGTCAACACCACACCTGAGAAGGGAAACCAGACATCCCAACACCTATAGGGTAACCATACATACCAGGACTGGTATCTCCTAGACACTGGCACTAGCCTAGTAGATTTTCACACACAAGCCCAGCTGGTTCGTAAAGATTAAATGGTTTACATCCCTCATAATGATTTATGGCCATGTGGGCTATGATGCCAAATTACTAGGTGTGTGACCTTTGTCAGGCCACCTCTCTTTAAGGATCTGTTAGCTCATCTCTTGAATGAGGGGGCTTGTCTGGATGGTGCCAACATTCCATGCAACTGTGATTAATGGACACTATGTGTCCAGCTTTGAGCCTCACCTACTTCTTATATGGTCTCTCTTCCCTATTATCCCCTAAAGGGGTCTCTTTCCATGTTATTTTTTATTTCTTTCAGAGCATGGCAGAGAACCTTGAACATGGCTGGATCTCAATAAATACATGCTGCATACAAATTTAAAGAAGACTGAGGCATTTAGACCTCTGACAAAAATTCAAAATTACTCCTCGAGATGATGAAAAATTAAATGGAATCTAAGAAGCAAAATGATCTGGTCAAAGCAGCAAGCCCCATACAGAAATAATGGCAGATCATTTGCTAACACTACTACCAACAAACTAGCCCTGCCAGTATCAGCTAACACTGGACATTTGTCTGCTGTGAGGAGTGGTTACAATGGCTCACATGTTAGGATATGAACCTCCAACCAATCTTATTAGGTGGGTACTATTATTATCCCCACTTTACAGATGAGAAAACTGAAGCACAGAGGGGTTAAGCAACTTGTCTGAAGTCCACCAGGTGGCAAATGATATGTTCAAACCCCCACAGTCTAGCTCTAGAGCCCGCACTTAGGCACTGTGCAAACTGCCTCTCCCTCCCTTTCACTGGCATTCTTCACACGAGCATCCCAACAGCCCACATTAGTGCTCAGGCAGAAACCGGGGCTTGGGAAGGCTTCGAGGTTACTCAGTGTCCTATAGCTCTCGTTCCACAATACAACACTGATACACAATACAATTAGCAAAGTTACTGCCCTATGATAAACATTTGAGCTATCGCTGACAGCCAACTGTCAAGAGAGGGGCACGGGGGGCACCTGAGTAGCTCAGTCAGTTAAGCGGCTGACTCTTAATTTCGGCTCAGGTAGTGATCTCACGGTTTGTGAGTTCGAGCCCTGCGTCAGGCTCTGAGCTGACGGCATGGAGCCTGTTTGGGATTCTCTCTCTCCCTCTCTCTGTCTGCCCCTTCCTGCCCCACTTGAGCACTCTCTCTCCAAACAAATAAATAAACATTAAAAAATAATAATAATAAACAAAAACTATGCCTACAAACCCAGGAAGTATAGTTTGGGATTCGGAAGGTTTAACCGAAGCAGCATTCAGTAGACAATCTCATGTAGTGTGCAGCACATAATAGGCACTCCATTAATGTTTCTTCCAAATCAAAGAGACAAAAAGGAAATCAAAGAATTGCTTTCATAATGAAAACGGCACCTAAGGGAGTAGGTGCTCAATAAATATTATTTTTTATCCATGCATCGTGAGAAGTCCAGAGAGTTGTAAAAGATGATCTGATATATTTCCAAAGAGCCCTCAGCCTCTGATTTCAATTCTCAAAAACTCCCTGAGGAGGCTATGGACACTCTCTCTCAGTGGGGACTTTTAAGAACACATTCTTAGGGGAGCCACTTGGAGGGGTGGTTTAGATTATTTCCAAACAGATAAATTAAGGTAAAGAGGCTAGACCAAATGCCCCCACAGTGCTTCCCAGTTCTAATTTCCATGTAATCACCTCAGAAGCTGAAGCTTCCACTCTGATCTCCATGGAACAGATGAACCGGATGGACCAGCAGACATTGCCATCCCGCCAACTGAGGATGGCTGAGTGATTTGGAAACCTTCCAGAAGGGCCTGGTTAAATTGAGGGCCATTTATTTCATGAAGAAATAAACCACAGAGAGCCCCTTTCAAACATGCACGCAGAAAGCAGGACAAAATGCGGAGGAGATTATCTGTTCAGAATTTGCTTTAAAAGAGCCCAGGCAGCACTCATTTATTTTTGAGAAAATATATGATTAACCAGAGTTAACTACGAATTCAGATGTTGTGCATTAGACCAGCTTCTCAAAGTTTGAGAGCATTTAATATTACATATCGCTGCCATTTGGACTAAATTGTTTTTTTAATGTACACAATATTACAAATTTAATTTGAGCTGTTTGAATCAGTCTGTAAAAAAGATTTGATTATACCTGAGTGTTCTGGCCCCGGCTTTTCCGTATCTCAGTAATCTTGGCGGTAATTGGCTGATTAGGCGTCTCACACTCCATCTTTGCCTCAGTTTCCATGGTAATGTTACAGGAGCTATTATAGATGAGAACTTCATCTCTTTCCACTTTAGGGCTGAAACGAGAGGGGAGGTTAAATGGGGTGTCATCAATCTTAATGAAATGCAATTATTTTTACTCTTATTAATCATTGCAAGCCATTAGCTTGTGGCAACTACAGGCCACCATTTGTCAAATTTTGCAAATTTCCGTAATTTTGTTTCCATTCTTTTATTGTTTATTTGTTTTCCTTTTATCTGCACACCCTGCAATGAAAATGCACATGGTAAATATCTTTCACTGAGGCCTTTCTCTTTTCCGAATCTATTAGGAATATTAGCAAAAGCTTCTCCAAAACCCAACTTAACAAGCAATGTGCACACAATACTTCCAGTGCCAAAAATGGAAGCAAATGTTGGGAAGAGGTGTTTTTTTTTTTCTTTTCCCCTTTCCTCTTTCTGTTCTTACTCACACTTAGTGTTGGGGGAGTGAATTGCCTGAATCCCCCCAGGGCAGATGGAGAAATTGGAAAACCCACACAACTGGCTAACTGGTCCCTAATTCCAACTGTGAAAAAATGAGCTCATTTAGGCTTTCAATTCCCTCTCCCCAGCTGATGGCAATGAGGCTCTGTTGCTAGCAGTGGAACATTAACTTAGTAAATTAATTAAACTTACTTAACAGCCCAGACTAAGGAGATTCGATATATGTGCCAGTTATACTACCAGCCACTCACTTTAAAAGTCCTCTTGCTTTAAGGAGAGAAGCCAGACTGGATTTAAAATGAAAAACAGCAGTGTAGCATTGCAGAAAGTCTAAAAATATGCTGTGTAGCAGAGGTGAAAGCATGGTTATTGCAGGCTATTGTCCCCAACAGGTGTGACATTTACTCAACAATAATCCTGGCTTTAGGCGTTGTTGCAACTAACTCAAAGAGTATTAGTAACAATAGTGCATGATGTCTTATACTTTTCAACAGTTTCATTTGTATGATCTCATTTTGGCCAGTAAAGTAGGTAGAGGCATAAAGAACATAACCCACACAGATCAGGAGATTCACAAAAGGCCAAACGTAGCAGTATAGCAGTTCCAAGATGAGAACTCAGGTGTCCTGTCTCCTAGAGCAGTACTCTCAAGTTTTGAGATGCTGTTTAAACATCAGCATGAAGAATGATCGGTCTTCTTCATGGGAAGAAGGGAAGACGAGGAAGGGCCATGGAAAGAGCAAAAGTTCACTCACTGCCTGAGAAACTATAAGTCATGCCGAACTGGAACCTCTTTTCTCAAATCAATGTCAACATGGTTTCTCCCACAATTTGCTAGAAATAGTGAAAAGGATAACTACCATATCTACTTAGTCTTCAACTCTTCATGATAAAATATTCCCAGCTTCACATTCACCCAAGTCATGACTTCCATGCCCCCCGTACTCTGGACTTACTCTAGATGGTCCATATTTTAACATCATGTGGCCCAGAACTGAACACCCATAGTTTGTGTTAACCACTAGGGCCATGGTCTGTGCTTATCTGAGCTCTCCCTCCCATGGCAACCAACACTGTGCTTGTTTTGTAGCTCCATGCTTAAATTAAGGTGATGGTAAATTCAAAGTCTCGGATCCACAACTACCTGAGGATTTTACCATGTTGCATTTGTTCATGTGATTTCCTGAGAAGCATTAGCATGCAGAGGTCAGGCTTGAAAGCAGGCCAGCTAGATATGAATCCCCCAGCTGATATTTACCATCTCTAGGACGCTGTGAGGACATTACTCTCTAAGCTTTGGTTCCCATGTTTATAAAATGGAGTTATCATTATCAGGTACCTATTTTATAGAGGTGCTGAGCAGGGGGCGTGAAATGCAACCTACAAAATGATTTGTAAAGAATCTGGCACACAGTGTTTGAGAGAGGCAACTCATTACAGTTTTTGGTTTAGTGGTGTTGGCGATATTATTGTTGAAATGGAAATGTGAGAATTGACATTCGTTATTGTTACATGTCTTCTCACTGATGTGGACCCATTGTTCTAATGCATTTTGAACCTGGAGCCAGTTGTAACTCCAAATCCATTTAGCTGAGCCATCATCCAAGGGGTAGACAGAGCCACAGGGTAAATAAAGCATTTGCTCCTGAAGTGTCACTTGTTCTCAAAGATTCAGGAAAGTAATTTAGCTTTTATATTAAAATGTCATGTAATATTTTGACAAATATGGCAACATGGTGGAATAGAATGCAAAGTTCACATAGGTTTTTCAAATAAAACACCTGACTTCAAAGCCAGTGTGTTAGGCCACTCAACTTTGCAGCTAGAACCTTTCTTTTGCCACTCGGGTGGGGATTGGAGATGTTGGAATAGTTTGAGAAACTCTCCCTCTATATTTCCATCAGAAATCACTTATAAATTTATCAGAAAGTAAACAAATTTGGTTTGCCACCCATCATTTTCCTTATGAATCAGTACCCAGATAGCTACAAATGGTCCTTGAGTTATAAAGATTTGACTTATGATTTTTTGACTTTATGATAGTATGAAAGCAAGATGCAGTTAGTAGAAACTGTATTTCTAATTTTGAACTTGGATCTTTTCCTGGACTAGAGATATGTGTTACAATCCTCTCTCATGATGACAGGCAAAAGCAGCTCCCAGTCAGACAAAATATCATGAAGGTAAACAGTCAACACACTTAGGGCCATCCTGTCCCTATACAACCATTCTGTTTTTCGTGTTTTAGTAGCCAATAAACTACATGAGATATTCAACAATTTATTATAAAATGGCCTTCATGTTAGGCGATTTTGCCCAACTGTAGGCTAATATAAGTGTTCTGAGCATGTTTAAGGTAGACTAGACTAAGTTATGATACTAGGTATGTTAAGTGTATTAAATGCATTTTCAACTTATAATATTTTCAACTTACAATGGCTTTATTGGGTCATAACCTCATGGTTAAGTCGAGGGAGATCTGTAGTTTTATTTCTGAAAGCTCACAGACCATATGATTAATAATTCATTCTAGAATTTTGTCAGGGATAACACAAGCTTCATTGTCTAAATTTCCAGAATCCCCTTTTACCCTTTATAGGGAAAGAGTGTTTGTCTGTCTCCTCTGTCTGCTCTGTGGCCCACTCTTATCTTCATTACCAGCAGTGGATTCTCAATCCTACCAACAACTAATTTGTACTCAGTGACACAAATGATCTAGAATACAAACTTGAACTCAAGAAAAGGAGTAACAAACTTCCTATACAACCTTTCTTTTGGTCTTGGTTTTCTACCCTGCTAATGAGCCTTCTACTGCCCTTTCCAGGATCTTCATCAGCAAAGACTAGAATAAAATGGAGTAAATCACCCAGCTCCTCTCTCATGCACTGCCTTCCCTAATCATGTCATACTGCTCGGAAAGAGTTAAAACCACTTTATTTTAATGTTTATTTTTTTTTTGAGAGAGAGCATAAGCAGGAAAAGGGCAGAGAGAGAAGGAGACACAGAGTCTGAAGCAGGCTTCAGGCTCCGAGCTGTCAGCACAGGGCCCAATTCAGGGCCCAAACTCATGAACCAGAAGATCATGACCTGAGCTAAAGTCAGCCACCCGACCCACTGAGCCACCCAGGTGCCCCTAAAACCACTTTTTATTATCTTAGACCTTTTTTTTTTTAACCAAGCTTTAGATAATATATATATATTTTTTTTTTCTCCCCCCTGGTTATCTCCCTGGAGACTACTTTTCATTAAAAATCCATCATCAAAATTAGCAGAGACACCAGGATATCAAAAATAGACCACTGGGGCACTTAAGTGGCCTAGTCGGTTAAGCGTCCGACTTCAGCTCAGGTCATGATCTCACAACTCATGAGTTCAAGCTCTGTATCAGGCTCGCTGACAAGGCAGAGCCTGCTTGGGATTCTCTCTCTCTCTCTGCCCCTCCCCCCTCCCAAAAAATAAACTTCAAATAAAATAGACTAACATTTACAAATTTTCAGAGTTTCCTAATAGCTATTATTCCATGTTTTCTTCCATAATTCTATCAGTTAAGTAGTACAAATGGGCACATTTAAATATGTGTGTGTGACACACACACACACACACACACACACACACACACACACACAGAGAGAACATATATGTGCAGAAAGACACACAAATATTTATTCTGAGGGAATGAGATAAACAGTTTTGGTCCAAATGGTGGCAAAAAGATTTCTAGAACCTAAGTTTCCTGACTCCTAATCTATGGTTCTTTCAGTTGGTCTGATCAGAGCCCAAAGTAAGCAGGTAATCTTGGATACGCTATCTAGGACAGGCAACAAAACATCGGCAGTGTTTATGTCTCCCTCAGTTAGCCTGAAATTGCTTCTAGTGGTTCTGGAATATCATTGAACTGCTCACTTCAGCCCAGGCTCCCATCACTGATGCTGAAGGCACAGCATCAGGCCAAGTACACTGTCATTAAGAGGCTTGGTTTCCAGTCCTGACACCACCAAGGCTAGACTGTGTGACTCTGGAAAGATATTGTTTCCTTAGAATAGAACCTAAACTCTAAACTCCTTACTTTGGCCTCCAAGACCTTAAATACTTTTCCAAGCTCACATAGAGAACTTTCCTTCCTTCTTACTCTACTTCTGTCCTTCTGGCCTCTGATAGTTATGTGTTTTCTGGTTATTAAATTGGTATACGTTCACTAAAAAAAAAACAAAACATAAAAACCCAATAAATAGAAGTAATACTCCAACCACATAGGGTAGGCATTCAACATTTTAGACTACATCCTTCCAGTCTTTTTTCTAATCACCTGTTATATGCATGTATAAACACATACTATATGTACACCTTTAAGATTAAATTGATGCACTATTTTGTGACCTGTACCTTTTACCTACCAACATATTGTAAGCATCTCCCTTTCCAGTTAAATATTCTGCATCATGACTTTTTTTATTTTTATTTATTTTTTTTAATTTACATGCAAGTTAGTTAGCATATAGTGCAACAATGATTTCAGGAGTAGATTCCTTAACACCCCTTACCCATTTAGCCCACCCCCCTCCCAACCCCTCCAGTAACCCTGTTTGTTCTCCATATATACGAGTCTCTTATATTTTGGTCCCCCTCCCTGTTTTTATATTATTTTTGTTTCCCTTCCCTTATGTTTATCTGTTTTGTATCTTAAAGTCCTCATATGAGTGAAGTCATAGGATATTTGTCCTCCTCTAATTTTCTGTGTCGTGATTTTTAAAGGATCTTGGTATATTAGCATTTGGATTCATTCTTTATTATTAAACACTTCATTTCAAATTTTTTGTTATAACTAAAACTTCAAAAAATGTAGTTTTTCCAAAGTATTACATATTTCTAACTGCTTTCTTAAAATCCCTAGAAGTGAAATTACTGAAACACAGCAAATGAAAAATGTTAAGTTTATCAGCGCATATTGCCAAATAATGTCAATAGAAACAGCATAACTTTTAATAGGATCTAAGGTTCAGTTCCCTCAGAGACCTCCTGCAGTAGAGAAGGACATAGAAGAACCTCAGAGAACCCTGGGAATTTGGTGAAGTATTCAAAATTCAGTGGAGCCAGGACCTGATATGTGCTTCTTGGTATCCAGCATTCATGAGTTCTGAAATCCAGTCCTGCCTGAGTACAACCTCCAGTACACTGTTTCCTGTATGATCTAAACAGGGTTCTTCACAGCTTCTGGAAAACAACTAGCCCAGGAGGTTCCTCTCTTCCTATGATGAATTCGTACTAAAACACAGGCTGTCTTAGGACATCAAAAAGTCAGCCTGCCATGAAAAGGACTCGTTATCTCTTTCATTCTGGGATATCAATCTTATTTAGTTTTATTTTTGAATGGGCAAATAGGCCTTCATTAAAACATCAGGTATAAGCACTCTATCTAGACAAGAAATCAAGAAGAGTGCAGGGTGATATTCAGTGCTGAAATTACATGCTGCATGAGAAAAGAATTGCTAGTGGAAATTAGGCCATCCTGAGTCACCAACATGATAACACATTTTCCTTCAATTTGTTTAGAAAAGGGGTTTTTACCTGGAAAGTGGTGCTATTTGTTTGTTTTCTAAGTTCAAAAATTCTTTATAAGCTTATGGCTTCTAAATCCTAAGTCTACAGTAATTCTGCCTGCACATCCCCCCTTCTTTTGAATAAACATTGTGCAATCTGCTGGATTTCTCTATGACTTTTTTTTCATACTTGTGAATCTGTTTGGAAAGAAAAGAAAAAGGAAAGGGGAAAAGAGCCTTCTGTTTTTCATAATGTCTAATCTTTTTCCCCATTGGCATTCACCAGATGTTGCTTTGGATCGGAAGATAAATATTAAAATCTGAGCAAGAACAAAGCGAGCTGTTTACTGGGCAGATTTTTCAGATGTTCTCTGGAACACTTGAAAAGACAGGAGATGCTTTGATATGCAGGCTGGCTGGAATCCACAATGGAATGGTCCCTCTAACAAGAGTGGTAGGCCCCTGAGGCCATGTCCACCCAGCCTGCAGCTCCTGATGGTTCCATCTGTCCATTGGCCATGCATCTGTGGGGAAGGTCAGTGAGGGAGAGAACAGGATTACCTGATGAAGAGGCCTGAGAACCATGGAAACGTTGACTCTGTCCAATGATCTGGTGCCAAGAGGCATTGGGGACCTTCTTCACAAACGTACAGGTAAGGCCATGATTGGGGCAGTCTCTCTGTCCCCACGGTGACAGTCAAATCACACTGCACATAGGTGCAGCTAGAGGCTTCACAGCTCTCTTCCTCGTGCTTCAGGCCACACAGGAAAGCCAAGGACACTGCAGGAAACACCATTACGTTAGGTAAAAACCACAAAAAGATCGGAAGGCCTCACACTATCACATGAATGCACTTCATGTGTTGTCCCTTGACCAATATGAAAATTATCAGTTTACATTTCTTAAAAATGCACTATTTGGGGCGCCTGGGTGGCGCAGTCGGTTAAGCGTCCGACTTCAGCCAGGTCACGATCTCGCGGTCCGGGAGTTCGAGCCCCGCGTCAGGCTCTGGGCTGATGGCTCGGAGCCTGGAGCCTGTTTCCGATTCTGTGTCTCCCTCTCTCTCTGCCCCTCCCCCGTTCATGCTCTGTCTCTCTCTGTCCCAAAAATAAATAAAAACGTTGAAAAAAAAATTTAAAAATGCACTATTTGGGGGCACCTGGGTGGCTCGGTTGGTTAAGTGACTGACATCGGCTCAGGTCATGATCTCATAGATTGTTGAGTTCAAGTCCTGTGTCAGGCTCAATGCTGACAGCTCAAAGCCTGGAGCATGCTTCAAATTCTGTGTCTCCCTTTCTCTCTGCCCCTCCCCTACTCATGCTCTGTCTCTCTCAAAAATTAACATTAAAAAAAAAATTTTTAATGCACTACATGTACAAAATACATACAGAAGAATACAAGCAACACTTTTGTAAAATATGAATCATAAGAAAAACTCCTATGAGTTTTCTTGTGTGATAAAACAAGATACAGTTGTGATACTAAAACAGTTGTGATACTCTTTAATCTGTGTCTCTCCATCAAGACCATCATCTTCCTCCTCATCCTCAGAAACAGCTATTTGCATTTTTTAAATCGCTTTCTCACATGGGTTTGTTTTCCTAAATGATTGTTTTGTTTTTGAATTTTATACAATAGAATACATATGTTTTTGCACCTGCTTTTTTCCACTCAATATTACATTTCTAAGATTTATCAAGTTCCATATTATCACGTGAAACTTGAGCATACATTTTCACTACTGTTTTATATGGCATTGTGTGAAAGTACTACAGTATATTATTCTCCTACCAATGGATTTTTGGGTATTTCCCAGCTTTGCTACTACAAACACATACTAATTTTCCTCTAGGTTATATGCCTTAAAGAAAACTGCTTGTTCATTGAGCAGGTACAAGTTCAATTTTACAAGACAGTGCTATATTGTTTTCAAAGTGCCTGTGCCATTTTATATTCCTACCAGCTTTATTAGTGAGTTTCCATTACTGCACATAATTACCAGCACTTGGGACTATCAGACTCTTAATTTTGGCCAGTCCAGTACAAATACAATGGCATCTCATTACTATGTTAATTTGCATTTGCATCATTACTTTTTAAGTCAAAAAAGTTTTTATATGTTCAGTAAGAATTCCAATTTCCTCTTCTGTGAAATTCCTATTTCTGTCATTTGCCCTTTTTTTATACTGGAATGTTTGTCTTTTTCATATTGGTTTGTGTTCTTTATGTATTTTGGGTACTAATCCTAGAAGGTTCTATGGTTACTAATACTTTCTCCAGATCTATGGCTAGCTTTTTCATTCTCATGATGGGATCTCTTGATAACAGAAACTCTTGATTTTTACCTAATTTTGACTATTCACGTTTTATAAAGAAGAAAAGCAATTCTTTGAAGCCCTGTGACCCTTAAGCTATTTCTCTCTTAGTAATGAGATACAACATAAAAAGCATCAACAAGGTAGACCAGCAATAACCTTAAAGAGGAAAATAAACAAGTCTCTACATAAGATGGTTTTGGAGCAGCTATATTTGAAAACCTTAATAAAGTGAAAAAGAAAAAAAAAGAATAATCTCTCTAGCTTTCTTCTGCAGCGAACCCCCAATGCAAGTATGCAACAAATATTACCAGGGACCATGGGCTTGAACCCAGCTGCCCTGCCTATCTCACAGTGCTGCATCTAACAAGGGGTACATGAGATAAGCAGATGTAAGAATGTTTGTAGTTGTTCAATCACATGCTAATATTATTAGGGTTGCTGGTACATTCCAAAGCACCTGAAACATAGTAGGTTCTGTGTGTCTGGAATTAATTACAGCAATTAAATCAGCTGACAGTAGGACTCTCCTATGGGTGGATAAAACATCAGAACTTTCCAGTTAGTAAGCCTTTGGGCAAACATAGGCTCAACACCTATAAAATAATGAACTCATTATGGGTGATTAGGTGGACGCAAATTGACAAGGTGGATTAAGTGACATTAATAACTTTAGCTGGTCATGCCTCATGGAAAAATTAGAGTTTCCATGAATAAGTCATGCCATATAATTCAAGGTATACATGCAAGAAAGAGGTGCATCAAAGATCTTGCTGAGCTTTTAAAAAAAATACAAAGTATTAGTTTCACCGAATGAGATGTTTTAGCCACCCATCATATGAAAAAGTAAAATTCATCTTTTGTTGGAAGTGTGATTGAGGAAGAAAGGTAAAACAGAGAGGACACCAAAGGCAGCAAAAAGCATTTCCTCAGAGCCCCACCTTCACCGCTCCTGCCCCACTCATGAAAGCAAACACGTTAGCAAGCAAAACAATAATTAGGAAAGTTTGAGTTCTAGGCTGTCATCCACAAACTGGAATGACTTTAGAGTGCAAAATCACACTAAGAAATAAAATTCAGAGCATGGGTCGGAATTCAAAGTGACCTTAGTAAATTAGAGAAATTATAGAAATAAACAAAAAAAAGAATGAAAATAGTAAGGCAGTAACCACAAAAGAAAAAATAAAACTCATGTAAATATAAGATGAGGAACATCCAGCTGTGCACAACCATGTCAGAAAGAAAGAAAAAATTGGAATAATTGTAGGTAACAGTAAGATTATAAACCAGCAAGACAGCGGTGCAATTTTAAAAACAAATACGGTGCCAGATTATACACAGGCATCTCATGATGCTACCCAATAGAGCCAGAACTTGCTTACACAGAGGGGCTACCTAGTTATGAAAAAAGGTAGGAATGCAGAGAGGGCTTTACTTGTTGGAAAGTTTCTGATTCATTGGGTGGCCCCAAAATTTGCATTTCTAACTGCTCCAGCAATATTAATAATAATATAGTCCCAATAGTAATAATGCAATTCTCATGTCTTTGAGAACCACTGGATTAGAAGGTCTGAGATTATGCAGCATTCTGAAGGGCTGCCAGCTGATTAAGTTTGAAAAAAAGGAGCACAGGGGTGCATTGGTTAAATAAAAGGATGGATTGCTCTGACAACAGCAATGGAGAAACACATATAAAGGTTGCTGTGGTGAAACAGTCCTCTTAAAAAAACCTTTTAAAATATAACAGATTCTTTTCGTTGTTGTTCTTTAAAGTTTTTATTTTTAAGTAATCTCTACACCCCACATGAGGCTCGAACTCCCAACCCAGAGATCAAGAGTCTCACGCTCTACCAAGATTCTTAACTAAACTGGTTATATGCAATCCTATATGAAAGTAAGGGAATTACTAATAGTTCCTAACAATTTGTGAGGCACATTTTCTGGGATCATTCAATGTCCATAATAGACCTATTTGCTAGAAAAAAAAAATACACAAAAATGTACTCAAATTGTTTTATATGACTCAGGATGTTGATAGAATCCTTGAGTACCATCCTGGATCTTAAGAAACCAACAGAGTTGGATTCCTCAGTTCCTCTCCATTTTTAGACACTGTAATTAAAAGTCTTTAAAAAGACTTTTTCTTTCTTTACGAAAGAAGAAAATAACTCCAATTATCCATTTCCCTAGAGTCAATGGCAGTTCTGGCACAATCAGTGAGTGTTTGGTGACACCTAGTGGCAAAGGTCAGAGTTACAGATTCCAATTCCTGTTTCCCTTCTTTAAAAAAAAAAAAAAAGGAATTTTGAGAAGTCCTTTCCTAAAATGTAATCAAAACTTTTAAAATATAACAGAGTTCCTATTCCTTCTTCTTCTCTAAGTTATCAAACTTCCAATACCACATTTATCTAACCCAGAAACTTCAGTGATATTTATTTTGTATTTCTAAATGAATTGTCTTGACATAATACCAAGGACTTTTTAAAAGTAAATTAATTTAAGCTGGGTATGAAAGCCTTTTTAAAAGACTGTAGCTGTATTAATTAAATATTGTAACCTAGAAATATGGAGTCATGGTTTTCTGTTTCCACCATTTCCCAATTCCTTCATTTATTCTTTCATCAAGCATTAACTTTGCACATGCACTGTTCCAGCACGGGTCTACATGCTGGAAGTAGAGAATTAAACAGGCAATGTCTTAAACTCAAATCTACTGTGTCTTTTTTTTACTGTGTATTTATTTTTGAGAGAGAAGCACGTGGGGACATGCAAGTGGGGGAGAGGCAGAGAAAGAGTGAATCCCAAGCAGGTTCCACACTTGTCAGTGCAGACCCTGATGAGGGGGGCTCCATCCCTTAAACCACGAGATAATGGCCTGAGCCAAAATCAAGAGTCAGTCGCGCAGCTGACTGAGCCACTGAGGCACCTCCCAGTGTATCTTAAGTTTTCAAGTGTGGAATCCCAAATGCTCTTATATATATGATGATAGGGAACTCAATTCCTAGTTTGTATTTTAATCAAGGATCATAACTCCTCCTTTTCTCGCTCTCCATCCTCTTCTTGCCTGAGATAATCTAATGTAAACTGCCATCATCAATTACCCATCAAGGAGTTTTTGTCCACACTCAGATACAGTGATGCCTTGATCACTCTGTAAATCCTTCACCCACATTCAAGTTGCAGACACATAAGTTAGGAATATAACTTAAAGCACTATTCAGAAAGCATGTATGCAAATGGTTTCTAAGTGCACAGGTACAAGATTTATGATTATACAAACAAGTTAATCACCTGGCTAAGCAGGTCCTATACTGATGATGACAATTTCTTCCCTTCGATTTTTTCTTCTAAAGCTCAGTGGGTAATCACCATGTGTTGTAATGGCACATGATGGGACTATCAAAGCTTTACACCTTTATTTCTAACAAAGACACAGCTTCCTATACCACAATTCACTTGATGGCTATGAAGCTTTAAGCAGTGAGAGATCATGGTGTTCTACTGAATAAATACCTGGGCATTACAGAATAAGAAAATGATGTTAATGTTGGCTCTTTTGCTTATAATAAAAATTCAAGAACTGAGCACACCAGGCAAATATGCAACAGCTATCCAGCCTACTTATCTAATCCCTATACTAGTACCTCAAGTAAGCAGATGTTTTCAGCAATCCCATCTCAGAACAAGACCAAAACATTGTTTTCTCTATGATGCCTAAGGCTGTCAGTGAAACTAATATTCAGAACTCAGAATTACTTCCCCCACTGTCGTATGACTGCAATTGAGAACATAGGTGATCAATCTTCCATTGCCATTAATAGGATAAAAGTTACTGTGAACCATTTTAATAGGCAGTCCCATCTAACCTTTTAGATGGGGTGTAGAGAAATCCTCTTCACAGGAACACACAGAAAAGTTAGGGATCAAGACAGCATTAGTTACAGAAATGGAGTCAACCAAAGAATATCATTTCTATATACACTCTTTAAAAAAATATGTGGTGTTGTTACTGACCATCCAGGGGCAGAACCAAGCAGCTAAAGGCTGACACTGTAGCATTAGCCAAGACTTGGCAGGGAGCACCACACACAGCAGCTGAGATGTTCCCTGGAGAAAATCCTGCTCCAAACACATGCACAAGGCTTCCACCCAGGCAGCCTTCAAAACAAAATAGAAGTTCATGATCACAGAGGCAAATTTCTCTTTCTTTAGTTAACTCAAAATTCAAATCCATGCTTTCTTGCTGCCCATCATTCCTTTTACGCCCTCCAGAATCCACACAACTGGCTTTAAGCTCCTGATACAGAATTTAGTGTCTTGCCACTAAGCTCTGTTCTCCAGAGCCTGAAGTCCGTCTTCTGTCAGATTCCAATCATATTCAACAACCTATAAAAATGTAATAACTTTTTATATAGAAAAGTAATGTTTATTTATCATTCTTAAAATTTTTTATACACAAGACTATACAATTAAAGTAAAAGTTCCCCTAAACCCCCTAGGCTCACTCCCCAGAGGGAGCCATGTTTGTTTTCTCATTAATCATTCCAGAATTTAAGCATATGTATTTTTATGCAGAGAAATCTTTCTATCCATATTCTTCTACAAGAAGAATTTGTTTTTTTAAAGATATAGCATATACAATTTTCCATGTGTATATGTAAATACACTACTTACAGTTCCATTATATGATTGTGCCACAATTTATTTAGCAATTTTCCCACTGACTGACACTTTCCTTATTTCTCCTCTCCTGTGACAAGTAATAATGCTGATGAACCGTACATTAACTTGAATAAAACTGGGGCAAACTGTTAGAAGGGGGATTTCTAGGTCAAAGAAAAAGAAGGTTTTAGATTTGATGGATATTACCAAATTTCTCTCCAAAATAAGATTGTAGCAGTTTACCCTCCTGCCAGCACTGTATGACAGCACCTATTTCAGATGGGTAAAAGTACGACAGTTGTTAACAAACACCATATTTTGTGTCAGTATGAGAACCAATTAAGGTAAATGTCAGCTGGACTCTCAGACATGTGGCAACTTCTAGTTCACAAGGAGATAGAGTTCCAGGGCCACTGTCCTCATGTCAAGATGCTCACAGGCACCCGACAAACCCAAGAATAAGACTTTGCTTAGGGTACATTTCACAGCCCTGCTCTCACATCATAAAAATTGTGGAATGTTAGGGGCGCCTGGGTGGCTCAGTCAGTTGAGTGTCCGACTTCAGCTCAGGTCATGATCTCACAGCTTGTGAGTTCGAGACCCGCGTCAGGCTCTGCGCTGACAGCTCAGAGCCTGGAGCCTACTTCAGATTCTGTGCCTCTCTCTCTCTGCGTGAACCCATTCGCATTCTGTCTCTGTCTGTCTCAAAAATAAATAAACATTCAAAAAAAATTTTTTAATTGTGGAATCTTAGAAGAAAGGGGAACTAGGGAGCAACCAGCCTAAACCCCTTTATCTGATGAGGAAGCTGAGGCTTAGAAAAGGTACCCAGCTAAATTACTACAGACATGGGACCAAAATCCCAATCCCTATAGCATTCCACCCAGCTGAGCCCAGACAAATTTGTTCTAAGAATTGGCTTAGCAAGCACTTCATCAGTGTAAGATTCAGCTCCCATCATTTCCTCTGTATTTTGTGCATCACAGTCAAATTTAAGCTATCTCAACTGCAAAAAGGCTTTACGTGAACAGAAACCGAAACCATCACTGGAAGAAAAGGCAAGGCAAATTTCAGTATACATATCTAAAAGGAAAAAACAGTTGAACCAATGCAACCATAGTGTGAAACTGGACTATTACTGCTGGGGTATGAATTAACCTGTGAAATACTACAAGGTGACAAAAATTAATGATACTTAATAAGTTTAATTCAAATTGGCATATATGGCTAAAAATAGGTGAAGGCATCTATGTTCTACTTACTTGACCAAATTTTGAGCTCCTACAAATGGCATTAAGACACAAATTAAATCAGGGTAATGAATCAAATTAAAATACAATCACACTTAAAGAATATGCACAAATTCCTTGATAAAAAAACAAAGCCTCATACAGGGAGTGTGACAAAGACAAGTTTTAAGGAGGAAACCAGGACTATAAGAGGCCAACTGGGCTTCTCTCTCCTTCTGTCATTCAGATTGAGGTTGATTTCCCATATTTTAGAGTAGTAACCATAGCTAATAATTCACTTA